>NW_025221207.1:3776162-4250284 GCF_014066325.1 Apis laboriosa
AAAAAAAAAAAAAAAAAAATATCAATTTCAATTGCGGCGAGAGTCGATCATCTCCGTTAAAGGAATACTTGCGCGTTTTCGGCGCTGAACCGCCGCCCCCGCGACAGGCCTCCGCATCCATTTCGGTGACTATGGAAAAATGTAGGTGCGCGCGAGGTTATTGACCCGTGGCTTCCATCGGGCCGACGCTCGCGTACCACCTCTAACGGGTGATACGAATCGACACGCGCAGATTTACGATCTCATAGTGGCTTCTGTTCGCGGTCCGCCTCCGCGCTTTCTCCTTTTCCATCCGCCTGTTCCGCCGGAACAATACGGAATTTTCAGATATTTTTCATGAAAATTCGCACGCACGTACACCATTGTACACGCGTAAAAACAATTCCGGAGGGGGTGAAAACAACCAGTCCGGATTCTATGGATGGGAAGAGAAAAAGCGAGAAGTGAAAGAAAGGCGAGATGAAAGAGGACAACGACAACTTTGCTCGCGTGATTGCTCGCTTGATCGAAGAAATCAGATTGGAAATTGTCGGCTGCCGATTCAATCGCGCTGTGGGCATTGACCGATTCTCTCTGACAACATTTCGATATTTTTACGAAATATCAAAAATTAATGTCCAATCGTTCTTTTTTATACAACTATTTATACAATCTTTCATCATACTTGTACTGGAATCGAACGTGTGTTGTATGACGAAGAGGAAAAAATTTTTTAACAAATCGCACTTGATTATGAAACGGTTATGAAACCGAGTGACCGGCAACTATCCACGCGGAATCTGTATATATACGATCGATTTCTCATCGAAGCTCGAGGAAGTTTACTCAAGTGAAGGAAAGGAAAGCATACACCGCCTACCTGGAGAACGTTCTTGGAGCTCATCGCTCGCACGTGTGCCCCTCTAATCAAATAAACCGTAACCATCGAAGCCTGGCATCCACCCAAGATGCGGCCGTTCCCCTTTTTTTGCATAAATCTGCCCGGTCTACTCCGTTCCAATTACGTCTACGAATCAATCCGATTTTAAGATAATAAATATATACATATCCGGCTAGCGCCACGTTTAAGCTCGTTATTTGCAATTAAGTGCACCAATAGAACGCACTCGAGGGTGGTACCGGGCTATAAACTCGAGTGTGAAGGCCGAGCTTGCACAAACAACAAGATGGCCGCCGAGCTGCAACCCTACACACCCTCATCTCTCTCCGGTGTGCCAACCAAACCCCCCTCAGTTTCCCTAACCTCCTCCAGTCCCCCTAACTGCCAACAAACCTACGTCCCACGACGCCAGCCTGCCCCACGGACGGAAGGGTTGTTTTGCAGGAGCGCGTACCTCGTCAATTCTTTCCGAATGTCTGGCCGTTTGAAATATTGGCCGGCCTGACCTGGAAAACGTATTCAGTCCTTCCCTTTCGGTGAATGCGATCGTTAAAAATAACGAATATCCGCGATCAGAGATCGTTTTCCTTTTTAATTTCTTTTTCTTTTTATCCTTTCTTTTTTCTTTCCCTTTCTCTTATTTTTTTTTTTTTTCCCCCATTCTTGCTTATTGGGCATCGATTCCACTGTTTCGATGATAATCTCCGCTGGTTCAGATGAATATCGGGTAATGCTTAATTAGCCATTGAAATCCTTTTATCCTGTAAATAAACGTTTTATATAGTTGAAATATTGTTCAAATATTCAATTAATATAGATTAGCAACTTTAATTTTTCGTATAAAAAAGAAAGTAAAAATTGTATTAACCCATTCAAAAGATAAAGAAAATCATGCCATTGAATTCACTTTTTGAATTATCTCGATATCTCAATCGGTTGCCGAGATATAAGGGTTCAAAGTATTTCAAGAGAATGCAAAGATTATGAATGAGCCTCTTACCCAGTGACCTACATTTTTTCCTGGAAGTGCGTACTACGCTCTTCTAGGAATCGCGTCTGTCACTTGTCTGGTATTTAAGGTTGGTCAGTGAGGCAAGGTGCGAGCGAGAGGTCCGAGTAAGCGACAAGGACGCAGATAATAAACGCTCAAAAATTATCCTTTTCTTTACACGACGATATCTCGGGAACCGGAAGTCGTATCGAGATAAATCAAAAAGCATTTTAAAGGGGAAGATTCCGCGCTTCTAACCATCTTTCATCCATCGATATAGAATCATTATTGTCGAAGTTATAGCGGTTTAAATTTTTCTTAATTTTAATAGAGTTTAATCACGTTTCAAGGCATATCCCGTGACAAACGCGTTTATATCTGGAAAAATGTTTATTTTACAATCATCTAATGATATATTAGAAACAAATTTTAAATTCGTCCTAGATTATTGAACGAAAATTCAAAGTTATTAGCGTCAATCTTCGATACCCCATTCGGTTCAGTGGTACCCTTATCTCCCCTAGTTATACGTGGGACGCATTAGTTATTTGCGATGTTTATCGCGTGGCATGGTAGCAAGGCGTGTCTTATCTCCATCCAGGGTTATTCTGCTAATTGGAGAAATCTTTTTAGCGGTCTCGCGACCAAGCATTAAGTTTCCAATTACGATGGATGAAAGGTACCCTTCGAGAATTCCTCCTGCTCTTATGTATGACCTACGATTTACACCGAGATTTAAACCTCCTTCAAAATGATAATTATAAATTATAAGAGGATATGAGAAATTATAAAAATAGTTATTGGCAAAAATAAATATACGCATATTTTCTTTTTCTTTCTTATTAGAATTATTATTTTAATTATTATTGTTTTATTTCATGTTATTTCTCTTTTATCAGGATAATTGTAATCATACACCAACGTGTAATTTCCTTTTCATATAATAAAAGAAAAATCCAATTATCAAGGATTAACTCTTAAGCTATTATTCGTGCCTCTTTTTTTAGTTGATATCGTGAGTACACGTGTATCTGTGATATTTCTATTTCTATTTTTAAAATGTTACTTTATTAATTCAAAAAGGATGAGCAAAATAAAAGACCTTCATAAATCATCGAATTTAATAAACAATCGGTTGCAACAGAGGGATTAATCGGACTGAGTAACTCGTTTAAATAGATAATAAATGTTATACGCGTGGTAACACAAGTTAGATAGTGAGATGTAATCAAAATTCAGTGAGTGAACGTGCCATTGAAACTCTCGTTGTGACGACAGATTTCACGGCAATCGCGCCATATGCGTATGAATAACAAAACGGCGCGAGCGTTGAACGAAAATTGTTCGCGAAGTCTCCGCCCGAGTGAACCAACTCGTTTGTCTGTATGATTTTAACGGATCGCGGAAACTATCCTGGTATCCACGTGGATAACTTTCACGATGCTCATAAACGGAGGAAGGGTTGCGTTTCAAATTAGACAACTCGAATTGAAAAGGACACTTATTCCCATTCATTGAATCAATACAATCTCCATAAAAAGATATTTACGATTCCCTGAAATTCACGAGTAGAACATTTTTTTCTGTTTTTCGAGAATTTTATTACAACGAATATCGTCACTTTCCATCGTCGATCAAAGCACGAGGTCGATTTCTCGTCGATGACCACGCACCACGTGGCTTTCCTCCCCCTTTTCGGTACCAATTAGTGTACAATCGGAAGAGGAAGACGAATCCCGATAGATCTCTACAATTAGCCACGTCGGCCAATCACCGTCCCTTGTGTCGCGCTGCGAGGACACAAAAGAAAGCGGGACGAAAGAGGTCGGGAGGGGTAGGGCAGGGCTCGGATGCTTTTTAAAAAAATCTTGGCAACACGGCCGCCTTTCATTAGTCCTGCCGGTACGGCCAGTGTCTCTTGAAAAGCTTAAGAAGAGGGTTGGCATCACTCCCCTTCTTGGGTCAGTGACGGCATTAAGATTTAGGAGAACCCTCTGTACACCAGTTTCAACATTTCTGTATCAAAGCTCGGAATTAAGAAAATTTATCTTTCGCTCTTGTATTATTTCTCTAAACAATTCGAAGCGTAGAGATATTATTTTGAGGATAAAATTTACATATTTTATCTATATAAATTATGAAACGGCAATGATTAATTTATTCGATAAAGTGTTTAATCAGAGAAAAAAAAAAAGAAGAAGAATATTGATTTGAAACTATCGGAAATTTTTAATACCTTGATATCTTTATCATTCGTTAAATCCGCATTTATAATATTTGTAATTTAAAAATCGAATAGAATTAAAATATGTACTTGTGATTCTTGTAAATCCGACCCATATGAATATTCATCGAGCAAGAAGAGTATCTAATTAAAATCAAGTCGAATCAGTTTCCGTTTCTGTTTCTAATTATCGGTCACGTTACTTTATTGTGAATAATTAAATACGGACAGTCCAGACAGATTTATCCTCCTCTTTAGAAGGAATTAAATTCAGATTTCGTAACGGCAATTTTCGCTTAAAACTTGATCCATTATATTGCAACATTTTCTTTTTCTCTACAAAGCTTTGATTAAATGATACAAATATTTTTTTTTTTCTTCTTATTCATTCCATTTTGTATTCTTTGAGACTTGTTTCTCAAATTCTAGAGCTTGAAATTCTTCTAGAGATTATATTATATTAAAAATTTCAATTATATTGCAATTTATAATATAACAAAGACAATTCTAGAAAATCTATCTATTAAATTTAACTTTTCCTCTTTCTTCGCGAATTTAATCCTTTATACACTTCGCACAAAAAACTCTTATTCTTTTCGACACAATAGAATCCAAATAAAAAAAAGAAAAATTACGCAAACGTCATCCGTTAATCACCAATTAAAAAGCCTGGAAATAAATAGGTATTCGGAGGGAAACTTTCGTGTACATCGATTTTCGCTGCGAACGGGAAGAAAATGAAGTAAACGAGGAGAAGGGGAGGGGGGGGGGGGGAAACGAGGGTTTGACCGAGAAGAGAGGAACGGTCAGAGGAACAATTTGTCGCGCATTAACAAGAAGTTCCATCCCCCGACAATGATGACAATGAACGGCTGCCGGGGGTGGTTGCACCTTCGCGTCGCTGACATGACTGCGCCCCTGACGTCATTCAACAAGCAACGTCAGCAAAGTGAATAGGAGAAAAAGAAACGGACGGCGGCAGATCCGCTTGTTTCGAGCCGCGTCACCCCGTTTCTCGCCCCGCTTGCAACCGGCAAGCTTTACCTTTTTCCTTTTCTCTCTCTTTCTCTCTCCTCCTCGCCGAGTAATCAGCAAATCGCCGAAGCAACCTGGCAAGCGATCGCGGAGGAAGGAAGAGGAAAGAAGAGAAAAATTGGTGGAGGACGTTGAAGGCTTGGTGAACGCGGGTCGAAAGAGGGTCGTTGTAACGTAAAGAGAGACTAAAACGAGAGAGAGAAAGAGAGAGAAAGAGAGAGAGGGAGGCAAGGGGGGCCGATAAGACGTCGAATAACTCGATTACTCGTCGAGGGAATGTCACTTTGCCAGACCGTGCATCCAAGTGCGAGCAAAATTTCGTTAAGGCGCTTCTCGCGAACTCCCGCCATCCTTTGCTTGTCTCTCGTTACTTATCCATGTCTTTCTTCTTCCCATCATGTGAGGAAAATTCGACGGATTTTCGATGATGGTTGAACGTAATTCTTATCACTTTCTCGATAGGAAGTTTATGGATTACAGATATGTAAAATGTTATCTTCCTTTTAATAAAGGGAAAGGATACGAATCTAGAGTAGATTCTTAAAAATATTATCCGCGAACGGATGAAGAGGTTGGCTGAGCGAAGAATTCTTATCTCAAATGTGTTTCTCCTTAAGGAAGATGTAGATAATCTGAATTTTATTGTATTTTTTGCAGAAGCATGGAAGTTGAGAATTTGATGCTACAATATTAGAAATGTTAATAATGAGTTTTCAATTATTTATAACGTTAATTGAATTATTGTAGCAATATCGTAACAGTCAAAAATATCCATGCATGATCGTAAACTTTTTAACAATGATGCACAATTTCTGAGCCATTTCCAAATAATTTTGAGCTTCATACCGACACTGGGAATGCTTCCAAAGAGTTCCTTGGCTTCTACAATTATTTTAGACAGCTCAACAATGTTGAAAAGTGTTCTGGGACAATGCCAAGTCAGTTAAAATTAATTACACAATACCAACCAATGGTATTATCGTTATTTATCTTCTATTACAAGCGACGATAAGACGCTATCAGATGTTATGTCGTATCTGTGTGTGTACACGGAATCAACCATTGAATCGAATCATGTAAAACTGCGTTGGTCTGACTACAAACGATTTATCATCTCATATTAATCACACTTTTACATTTCTTTATTTGTCGTAACTGTTGATCTCTGAAGATCGTTACAAACACTGTTTAACTTAAATATATTACTTTATTTTCACAGGCACAGAAAGCTAAAACCATGATGCTACAATGTAGAAGATATACTTTAAATAAGACTATTTTATATAAGTCGAGAAGATTTTTGTATTGCCCACGATGCTATGAATTTTTCGTACAGATTTACGATACGAATCATTATGAAAATTTTATTCACAATACCGCAAATTTTTTTATGCATCTATTTTTTGTAGCTCGAATATTTTTAAGCAAAGATTAAAAGCGCTTAAGTACAACTTCCACAAATTATAGTTTTTCGAACTGTGGAGTATTAATTTTTCCATTCCTACGATCCTTCTACCGTCCTCTCATTCTCTTCCATCCTAACGTTCTGCCATTGAAAATTTCTCCCCGGAAATTGCAACCGCATCAGAATAATATCCTCGCGCACACAAGAGCATAACCATTAATTCGTGGATTTTTCCGATAGAAAAATATGAGGAACAACGCGGAACATCGACCAAACCCGAATACATCGGCCAAATATCAGCAACTTACGGCGAAAAAAGAAAAAGAAAAAACAGATTTCCCTCCCTCTCTCGTTTCAATCGTCCAGGGGATGAGATTCTGCAAGTTGTAACCTCGTTTTTGGGGAAACGGCACGAGTAGCAATTTCTCGCGAGGTAATCGCGAGGAATCCAACGAAGAACCGTGAAAAGGGAGAGAGAGAGACAGTGACGCAGAGAATTTGTGGAAACGAGGAGAGAGTGAGAGAGAGAAGGGGAGAGTTGAAAACGGGGTTGAAACAGCTGCATGACAGATTATAACGGGTGACCCAATTAAAAGCCGCCGTATCCAACGTCGGTGCAATACGTAATTCTGTAACTGACTTGACGTGGTGCATCGTCTTGGAACGTGTCTCGTGTCCCTGAAAACTGTTTACTCGTCATGCTCGATACACCCGTGGAAATTCGAGATGATCGGTGTGTATAAAGCGTGTGGAAATTATTAATAAATCCGTTGACGCAATCCGTTGATAAATCTTTCTTTTATTATAATTTTAGTTTAAAATATAGGTATATATATATTAACTACTGGCATATTTATTCAGAATCGCATTGAAATATGTGACAAATAAAATTTTGAATGTTCAATATAGTAGTATTCGTTTATTTTGCCTCTTCAAATAATCGACAACGATTTAAACGTATATTTATATATAAATTTTTTAATAACTATATTGGAAATGAAGATTTTTAAGCTGCATCTTAATCAAAATTTCATAATTTCTTATGAGAGTTATATCTTAATTTGATAAATATATTGGATAATTTATTAATAGAGCGAATTATACGAATCGAGGAACGGAATTCTTCGCAGAGTGCATATCGATTTCCCTAAAAGATTAAATTTGAACCGTACATTCGATCAAACGGTGGAAAGTAGCACATTCCCTTTTGCATTAGGTTATCCCAATAATTTGGAATTTTATTTTTTAGTGCACGCTGTACATGGCGCTTTGGATGAAGATTGGCATTCGCTATTTCACGACCGAAAAGCAAACGATACACTCCGATTAGTAGAATGAGGAAGCGAAGAGGCAAGAAAAACAGCCGGTCTTGATCAGACAATTGGGTTAAGTAAGTCAAATAGCTACAAACGCTAGATGCTGTTGCATACAGTTAGCAACGCCTCGCGTTTCATTTAATTCTAAATTTAACTAAGAGATATATTTCTTGCATCGACATGAATATTTAGAAATTAATTATTACAATTTAATTTTAAATGTAAATTTTAATATAATGGAAAAATAATTGTTCGCTGCTTGGAGTAAATTTATTCCTCCATGAATTGTAACGATATATTTAAAAATTAATCTTTTTGGATAAAATGCAAATTGGATGAAATGCAAATTATATTTTTACACGTCACGTTTTAATTATATTTTTATAATTAAAAAAAATTAAGAAAGAAAAGAATTGGAAACGATAGTTAATAATGGTAATTTAGATATTGCACAGAATTCTGTTGATGTATTTCGTGTTTATACTCGACAGAGATTTAATAAACTTTATATGAATGCTTCTTATATATACTATGGCTAAAAGCCACGAGTTCCAACTTCATAAACGATATTCCTTAGTTTATACCGTGACTACGATCTACCAAAAATATTCGTCGAAATTGCGAATCGAACCTATCGCGAGTTACTTTAATCCGATATCATCTAACTTAGCTGGCATCAGGAAGCAATAACATTTACCAAATCGTGGATACAATCGTTTACAGCGATTGGAAGTTGTTTTTCGTTCATACCAATATCGTAACAACCAATCGAAAATTTGTCATATATACTATACTATACACAAAATATCCGTTTCAATTTTAGTAAAGAATTAAAAAAAAAAAATTGACTGAACAACGTCTCATAACATCATTTTATGTATTTTATGTATTAATTATATTCACTTTTTTTATGAAATCAAATAATAAAATGTAACACGATCAAATATTAAAATATCGTAATATCTACTAATTATAACAAAACAATATCTTATTTTCTCGCAATTTGTTCATCAATTTTCTTTCTATACTTTTTTCTCATTCCTAATGTATAAAGATACTTGTAAAATAAATCTATTACAATCTCCACAGGATTAAAAATATTAAATTCTTCGCTCGAAACACTCGAAACGTCAAGCTTCCGCCATCTATGGCCGATTCTACGAACCTTCAAACACGTTGCAACGACATTGACAATAATATCGATGATAGAGATTCCTACATTGAACACGTACACAGAGTGATCGTATCGCGGGGGTGAAACATCATAAATGTTGTTTCGAAAGGGAAAAACTTTACGATCGCGAGACAATGGAACGGCAATGTAACGAAAGCGCATTATATTTTCAACGGGCCGCGCAATACTAATGCATTTCACGGAAAATTGCTTTTCCCGGATATCTCGCGAGGACTTCTGCCTTTGCTTTGCTCTTTTACGGTGCAATCGCTCCGGTCCAAAGCTCGTTGGAACCGCGCCACGCCGCTTCGTTTACCCACGAAATGCAGCAATATGAAATACATTACGGTTTTACCAGGTAAAAAAACATTCGATTCGGTGGAAGCGAGATGAAGCAGCGGGCTCGAAATCTCGAGAGCGTGTGTGCGCGCGTGTTGCCTATTTTTCACGCTACGTTTACGCGTACGATTTCCAGACGGTCGAAAAACAGAAACATAACGTAAATATAAGGGAGAGCTCGCGTCGCAAGAACGGAAATGGCAATCGCGAAAGAACACGTCAAAGCTTTCGCGTACAAGTAACTTTGCAATTTAAGGTATCTGTGGAATTTATCCATCCATCAACGAGTTGTGAAAAATTATCACAATAATTGAAGAAAATACAGATTTTTGTCAATTATTTCTAATTTTTTCCACGAATCAAATTTCATTTTTAACCGATGACGCTACACTGTTTGATGTATCGATTATGAATTCGCATAATATATTAAATCAGTTGCAATCTCAATTTAATTCCCTTCTAACTCGATTAATTAAACCCTTAAAACTTTCGCGTATTTTAATCATTTAAACATCACTCACAACATAGTTGTAGCGTAACTCAACCAGAGAGAATCTTTCCAGAAATTCCGCCTTATCCCCTGGATCCTCCGCCTTATCGGCTGGATCGAATCGACTCGAGAACGTGAAACGTAATTTTTCGCACGCATAACGTTTCGTTTCCGATCGACGTACAGTCGATAAAACGCGATAATTAAAATTTAATTCAGCCGGCCGATCGGCCGCGCCATCAAACGCGACGCCGCGCCCAGCCGGCCGTAATTGAGGCATTACTTTTCGATTAAACGCAAGGGAATAGGAAGGAATGCCGACAGGTAAACGGAGGGATGGCGGAAAGAGCTTGGTGGCGGAAAGAGAAGAACGGGTGTGTGGAAAAGAAAGAGCGTGGCGGATGCGGGGGTGGTGGCTGTCGTCGTCGTCGTCGGTGGAAAGCGATGGTGGCCATGTGATGGGATTTAAATTAGCGGCGTGGCCCCCTCTCCCCCCCCCCTCCCCATGCGACAGATGTCGCAGACTTCCATTAAATGTCGCTCGCTCCACGGGCGCTAGGGTACCGATCCCAAAAGGAGAAGAGAGACGATGGAGGGGTGGCAAGGAGGCAGCGAAAGATGGAGGAGGGAGGCGGATGGGGGCGATGAAGATGAAAGGGGAACGTCGTGGATGAAGGAAATTAGTAATACTCGATAAGAAGCCCTTTAATCTATGGGGTGGCTAATCTATCACCTCCTCCGATGAAAACGACATTAAGAATTAATGATACAGGTGGTGGATTCATATATACGAAGAATCTTTATGGATTCGTAGGATGAAATTAAGGAAATTATTAGATTCGTTCTCAAACGTGATAGGGTAAAATGGAAAAGGGATAATGGTTTGGTTTATAAATGCCAGTTTTAAAATTATTTCAATCTTTTTACAACGTTAACGGAAGATAGTCTTCAATAGTTTGTTGTGACAGCAATATGTGAAATTTTTTTTTTTTTTTTTAATGAGCGAGAGATCATCATCAGGATAAGTTTTCATCGGTATTGACGCGATTCGCAATGGATCGTTGGAAATGGATGTACGATCTGGAACGTACGAGAAGGAGAGCGGAGGGGAGAGGAGGGGAGAAAGGTAATCGAAAAATCGAGCCATCGATGCTTTACGTTATCGGGCGTTGAGCCGCGACGACTCAACTCGAGAAAATTGAAGTACGGTATCGATTGCGTTTATATACGTGAAAAGAAAACTATTATTAAATTGGATACGACGATTCAGAGACTCGAGACTAGCTGACGACGCTTCCTTTGTGTTCGAAAGAAATTGCGCCAAGAAGAGCGTGTGGCCGAGAAAGAGAAATGTATTTCTCGAGGTGGCCTGGCAAAAGCCAGGACCAGCTTGACCCGTTCCTCCAGTTTTCTCACGGGCTCTCTCGTTCTAACGTCTCTCCTCCGCCATCACCTCCGAGGTAATCACGGCTGTCGCTGACCCACCACATTTTGTTTCGTTCCAAAGTGTTTCGGCAATCCTTGCAATCCAACTCCGGATCCAAGAACAAGTACCTCTTTTTTTTTCCAGTATACTCCTTTTATGATTTAAAAACGCTTAGAATTATAGATAGGGTGCAATGTTGAATTTTAAGGTTACAATTCGTTTCTTCTTGTCAAACGTGTCGCTGCTCCTTTTTTTTTCCTTTTTCTCTTTCGCCACGTAAATGTTTTTTCATACTTGTGCTAATAAATCCCGGGGGGAAAAAATGTGTGTCCACGCGAAGAATCAGTGCGCGGGCGGATAGTCACGTATACGTACGATTGACAAATTTCACAGTCGTTTCCCGCGTCAACTCGTTCGAATCATTAAAATTACCCGGTTGAATTGGTGCCTTCAAAAGCAGCCAGCATACCAACGGTCGAACACGATGACGGTTTAAATGTTGAAACGCGTTTGAATTTCATCACGGGCTAGTGGCCATGCCTCTTTCAACGTGTGTTATTAATGTCCCGCCGAATATTCGACATATTCCTCCACGCCGCAATTCCATTTTCGAATTAAAGCGCGCTACCGGCGATTTCCTCTGCTTTTGCCAGAAAAAAAAAAAAAAAGAAGAATCACATATTAAAAGTGATCAAACTCTCGCTACGTTGAAATAGCTCGGGTCAACGTTTATGACAACGAGTTTTTTCAATATTTTTTTTTTTTTTTTTAACAATCCAGAGAGACAGAAAGAGAGAGAGAGAAATATAAATATATCGACGTATCGAAAAATCGATCGATTTTCGAAAGTAGAGGAAAGAAGATTTGTACGTATATAATAGAGAAAAATATATAAATTTTCACTCGTTTCATCGATAAACGTACAATAAAATTGGACAATTTTGACAATTTTCGATCTATCTCTGAGAGAAGAACTTTATACATCAGAGCGCGTGCGCTATCTTTCCATCTTCAGATTGTATGTTTCTCCTTAAGACGATTAGACTTAACAAAAGAGACATCCTTTCCTCGCCAACGAGATTAAGTAGCAAAGTAGTCTTCCCCATCGTTCGACCTTTAACTCCTTTAAAATCGAATAATTCCTCCGATTGCAAAGAAAAAGAAAGAAAGAAAGAAAGAAAGAAAGAAAAAAAAGAAAGAAAGGAAAAACCCGACTTTCCACTATCGTTGAAAACAAGCAATTCGATTGGCTTTCTGTCGTTCCGCGCTTCCTGCGTAACGAAGAAAGTCACGGTCGAAACGCGGAGGATCGGAGGAGCGAGGATTAACGATTTCCGTTCGGAAGGACGCCGGTTTTTCGCAACCGTCCGAGACGCGGATAACTAATTCTCGATTCTGGAAGGAGAGAGAGATACGAGGGGGAAGGAGGATTGGACGTGTATACGCGCACACGTGTGTCTGTGTGTGTGTGTGTACCAGTTGCAATGAATTTCATCTCGAGGATCAAAAATAGAATCGAGCCAGGCTTTTTCCCCGTGGCGTGGCGTCGTCCAGCTCGCGATATCGGCGCGTGCACGGAACATTAAGCTTCTTTCTAACGAATGCGCGTTGCAATATTTTTCGGGGCACATATCCGCGCGATAAGAAAAGTTGCGCGTTCTTGGCCGCCACCGCGATATTCGTCCTTCCTTCTTTTTCACGCTCCTCTTTACGCTTCGCCGTCCTGTCGAAATTACGCGTCGAATTCCACTCGTAACATCTTCCGTTTCTTTCCACGCGAATTGCTGATCAATGCGATTTTTAATCGTTAAAAGTGCAAAATCCAAAATAGATAAATTGGATAAATTCATAAAATCATCCTGTAACCATTGAATTTCTGTTAGCAAAGAAACAAATTTTCACGACTTTCTCAACGTCGTATAATTCGTAGGAGGAGAAAAATCTCTCCGTTTTCTCTTATTTACCCTTTCTGGATCTTCATTGAAACGAGTCCGTTCCTCGATCCTCTTCTAATCACTCTCACCTTTTTCCACTGTCTCCGTCCCACTTCTTTATTCTTACAATACCATTCCATTTCCCCCTTTCCTTTTCCTTCTTATTATTAATTTTTAATTCCACTCATCTTTCTCCTTCCTTCTTTCTTTCGCGCAAATCGGCCACGAAATACGAAATATACACACACACTTGCGCGAAACGCACACAGTGACAGCTTCGAACGGGTGTATATAACGCGGGCAGTGATTCATAACGCGATCCTATCCCACCCACCAATGTACGAAATATTGCGATTCCACGCCATCGCCTTAACAACGGAGCACACCGCTTGCCTCTTTTCCAATTCCGCCCTCCCCCTTCCCTCTTTCACTCGCCCTTTCTCATCCCCCCCCTCGCGAGCCCGGTCCAGCTCGGAATTGGATCCGAACTCTCCGTGTTTACGCGGTTTTTGCGGCCCTCCGCGTCTCGGACGGTTTTTCGCATCCCCTCCCCCTGGAAACAAAGTGAATTCGAGTTTTTTTCGCCGCGCTGAGCACGCCACTTTTTCCCATTCTCCTTACCCCCGTGTATACTTCATCCCCGTTTGGGGGTGGGAGGGGGTGGAATTTCGACGGAGAAACTTGCGGTGGATGAGCTTCTATCGCGTGAGTACACTGTTTAGTATTGTTTCTTCTTTTTTTTTTTTTAGTAGGCGAAAAAAAAGAGGACGCGTACGATGCACTTGGGTCTGAGTTTTGTTTTCGGTATCTTTCTTGATATTGTGATTGTAATTGGAATAATTTTTTTTTTTTTTTTTTTTTTGCGGTGGTGAAATGAGAAAACAACATCACGATTTGATTGAATATAATCTTTCCACATTCGAAGGTGTATAATTATATTAAATATATCGATGATATAGAGAGATTGGCGAGGATAAGAATTATGAATTAATTATGTACATCATGATGAAACGAATATATGTGTATATGTTTGTATATATGTTTCCATTAGTTTGATGAAACCATGTCGTTCTTTCCATGTGTTAACTTTACTTCGAACATATTTCACCAAGCAAAGGATAAAAAGAAAGAAAGAAAGGAGAATGTTAATTTTCATAAATAAGATTAATTAATTTTCTTCTCTCTTAGAAAGAAAACTCTCTCTCTCTCTCTCTCTGTATCACGATACATCGTTGAGCCAACAGAAGCAGAATCGGAGTCGATGTAATTCATAAATTCACGGGTATCTCGTTCCCATCGTTGTCCAGTTAGAAACAAGTCGCGAGATAGAACAGTTTGGACGGCAAACATTCTTCCGTGGCCGTAGGAATCGACGTCTCCATTAATTAGACCACCGGTCGATCGAGCGTGCGACGGACCACGTCGCCATCGCAGCCTCCCGTGAAATTGTCTTCTCGCTGATTTACGACGCGTCCTCGCTTGCTTCACGTATTATTTCCTACACCCTCTTCTCCTCCTCCAAATTTCCTCTCTTTCGTCTAATTCTTTCGGGATCGAGCGCGGATTCGATAATTTTTCGCGAGAATTTCTCGTGTCGCGAAAATTCCTCTGCCTAGAAGTTACTTATTAGTTATTCCAGCAGTTATTTATTTGATAAACTTAGTCCAACTTTCGACAAAAGTTAGTAAATGAGGATTAAAAATTCGAGAAGACTGAGTCGTGATGCTCGAGAAACGTCTGAATTTTTTATTTACTTTACGGTTTATATTTGATAGAAATTCTGAGATGAATAATGTTGATCGTCATTTGTCGCAATCTACTCGATAGCAGTTGTAAAACGATTGCGTTGAGCTATACTTAAAAATACTCGGTTGATTCTATAAAAGATAATACGAAAAATTTGAAAATGATAAGGAAAAGAACGGAACAGTGTGTGACTCAGGTTTTTACTTTCATACAATCAACCAATCAACCCCAGCTCGTAACTGCAAGGGGTTGATAAGTAAAATAAATTGCTGCGTCGTCTTTTATTCAGTTCATTAACATGCATCACTTATATATATTTTATATGAATCAATATTTTTAGATAAAGGATTATATTTTTCCTTAATTATAAATTTTGATTAAAATATTATCATCAGAAATGATTGTCAAAAATTGTAAATTTTGTATAACATCAATATTAAGGGGAACTTACAAAAATCCACTTACAAAAATCTGACTCTAAAACCTTGGCTGAATACAATTATCCAAAGACAAACTAAGAATAATTGAAACAAGGATAGTTAAAAAATGCGGAGGAAAAATCACGTTCATATCTTGGCGACGATTTAAAAGGTCCCGCAACGTCAAGATCACCGAAAAATAAAAACGAGAAGAAAAATCCTGCCTGGCAAACGGGGGTAACGAACCTTTTATCGCCGATAAATCACACGGAATTACGGGGGCCGCCTAATTACCCCTACGCGAAAGATAAATCAGCTTGGCTGGTCCTCGTCACGAATACGATATTCACGCGACACCTTTGCTCGCCGGCAAACAAGAAACTTGCTGCGGTGGCACTTGACCCTTGTGCACCCCCAATATACTTGGCGATATATCTGGCGACCCAGGAGGACGCCTGTCAGGGAAGTTGGTACGTGTGTTAAAGAGTAGAAATGATCAGATACGAAATATTGAAGGTTGTAGAAATCTTTCGAATCGTGAACATTGAGGGGAGTGAAACGAGGAAGTGAAAAATGAAGAGTGCGGGGCGAGAGGAAGAAAGAGGAAGAAAAAATAAAGGACAAAAGAATGGGAAAAAGAATGTTGAGAAGGGGACGACGGGCGTCGATGAGGAGGAAAAAAGATGGAAACTCTGGAAAAGAAAAGAGTGAAAAAACAAGGGATGTCGGAAGATGCAGAATGCTGATTGCTGGGATATCGTGATAGCGTTTCTCGAAGAACACTCAGGGTCAATCAAATAAAATCGAAGCGAAAGAAGAAAGCGCGAGGAAAGAGACTGCAAAATATCGAGAGCGAAGAAATAGGAAGGAATATAATGTAATGTTTGGAGATTGCGGCAGCCTTTTATCGCAATTTTGCAAAATATCCGGGCCGACTTCCAAAGGTTCTTGCCTGGACGAGTCAAAAGAGGATGATGAATATTTGGTCTTGTTCTCGGGGATCTGAAATATTGTTGAATCGATGAGGAAATTTTATCGAGATAAATTTTATATTACAACCGTAGTAAAATATTCGACAATTTTTATTATTTGATTTTTAATCAAATAATAATTGAAATTTATAATTATTAATAGTAATTGAAATTTTTTTTAGAAATATAATTCATACTGTAATAATTATATTATATATATATTATACATATAATAAAATTGCTATATTATATGTCACGTTTATCTTGTTTTTTGTTATCTTGTTTCTCAAATAAATAAAAAAAATAATAAAAATAATAAAGTTATAAATAATAATAAAGTTAAATAAAATAATAATAAAGATAGTATCAGTAATTTTTAAACGCGTTGAATTTGTAATAGTAATTGGTGAGACAAGGACAGAGATAGGGTAAAAATATTGAAATCAGCGCCATCTTCAGAGTGCCGCAAATGAAACACATATAAAAAGGACAGAAAATGATTAGAAAAGGATAGAGATAGGGTAAGACTTGATTACTAGCGCCATCTCTTGAGTGTTAAAAACATTTCTTCAAGAAAAGATATTCTTGACATTCGAAAGATGGCACAACATCTTAATTTCTATTCTACCTTATCCTATATAAAGAGTTGACTGTCAGCGCCATCTCTTGAGTGTTAAAAATATTTTTTCCAAAGAGATGTTCTTGATATTCAAGAGATGGCACTACATCTTAATTCCTATTTTTCCTTATCATATAATGAAGAGTTGACTGTCAACGCCATCTTTTGAGTGTTAAAAATATTTTTTCCAAAGAAATGTTCTTGATATTCAAGAGATGGCACTACATCTTAATTCCTATTCTACCTTATAATATAATGAAGAATTGACTGCCAGCGCCATCTCTTGAGTATTAAGAACATTTCTTCCAAAGAGATATTCTCGACATTCAAGAGATGGCGCTGATAGTCATCTCTTCATATATAGGATAAGGTAGAGTAGGAATTAAGATACAATGCCATCTTTCGAATGTCAAGAACATTTCTTTTGAAGAGATGTTTTTAATACTCGAGAGATGGCGCTAGTAGTCAAGTCTTGCCTTATCTCTATCCTTGTCTAATTATTTTCTGTCCTTTTTATATGTGTTTCATTTGCGGCACTCTGAAGATGGCGCTGATTTCAATATTTTTACCCTATCTCTGTCCTTGTCTTACCAAAGAAATAACTTTGATACTCGAGAGATGGCGCTGACTGTTAATTCTTATATTATCTCTATCCTTTTCTCAATATCTTCTGTCCTTTTTACGTATGTTTCATTTGCGGCATTCTGAAGATGGCGCTGATTTCAATATTTTTATCCTATCTCTGTCCTTGTCTCACCAAAGAGATAACTTTAATACTCAAGAAATTAGCATTGATTAATTCTTATATTATCTCTATCTTTCTCTTAATATCTTCTGTCTTTTTTATGTATGTTTCATTTATAGCACTTTAAAGATGGCGCTAATTTTAATATTTTTTCTATTTTCATCCTTCTTGCACTATTTGCTTTCCTTATTTATATTTATTTTATTAATTCTTGTGTTGATGCCGATTTCTATTAACGTTATTGCATCATATTCAATTTATTGATTAAAAATCTTAATAGAATTCATTCTAATTTTTATATAACTCAAGTATATATACAGTGTCTGAAAAATATGAGAACTCGAGTAAGTAGAAATTTCTGAGTAACTTCAAACAATATTTTCCTTTGCAAAAACTTCGGTTACAATTTTGTTAACGAATTATTAATAAAAAATATTGATCAATTATAGAACAAACAGATTAATCAAGTCGTGGTTAAAATAATAACGTTAAATATATGCTAACAGCTAAATACTAGTCCAAACAACATATATCAAAGAAAGTTTGTTGAATATAACAAATATTTTTTTATCAAACAAAAATTATATCGAGTTACATTTTATTCAGAAACAATAAATAAACTAATTAATAATAATTAATTATTATACATATAGGACAAATAAATCAATATTCGTCATTCAAAATAAATAATAAATCTTGAAAAATTATAACATGAAAAAATGAAAGAAATAATTTTTAATAAATGAATGATAAATAATATATATATTCAGAGAAAGGAAAAAAGAAGAAAAAGTGATAAAGATGGGAAAAAAGACGATAAAGATAGAGAGGAAGAAGAGGATGATAAAGGAGATGAGAAAGAAGAGATTATAAAAAAGGAAAGAAATTCTATACAAATGTTTTATATGAATTTATACAATTAATTTTATTATTCTTGATAATTGAATTTTGTTTTCGAAAATATTTATTAAAAATATATTTTCTTTAACATATTATTTAGACTTGTTTGATACTATTGTTGCAGTTTGAGTAGTTCTATGCGTGATGAATATTTTTTATTAATATTCGTAAGAAAAGGAAAATGTTGAAATTATCTCAGGAATCTCTAATTAATCAGTATTTCTACACTTTTGGAACAAGATTTTTAGGATATATATATATATATAGATTTTTGAATTTTTATATAATTTTGAATTTTTGAATTTTTATAATATTGTATATATTTTATATATATTTTTATATTTTAATGACATAATATTTTACATTCGTGAAAATAGAATGAGGCAATGAGTATATTATTAAATATTAATATAAGATAAAGCTATGAGTATGTAATATACAAAATGAGGTTAAACTAAGATACTTTGAAAAAATAAATAGATTATGAGAATTTCTCAAAATTTTTAATACTTTCACTTCGCTTACATATGAACAGAATTAAGAACTTTCTCTTTAAATATATCCTCTGTATATCAATTTTGTCGTTTAAATACTATTTGATTTTTTAAATAATTGAAAAAATAATTTGAATATTTTAAATAATTGAAAAATTTTTATATTATATGTTTTATAAAGTATTTTTTATATATTTTTATTTAAAAATGAAAATTTGTATTTCTTATAAAATTTTTATATATATAAATTTTTATTATATTTCTAAAAGAATAATTTCATTTCTTCACTTCCAATAACATGCTAACAAAGGATATTATTTTTTTATTTCTAATAATAAAATTTTTTCCTTTTAAATAAGTAATATAATATAGTAATTTAAAATTAATTATTTTCGTTAGAATCAGTCTTAAATTTTTCAAACAACGCACTCTTTCTTAAGAATAATATGAGAATAATAATATTTCTTGCATAAGGATTAAGAATATGCGGAAGTAAAAAACTCTAACGAACCATGAACTATTTTAATTGAACGTCATTTTAACATCAATTTTCCATACTTTTTGTCAATATTTTATATTCAATGAAGCATTTACTAATTACTATTCATAATATTATTATAGTGTAATAAATTATACATAATAGATTATGTTCCAAAAATGTAGGAGTATCAATTAACTAATTAATTGCTATTGATATAGGACATTCAATAAAATTCCTCACCCCTATCATCTTTCTTTTTCCTTCTTCTTTGATCATCCTGTTTCTTTCTTCTCTTCTTTATTATTTTTCTCTTTTTTCTTTCCTCTATCATCTTTCTTTTCGACTCTTATTTATCATCATTCTCCTTCGTCTTCTTTATCCCTTTGTTTTTTTTCTCTTATCATCTTCCTCTTCCTCTTTTCTTTTATTAGTTTCCTCTTCTTTTCTTTTTTATTATTCTCCTTTCCTCCTATTCTTTATCATTTTCTTCTTCCTCTTCTCTTTTATCCTCCTCGTCCTTTTCTTCTTTATAACCATTATAATCTTTTCTTTCCTTTCGATCATCCTTCTCTCGATAAAAAAATATTTATTATATTTTACAATCTTTTTTCAACATGTTGCTTAGACTTGTTTGTATTCGGCCAACAGTATATACCCAACACTACTTGACTAGTTATGCGTTTGTATGATTGGCCAGCGTTTTTTGTCAATAACTCGTTAAAGCTTTAAAAAAAGTTTTTGCATAGGAAAATGTTGCTTGAAATCCGTTAAGAATCTTCAGTTAATCGATATTTGTAAATTTTTAAGATATATCCCTGTATATAATTAACAAAACTCCGTCTTATTAAATTTATAGTACATTTTCCACGCTTTCTGCCAATGTCCTAATTTGCATATATGATTATAACTCGATGTACTTTCATTTTTTTTCTTCATTGTCAATATTACATGGATTTAAGAGAAACATTTCACAAGAAAAAAAGAAAGCATTCCCTGTATCTCTGTTTGAGTTTCAATTAGTCTCTGTTATTGATAAACAAAAGAATAATACCGGTGATTTCGATACAAGTTGGGTGCCAAATTTTCACTCATCAGAGTTTCTAGAGGCATCTTGATGCACTTTCGCAACTTTCCATGAAACACATACATATGTGTACATGTATATATATGTAAAGGTAATAACACTATATATATATGTATCTTCCTAAATTCTCGGAAATGTTATTAGCTCAAAGAGAGAGATGTGGAACATTGTATAAACAATTAAAATAGAAATTAATGTTAATGTTCAAAACATCTTGTAACTTCACAAAGTAAAAATTATTTTCAAAATCCACTTAACAGAAAATAATCTATATAATATTTATCAACAATTCATCTTCGTATCAAAAATACCATACGAATCATAACTATAAATAATTTCGATTTTAAAACCTTGTCCCCATTTATCGTTTTTTCCTTCGCTCATAATCGATGATACGTAGCTTCGAACTCGTTCACCTTTCCTCCCAATCATCTATGAGTCCCCTAATTGTGTAACGAGCATCGATAGGTGAAAATGGTGGGAGTTGGGCGAAGACTACGACACTCGAAGAATCACCGTGCACACGATCAGTTCTTATATCGCCACGGTTACGGCGAAACTCTTCTGTCGCGAGATGCTCGTGTCCACGCAAATGTTCTTGTTCACCGCACTGTTCCTCGGAGTTTTTGGTATCAACAGGGAACCACAGGGTCCGATCCAAGAAGCCATTCAGAATGGTGTCGCGGCGCGATACAACAAGGAAAATTGCATCTGGAAACGAGGGAATGACAAAGACTCGTGCCCCGATCCGGACGTTCGAATCTATCTTTACACGAATGATAGACCGAAGCGAGAACTCGACTCGAGGGAGTCCGATTGGCTGCGTCAGGATTATGATCCAACGAAAGAAAATGTTCTTCTTATACACGGATATGCAGGTGCATGAATATTCGTTTTTACTTGATACACTTCAGTCCAGTAACGGAAGAAAGAAGATCGTTTTGCCTATGTCTAAACTATTATTATTAAGGGATGAATCAAATCTTATGTTCCATCTCCCTTTAATTGAACATTTGAATTTGCATGAACATCCATTACAAACTATTGACGAAACTTCGTTTTTCTTCTTTCTTCAGGTGGTGACGATACCCTCCCTATATCCGTTCTTCGCGACGCCTACATCCGAAACGGCAGCTACAACGTATTCCTGGTAGATTGGGGTGCCCTTTGCGCCTCACCCTGTTACCCGGCAGCCGTATCCAACCTTCGTCCAGTTGCTCGTTGCCTAGCAGCCAGCCTGACCACCTTACGAAACCTGGGTCTACCCATCTCGAGGACAACCTGCGTGGGTCATTCGTTAGGCGCCCATATCTGCGGGATTATGGCGAACTTTCTACTGTTCAGGATGCACAGAATAATCGGTTTAGACCCGGCCAGACCCCTCGTACGTCCCGGATACGTAAATCGGTTGGACAGCGGTGACGCGGACTTCGTCCAAGTGATCCACACGAACGCCGGATATTACGGGGAGGGTGGGCGCATGGGGCACGTGGATTTTTGCGTGAACGGTGGAAAAGTGCAACCATTCTGCGAGAACAAGCCGAATTATCAACTGTGCAGTCACGTCTGGGTCGTTTGTTACATGGCAGAAAGCATCGACAATGGGGGCCAGGATTCGATGGCCGAGCCGTGCACGAGGAGGTGTCCTTCCGGGCCGAGGATCGCTCTCAGAGCCGGTGAATATGTGACCATGGGGCAGCATACACCGGTCGGAACCAGGGGCTCTTTTTGCTTCACCAGCAAGTATCCACCTTACTGTCCTAAGTATAGGAACGGGCGTGGTGACGAGAGATGTTGCATACCGGAGGACAAACCTGTCACGTTCTAGTGACAACGAGAAAGTTATTGTAAGTTATTGTAAAAGGAATATAATTCAAGACTGTACATAAAACACATAAAACATAATAGAATAAGACGACTCTCGTAACAAGAATTAATGTAAATTATTAATGAACGGTATTCATAGATCGATATTTTCTCGTTTTGTATAAAAATATTCGAACAATTTTTCGTATCAAATTTTATAAAGAATATAAAGAAAGAATGTTAAGAAATTTGAATTTGTCATTAGTGAGCAGAGAAACGTGTTTATATCGTTTTATAACGTTATCATTATTAAAACAATCAGAATGTAAACTCGTTAGCTAAACAAATCAAAAAAATATGTACAATAGTTTTATAATAATTAGGAACAATTAGGAATACCACTTAACACAAAACGCTCGGTATTTATCCAAATGGAAAATGATTAACCACTCACGGTTAAAGGATACACATAGCACGTCGTTTGTACTATGAATTAATTAATATTTAAAAAAAGTGTGTGTGAATGGCATTCCTCGTTGCTTAAACATACAGGTGTCCGAGGACAAGTGGATCTTCGTACGGTATCGCGACGCGTGTAGTCCAATTCCGGAACATGATTGCGTATTCAGCCGCGGTACATACCACCCGGAAAAATCTTGCGTTCGTGATCTACCGACCTATCAATCCCGTTAACCGCTCCACTGAACCTCCTATAAATGTATTCATGACAATGTCCACCGTGCGGACAACTGTTTTGTCAATCTTTCCTTGCGAAGCGCCATTGTGCAACTGATTGTTCCAATGATTTGCACGTTCGTGTAATGTTCGTGTAATGATAACCAATTTCTTTGATAAAGTTGCATAACGTTTTAATTTGTTGCTTCTAATTGATTGCGAAAAAGAAACAGCAGTTTCGAGATCTTCCAACATTACACATCTGCAAATTAAGAAACATTGTTAGAAGAAATTATTAATGAAAAATGTGTTCATTTTCTTACCTTTTTGAATTTTTTGTTATTTATTTTATATTTTATTAACAGAGTTTGCTTCTTTTCATTCTAATTGTTTTATTGTTATATTGGGAAATTCTTCGTATAACTTTAGTTTAAAGATCTTTTTTTTTTATCGTTTTTAAATTAGTATCTTATTCTTAGAATGATTTTTATTAAAAGATTCAAGAATAATGTGGTGAATAACGATCTTTCTTTATAAGAAATTAATATGTACTTATTCATTGTACGATATCTAATGTAACGTATGTGAGAAATAAATAAAACACAAAGCTGAATATTTTCACTCCCTTGATTCTTTAGTATAATATCCAATATTTTAATTGTTATAATAAAAACAAGCATTTAAAAAAGAATCCAGATCCAGAAAATTCAACGAACCATCTGTTTCCGTTCTTCTAGACTTCCGACCGATTTCGTCATTGCAAGTGTTATTCAAGTGCTTTGCATTCTCACGATTTGTCCGATGCACAAGTGCAGTGGTTCAGAGACATTACAATGTACAAGCAATTTCTCCGAGAACTTAAATGAAAAAAAATAGGATGAATATTGAAAGAAGTTATTGCACGGAAGCTCGTCGACAAATCCAGACATCATCGAGTAGCCGACGAACCGGCGCCCCGCTGTTCCAAAAGTGTTTCGGGAGACATCGATACCAGAAGTTGCCAAGATCCTTGGAAAGGCGACACATAGACGCGACACGATCCTCGACAACAAGAACTCGTGTCTCTACAGATACTTCCTCTTGAGGACAGTGGTTTTTGAAATTTGTTTAATAACTCGGTTATCAATGTATCCCAAAGATCTTCCGCATTACACGATGAAAAACATTGATCTTGTTTCAAGGCTATCTTCGGGAAATAAATTCCCCGATTTAACGATCCCAAGCATTTCTTTTTCTCAATGAAAAAGTTAATTTATTTCAGAATTAATGTATGTAAATGAAGTACGACAAGACATTTGTCAAGTTAATTTTCATTATAAATTCACAGGTAGGTATTTAAGATTTGATTTGAAGATAAAATAGAATATATCAATATACTTCCATATAAATTTAATCAATATATATGTTTAATGGAGGTTATTCAAGGTGTTATTTAGAATTATATTTCAAATAACAAGTAATTTTTTAAGTAAAAACTGGAAACGATTAATGAATAATAAAATGTTACGTTACATCTTCGTATAAAAGATATTTTATTATAATGATAACGAGTAAAAAATTATATCAATTGGATTTAAATCTATCTTAAGTAGCAAAATTATCGATAAAAATATTTTGGTATTCGAACTAGCATAATGTACAGAGTGAATAAGTAAAAATATGCAAATAAATGCTTTTCTTTGATTGACAATTATGTAAAGAATAATACAGCGTTTGTAATACTGTCAGATTCCCATTTTTTCATATGCTCGTTACATTTTCAGAAGCGGCATATTCCAGAAATCACGTATTCTTAATAATAATAATTATATTTATAATAATTATTCATTTATTCTTTTCATAAGGCACTAGATTGTACTTATTTACATTCATTTTTATATTTAATTAGGCGCTCGTATATTCGCTTATTTCACTTGTTTCCATTCAAAAAATATATTCTTCAATTATATTATTCAATTATATATTGTTCAATTAAATCATTTAATACTTCATGAAGATTTCATTATTCTTATTTCATTACAAAAATTCGATGCATCGAGTATAAAAAACTTTTAATGTAGTCAAGAATTTGTTTAAATCTTTGGTCCTCTATTAACGATTTACTAAGAATATAAGTGAAATTTTAAATATATCTTATCACTTATAAGAAGAAAGACATTCTTTTCATTTTTTCTTTTTACAATCTGTACAGTATATATATATTCTTTCGAAATTCCAGTTCTATTTTATTCGCTCATGACTGATGATACAACTAAATCGAACAACATGTCTTGTTATATAAACTTCATTCTCCACTGTTTCTAATTTCAAGAAATCTTTGGTTCATCGATACGAGATTCGATACACGCAATGGAAAAATCCTTTTAGCGTACTTTTTTTCATCTTATAAATAAGTTATTTCACGCATCGAACAAATCTGTATCGGACCACATATATCATCTATTTTGTCGATGAAATTTCGTAAATTGTTTCATCCATTGGTACGATAACTTCGCGAGTCTGGATTCATCACCAAGGAGGGGTAAAACAGGCTAAAATAATACATGGGAAAATTGAAATCGTAGAATCTAGGCGACAAGTTGAACGATGAGGTGGACGAAATCGTGGGCGACGAAAATTGTGGAGAAGAATCGACCCATGGCCTGTGCAATCTTGGTTGCGCCTCTCGATCGACGTCCTTCGTCGGTGAATTTCTGTTTCCGGATAAGAGAAGGGGTGGACTGACTCCTCCACAACTACTAATCCCGCTGTCGTCCAAACTTCCTGTTTCGCTGGAGGCTGTTCTCGGCCTTTGATTGGCCACATCCAGATGATTCGACGCTCTATTCGTCGATTCAGATTCCGGAAACACGGTCTCATCCTCGTCGTTGATGCGATTCAATCTCTCCGCTTCCGCCTGAAACTTTCTCTTGCATCGAGATTGACCATTATCCCGGAATCCCTTCGCGAATTTATTGTTGTTGATTTTCAACTTGGTAATGTTTTCGTTCTGAAATTATAAATATACGAGATTGTATATTTACGAATTAATTTATACACAAATTCTTTTTTAATTTTGAAGTTATTTTTTGATACATGATTGGTACCTGATAAGCGGTTACGGCAATGAACTCGGTTTCACGAAACATAAAGGATGAGGCTGGTTGACTGTAAAGATCGCTGATTCTGGTCGCATCGTCGCAACGAATGATCCAAATTCGCGGAATATATTTGTGCATAGAAGTCAAAACAACCTGTGAACAAAAATTATTAAATTAGAGATAAAATAAGTAAGTTTAAAAGAATGGAAGAATATATTCTTGGGTATTATATTGCATTTTTTGAAAAAAAGTTACAGGTCGTCGATATATTTAGAAAATATATCACGCAAAGCTGGTGGAGATTCCCGCTTTTTTATCGCTAGAAAGAAAACATTCCCTTCATTCGGACAACGTACAGCCGGTAGAATTTTATTAAATTCGTAATTAGTTTGAAGAATCGGCTAAAAGGGCGCCGCTTCGTCGAGATAAGTTGGCGCCTTGCTAAGGATGCCGACGACGATGGAGACAGACGCGATTCTCGAAAACCAGACTGGCCCTTCAACCTTCCCGGAATCACACGCTCTCGAACTATTCAAAAACCTGTATAAATCCTGCATGCTAGATACTTCGTTACTTCATTGATAGAACTTCATATAACTCCATATAAGTCCATCAATATTCAAATTTTCATTTCCATATTTTACTTTTCTTGTCGATCAATAATCGATGATCTTATTTTTTTTTTTTTTTTTAATTTGAAATCCATTGTATTTCTCTATGTTAACAAAATAAAAAATCTTCAAATATTGATAATAAAAAGTAACGTAATAAAAATTTAAAATTAGAAGAAGGAACAGCAATAGAATGTCGAAGAAGAAAAGAAGAACCATTGTCGAAAGAAGACCGCGTGCGGTATCTTTTAATAATCACTGCTCAGGTATTAAAGGTGACGCAGATCCGCATAAATAATTTCCAGGATATTGGTGAAAAATTGAAAGAACTAGGGGCGCCATTGGGTAAGCCAGCTGGCCAGGATTCATCCTGTCGAGGCATAAACAAACACATTCGTCGAGAGAAAGGGAGGTATATCGATTACAGGGTGTCGTGGAGCGTGTTAATCTTCGTTCTTCACGGACAACAGGCAAAACCGACGTACCCAGCACCGTTTTGAGTAGCTTAAGTCTCAGGAAAGTAAGTGCACGCGGCATCTTCCACTTTCCCTTCAAGATTTTAATCCCAACCCTGGCCCTTGTGCGCCGAGTTTGGTCACTTTACCCAGTTAACGAAGCCTCCTGTTATTTCGCCGACCTAACGCATTAAGAAAGGAATATGGGTTGACTCATGTCGGAAAAAAAGGACGATGTACATTTGGCCAGGTATAAAAATTATCGATGCTACATATTTGTGAGATGATTTGGCAGAATGAAAGAAGAGGCGAAATTTTCAATGTTAGTATCGAAAATTATAAAATATTTTAAGAAGAAAATAAATAAAATGAGTAGAAATGGAATAGAAATAAAAAAAAAGTGAAATTTCTTTTGTTTTTTTAAATACATAGAATAAAAACATTTATATCGTTCAAAAAGGAATAAATATTGGAAGAATCATCCGTGGAATGAAAGTTAGAAGCTAATTGAGAACGAAGTAGGAATTCTCTAACTCAAGGTTCCCCTTTTTTTTTAAGTAGGCCCCTAATCGGAAGTGAAACGAGTAGCTAAGAGGGTGGATCCGTGTGTGGCGACCTCCCACATGCGACTCGAAAAAGGAGGCAAACCGTGAGTCGAAACCAGAGACACGCAAAGAAAGAAAAGGAAGAAGCATTTAAGGACATGCTGGCCTGTCCAAACATGGGACATCTAGATAAATGCCGCTACCGTTTGCTTGCCTATTCCGGACTTCCGTCAAATCTTTTCACTCTTTTTTTTTAATCAAAGATCGAAGGAATTAAACAGAATGAATTAATATTCAATCTCTCGGACGAATCGTTAATTAATTCATCGAATATTCCTTCAAAAATTTTTCATCTAATAATAATAAATTTTTTTTTTTTTTTTTAATAAATTCGAAAAAGACTCACGTTATTCCTAGGATCGACAGCGTTGTTAGTCAATTTTAATTTATCGAATTTGAGCGGTTGTTGTTGCATCCAATGAGCACCGGTCTCGGGACTATCCGGATGCAAGTAAATTCTTCGATCGATTCCAGGCTGCAATTCTGCTGGACCAATCGACGTCCATCTTGCATTTCCATAACCTTTCTCCAAACTGCCAATACCACTGCTGCCGCCGCCGACGTACTTGTGTCGACGATCGGATGCCGGCTCCACTTCGAGGAGGACCCAATAACGAGCACGACGCTCTAATCCTGTGATGGTAAGTTCGATTGATGGGAACATACGTCTGCAACAAAATCACATAAAGGTTTCCATGTTATTAATAACATTCTCTAACAAATTGAAGTTTCGTAAAAACCGCGAATGCAATAAAAGTGCAATCATGAAAACAATGATCGATTATTTAAAAGCTATGAATTCCTACGATTAAAAAAAAATTATGTATCATTTGTCATAACATTATTTTGTCATTTTATAACAAGCACATTAAATTTTCGTTTCTAAATAGAGTGCAAAATAGACTCCTTCAACTTACAAGACTTAACGTCAAAGTTATTTCATCAGACGTCTTCTTGACATCGTTGCGATAAGTGTGCTCTTATTGCACACAGGTAGCATAAGCAAATAGAGAACGAAGGAAAAATTCGTAGTCATTAACGTGCCAGAGACGAGTGGGCGTCGCCGAACCAACGACTCGAACTGCTGTTACTTCCTGCGACTCTTTAAGTCTTAAGTTTAAGAGCATCACGGTCCGCTATCTTTCGATCCCGACAGCAAGTTTTACCCGTGTAAACATTTCAAACGCGCGGATAATCCCATGAGTAAATCCCATCAAAAGTCAATCTGCGGTGGTTCGGTTCGTTTGCATACCTAATTGCAGATTTTCCACCATAATTTTGTTCTTTCTCTTATTTTTCGCCAAAGTTCACAGCCCGCTGTACAACGATTATTACTCTTACGTCTGCCTCGAATAATGTAATTTTCTTGTTCTCCATTTCGTAAATTATATTTACACAGCTATTAGAATAACATGACGCATTTTAGACTAAATTTACGTACGTGAACCTGTGCTACGAATCAGTGAAAGTTACTTTAGGCGTTAAACCCATGGGTTCGTTTAAATCTTCGATTACGATAGTACCTGACTCCTCAGTATTTAAAAGTTAAGGAGCGATATACATCTAAATGGACGCAATTAGCAGTAGAAAATCCATCGAATTCTCGAAGTGCATTTTAGAAATCACCACTGATCCTCTATATTTGAGACACATTTGAAGTCTTAAACGAAAATTATGCATAATCGCAATACCGTGCCAGGATTTCGATAATCTTTCTTTTCAAACTGGAAAATTAAGCGGATTCAAAGGGAAAATCCAAATAAATTTCTTCATTTCCAAATTCTTGCTATGATGATCATATGATTTTCCATAATTATTAGCCATTGTTAAAGTGAAATTTTTAAATTGTTGAAGAGAAATCACTGTGGTAACGAATCGTCGAGTGACAACTGAAATCAATTATTCATTGATTGATTTCAAGTTGAAGAAATATGTTCTCAGGATCGACGCAATTCTCGTCGTTCAATCCACTAAAAGTGGCGCCCTTATAAGTGGAGGATTACGCCGTCGCGACGTCTGCTGGAAGACCCGTGCGCCGATGATTCGAGCATGTCTGGTCCTTTTAAAAAGCCTCTCGAAATTATCGAACAAGCAGATAATGCCGTTAATAGCGTGATAGAACAACGCGTGCAGAACGGCAGCACGCGCCTCGCTTCCCTTTCATCTCGTAGATTAGATGAATCAAAAATCACGTGGCACTAAATTTTATATTCAAACAGCAACTTGAATTATAAATACACATTACAGTGGTAATATTATCGATTCGATTCAATTTTGATGAAAATTTGTATGGAACTTGGAAGAATTTCAGATATTTTAAAATATTTATATTTTTAATTAAAATTAAAATAAAACGACATTTCGAAATTTGTATCTTTTTTTCTTTGAATCGAAATTTCTTTGAATTGAAATTATGAATGAATACCATAACTTTGTATAAATCCGTAAAGACGTAATAGTAGTGGATCGGTAACAGGCGAGACGAAACGTGAAATGAATTATCTTTGCTTTAGAAGAAAGGATCCTTGTTGTAAAAGCAAAAAAGGATAACGAAGGAGAAGAGAAAACGAGATGGATCTAGGAATAACGCTTCTGGGTCGCACATTTTCATTCGTGAAGGTATCGTTGGTTGGTGAAAAGCGAGGGAGGGAGGCAAAAGCAAAGGACCAAGGGAGGTAAAAAGAACAAGAGGATAGGCCGATCGTGGAAAACAAAACGTATCGAACCTCGCCAAAAGGAAACAAGGAGAACGAACGAGTCGATCGTGACGCGGAATACTGATTAGTGCATACAAGGCCTGAAACGGAATGCACGTGGTTGGCACGTGGTGTTCTCGCAAGGGAAAAATCGTGGCTGGACCGGAAGGCATAGATATGCGGATGGACAAACACCTTCGTAACTATTGTAAAACCTGAGACCGCCCACGAATTGTCAGTGACCAGTCGTTTCTTTTATCTCGATTATTCGTGGTGTGTTGCCTTCTTATTGACAATAGAAAATAAGATCGGAGAAACGAATCTTTCGAGCCAAATGTCTAGTATATGGATGCATTATTGCAAAAATAATATTACTTGTTTATTATTCGTTATTGCTAGTTTTATCATATTGATATTATTATAATAATATTGTCAACTATGTTTCTATACGATTTATCCTACAATGATTAATTGTTTTTCTTCGTATCTGTTATTAAATTAATTGCATATACGATTTCACACGTAAATGATTCTAAAAAAATTCTTTGATATATTTCAAAATATTTAAATTAAATGTTCAAAATAAGTTTCATATTTGCAATTATTTTTCTTTACAATAATAAAAATGAATATCCTGAAAGATATATATTTGTTCAAAAAGAGACAATTTTTCCAAAAGATAAAAAATTTATAATCAATAACTGTACATGTGCTTATGTATATCACGTCACACGTGACAAATCTTGAAATCAATTTCACACGTACTTGTAAGTGAAAGAAAATTTATTTGTATTTCGTAACACGTAAATGTTTCAGATGACCGGATGTTACAAAATATTTCAACAATCTTGTCACGTTCACGTCACGTTGGCGTTTTCCCTCCCCTTTGATTTCCGCGTTCACGAAACAAAACCATCTGGCTGACATCAGCGAGTTATCTTACGCGAGATACAACGCGAAATTTCTCGGTAATCTTATCATAGATAACCACCGCCCGCGCATTTGAAAAGGAATGACCGGTAGCTCGATCGTTTCCGGTGTCGAACGGCCGGAAGTGGTGGTGATTCGTCCTGCATCCGTCCCACGACTTTTCCCCGCAAAATCTACCTTCGTAAAATGATTCGAAGATCGGTGTCATCGATAAAAGTGGACACGTCGTCACGACCTTACTTTTACGACCTTCCTTGACCACCTTCCGTGAAACTAATCGCTCTGTCGTCGTTGAAAAGCGTCCCTTCTTTAAAAGTGTCCACTTACCTTCCACGGCTGACGCGTAACTACTGTATATAATACTGTGTGAAACTTCGCGTCCTAACGACTCATCGTACGTAAACGATAGTCATCGTTGGAATGAAAGATATTTTAGATTTTATCAAAGTTAAGTAACATAAAAGTCTCAATTATGAATTCTTAAATGATTTCTATTCATTGATCGATTATGACCACTTTTCATTGGAACAGAGATATCTCTTCATCTTCCGATGAACTGAGAAAAGAAAAAACAAAGAGTTAGAAAGGAAATCCATTTTTAAGTCTTTAAAATATATAGTTGTATCTATGTACGATATTATGAACGAACAAAAAAAATTTCTTTAGTGAAAAAGTGAAAACTATACGACTGTGGAAACAATCATGGAACAGGTCGCATTTTTTCAAGTGAAGACGCTAAAGGTTTCGGCAGCGATAGAGGGTGTGGTCGCTATGGTGCCTGACCATTTCAGCCCCAATGGAATTCAAGATAAAAAAAAAAAAATAACTATTAGATATATTCTTATTTTCACTTTCGAATAATCGTTGATTTACTTTAACGTTATATCTAAAAAATTTTTATTAAAAAAAATATATATATCAAAACAGGTGTGTTTACGTATTCATTTGTTTCTAACGTGAATATTAAGTTATTAATAGTATAATTGATAAAAAATCATGCACTCACCGGCCTCCTTTCGTAATCACCATTTCCGTAGTTTCCGTGTGAAATTGATACCACAATTCCCGATTTTGCAATTCAACCTTCACTTCCGAAGGTAAGGGAGGTCCTCTGCCTAGACTTGGTATTGACCATGTATTTGGATTCGGTATATTATCTGAAACATATTCATGTTAATAAATTAATATTTATTTCTAAATTTAATTTCATTATTTTTCTCACATCTTCATTTCTTTCCTATCCTTTCGTGATAAAATCATTAAAATCAAACTTATAATATGCATCCTTTTCTTCTGCTAGAAAATAATATAATCAAGCGACTTACACCTCGGCTATGGATCGTCAAGAATCGCACCAAAGAGGTTCATTAATTCTCCCAACAATAATTCCCACGAATCTACGGGACCATGACTCCCGGTAAAAGATAAAACAAACAACGAAGGCAAATTATACTCACAGACGAAAAAGAAGAATGATATTTTCGCAACGATAGAAATCATTCACGCAAAAAAACAATAACGGAGAAGAAAGGAAAAAGAAGAAAACATTGAAGTCTTCTTGCAAAATCGTTATCCTTTCCACTTCGTCTACATAGACACTAGATGGACAAGCGAAATAGGGACAAAAAATTGCGCGGATCAGGTAACTCGAATGCCGGGAAGAACACCTTTTCCAAGTGGATCCTATAGAGGCGTCGTAGCTTGGCCGCATGAGCGATTCGCCCTGCACTTGTCTCGCGGTTCTGCGGTTGGGGCATTAGGCCCCGGCTAGGATAATTGCGGCCATCGGTTCGTCTTCTTTCTCTTCCTGCCGAGGGGACATCGGTACCGAGCCGTTGTATAGAGCAGATAACGATTGCCCGTTCGACCGAAAGTCGGCACCTTTCATCCTCGCCCCTGAACGAGGCTCGCGCGGATCTATGTCGCCTCCGCGACAAACTTGACGCGTATTAAACTCACTCCTCTTTTCATAGGAACTATTTTCATTATTTTTCGCTACATATGGAAAACAAAAAAAAAAAATTGAAAAACCACCGAAGATGAAGATCGACAATCGTGATGCTTAAGCGGTACGCGACTGCATTCCGTGCGACTTTAATTGGATAAATTGGAGAGATTGCCATGGGAGGTCGGTGTCGAGATCGGATAGGGGCAAGAGGATGAATTTCTATTTTCTAATTCATATAATACTTACGATATTTTTAGTGTTTGGAATTGATTTTTGATCGGTATAATCGTTTTGAAAATATATATTCTTATAGATATGTAATACGTATAAAAATATATATATATATATATATTTTATTATGTGAATACTATAAATAGAACAATAATTTTAGATTGAAATAAAATTTTGAAAAATGAATGAAATATCTTCTCGAAATTATGATAAATTTATTAATTTAACAATTAAATTATAAGAATTAAAAGGCCATTGCATATATAAATTTATCGGTTGAAATTTTCTTACGATTTATAATTCTGAATTCTTATATCATTCGTTTAATTATTATCAAAATTAAATTTCCAAAAATTAATGAAAAATTCGAATTGTCATTCCAAAAAAATATCTATTCACTCGTATAACTCAGTTATCAATATTAAGTACCAGACTTGATATAAAAATTCTTGATTGTCGAAAAGAATTTTAACACAAACATTGCATCAAGTTTATTTCGATGTAAAAACATTTTACCAACCTGGTCTGTGTCTTCGAAGAGGGATATGTTGTTGACGGAAGAATGTTTGTGGATGTAATTGCAATTGCAATTCCATTGGCATTGCCATGATCGAGTTCATCTTTAATCGATGCACCACACTAATTGTATCAATCTTATATCACTTGATCGCATCAAAACACGAAAATTTGTAGAAAAATCTATCCGTCCGAAGTACTCAGCGTTAACGCTTAGTGACGACTAAACATGCATTTCGGAATTGCATTCTGTTACAACGATCCATCACTGCATTCAATGGTTATCCCTCCTATTGGTTGACGCTTTCTCCCCACTATATTAGCGCCGCGCCCACGCTGATCCCATTGGTCGATGCAATTCCAACTTGGTTACAAGTAGCTGCGAAATATATCTATACATCGAAACACCCACGATGCATTCGTGCTAATGAAAGCAATAAAAAATCATAGAAAATATTGATAAATTAAAATGAGCACCGAGTAAAAATAAAAACTATGACGCAAAAATCAAATTCTTATAAAAGTAATCATATAAAAATTATTTCGAATTGAAGATAAAATTTTAAAATAAAAAAAATGTATAATACTTAAATTAATATTGTTTCTGCATAAATCTTGAGTACACAAAATAAATATTTCTTTAAGTCTTTTCTCTACTATATATCATTTAAAATAAATCCCTTTCTTTAAAAAAATAATCCTTCCCTTAAAATTAATGAAAATTTAATGGAAATTCCTTCCATTAAATTTTCCGAATTACAACAATTATTATTGCAACTATTATTATACGATCAATATTATACGAATCAGTAGCAAATTTAATACGAAATTACCTTCCTTCTTAACTAAAAATATCTTCCCTGAAAAAAGAAATTTTCCCATTCCTACAATTAATAAAATTAAATTCCTCGACCGATCCAGTCCCACCCGAAAATCTTTCAACGAAGAAAATCACGCGAGGAGAAAATCACATGACATCCACGAAGCCGCGTCGTCGGATCACGGTTAACACGCTTGAATTCGCGCGCTCGAAATCGGCGCATTTGAGACGTTCGCGCGCACGCCGTCCTGGCACACGATCGCATTAAGAAACGATGCACGCCGGGTCGTTAGGTACAAGGGAACAGAGGAATCGTCACCATAAATTACGGAATCCGGGCGAGCAGACGGCCGTTAATAGTTTGTTCTCGAGTCTTGGAGACGAGACGAGGCGAGAAGATAAAATCAAGAATCCGTCCGCGGTGCGTCGGCGGTCAAAGAGGAACGGAACGAAACGGAGCGCCGCGAGATACAAATCTACGCTTTTCTCGCTCCCTTATGCGCCGTTTTTCTCGTACACCACCGCTCTCCCGCTTGTCGTCGCTTCGCCTTTTTTTTTTTTTTTTTCTTTCTTTTCTTTTCTCCCTCCCACCGTAGAAAACGTATCCCTCGCCGCCTACGACGCCGGTCATCGCACCATTGTAGTGGGTTCCAGATTGTGGATTAACTGTAAGCGATACCCACAACAAAGCGCGCGCACTTTTACCTGACAGCTTCGGCTACCTGTAGTCCTGCTACTTTATGGCAGTATTGTAATACCTCTCGATCGTGTCATCGTCAATCGTTTCGAGAAATACCGGGGTTGAAGAATATTCGACGTTGTCAAATCCCTGAGAACGATCGGTGAATATGAATGAACGACGTATAGTTGATACATCTTGTATTTCTTGGTGAATCAAAATTGGAACGTATTAACGATATTACGATGACATGCGATTTTATGACGTTTGTGTTTCGGATTTGTGGAACGCAGGATTGCTGATTGATCTTGTTATTTTGTTATCAATTCCTTTCGTTCGTTCGAATCTGGAAAAATACACAAGAATTTTAATTCAGAGATTAATTTAATTTTTTAAATAGGAAAATTTTTAGGTGATAGAACTTACGAGCAGATTGATAAGTAGTGAATATTTCAGATAAAAAGGTGGTCAAAACTTTGTTTACTTGTATATAGTATTTGAAAAGCTGGAAAATATTTCTGGTAAAAAGATGCAGCTGTTTTCGAAAAGGGAAAGAATTTCGTTCTGCAGTTTATCTCAATCTACAGTTTATCTAATAACGAAATGTTTTCTTGCAAACCGACATGTGCATACAAATTTCTTTATTTTGTTCCTTTCGGGAAAAATGAAAAAAATTTCGAAAAATAATGATAATTAAATTAATATTAGAATCTATCTGTATATTTTCTATCAAAGATAAAAAATTTTTTTATAACTGAAGATTAATTTTTTTAAAATTTATTATTTTCTTAAAACAAAAAAAATATCTTATAAAATATCTTAAATAAAAAATATTAAAATATGAAATTAAATATTATGATAATTTAATTATAATATATAATATAATCTAATGAAATTAATATATATAAGTGTCCCATAAAATTAATTTACCTTTAGAACTATTTTATATCTGAGCAATTATGTAAACGATAATATTACTTATCATTACGAAAAATACTATAATCTCTTTTCAATAATAAAAGCTCACGCCTGCTGGCAGATCAGTTTCAAGTTTTGTCAGTAGGGGGTCTCTTGAAATTTTTCCTTTTCAAATCCGTCTATATATTTTCTCCTCGACAATTGGACAGCTCAAAAACTATTCTTCGTTTAATCCTTTTGATCCTAAGTATTTAATGAGGTGTCAATCATTAGATATACTGATAATTCACTTAAAAAATGTATATAACATTAAAAATTAACCATCGATTCAAATCGGAAATCGATTGCTCTCTTTAATAATCTCATAATAATGATAAATTAAATTCTCATAAGTTTTTAATCATATTGAATTAATATTCTGAACTAATCTTTTAATTAGAATATTTAACTTTTTGTAACTTATCGATATTTTTGATATAAATTTTTATGTGAATTTATAGAAATGTGTGTAATTTGGATATGGTTTAAATGTAGAAACTTTCGACGAAGAAAAGAAAAGAGATATTTAAGGGGGAAAGTGAGTAAGGAGAAGCCGACAAATAGGTTTTACGGCTCACTTCCTGTCCGTCGCACGCGACAGTTATGCGCCCCATAATAAGACGGTGGTTACTTTCCGAGACGGCTTGAATTACGAGCGAAGGAGTAAAATCATAATTTACATTCCACTGATCCTATGATATGTTTCTCTGTTTTAATTCATTTGCAATATTAGCAAAAAAATAAATTATATTTTTCAAAGAACAACATACATGTTTTTATTAAAAGATAAAGTTGTTGTATTTCAAAATTAAATTTTAAATTTATATATGAATTTAAAATTTAATTTAACTTTTAATTTTAATCAAATTGAATTTAAACTCATAATTTTTTTTAAAGATAAATAGATTTATATCAAGTTAATTATTTTATAAAAAAAAATAAAATAAAAATGACATAAAAAATTTTTCATTAAATTTCAAAAAATAAGCTTTTTTTAATTTAACGTTTTTAAACGTAATTCAATTTAATATATTACAACAATAAATTATAAATAAGAATTTAAAGAAATAATTTTAACATAATATCTTAACTTTTAGCATTATGATTGAAATTATTTTCTAAACAACATCTCGACAAAATTTGAAAGATTTAACATCGTACTGAAATATTTTCCGTATAAGATTTCCTACTACAGAAACTTTTCGAAGAAGAGATAAACAGAAGCAAGGATAAGTAGACTTTCTATCTTATGGCGTTAAAGGACAAAAACGGGAAGCTTCATTTTTAGAGTGGCCACTTTAATGTGAATGTTTATGAGCTCATACAGAAGTTTTGTACAATCATTCGATAAAACTATTTATTTATTTATTTGTTATTACTAAATTCTTAATCAATGATGAGTATCGCCAACCTACTTCAACGATAGAAAAATTAAACTAAACAATCTCTCAAATATACTTTTTAAATATATCATGAATTTACTATGATATTTTTCATAATATGAAATAAAAGTATGCTATGTAGATCTCTGTGTAACATATGTTTCGCAAAAATCTCTAAATCAATTTCATATTGCCACATATGAAATAAATTGCTAAATAAACTAGTAGATTGTTAGTAGAAATGGTTAGAAGGTATTGTTATTTCAGGACATTTGAGAATAAACATGTTTGAAACACGAAAATTTGAAAAACGAAACATCTGAGATTCTTTACCTAAAACTACAGCAACTGATAATTTTTTTCATGTTCCTACATATTTTTAACTAGCTTCTATAATAGTTTTTTCGATAAAATAAAGAATTTTAATACCGCTTCTTCTGAAAAATAAAAAAAAAATTAAAGAAAACTATAACATACTTAAATTTTAAAATTATTATAAATTAAATCCTTAAATTATTATAAATTAAAATAAAAAACATTCATTTAATAAGCGAATATTACAAATATAATTTAAATATAATTTTACACATAATTATATGTGAAGTCATATAAAAACGCGAAAAATAAGCCGAATAAAATAATGTGTCAACATTATGCAAAGAAAGTTAATTTCTGAACGATTATAATATATGTATAAAGAAAAAAATATATAAAATGATATTTTTAAATGGATTTTCTTCATGCGCGAGCTGATACAGATTTGAACGCTTGCATTCTTATGCTTTCAGCACAATTCTTCGCATGTCTTTTTTATATTAAAACAATTACATTTGTCAGATCAATATTATCTTTTATCGATATATATATTTAAAAAACTTATTAAATCAAAAGAAATTAAATAAAAAGAGAAATAAAGAAATTTGAAATTTATAATTATTTAAACACTTTATGGTTAATATTAAACAGATAAGATAAGAGTATAAGATATAAAATAAAATGGAAGTGCTAATAAAAAACAGTAAAATTTGTAATACTAGTTTTGTCTTTTTTCAGACTTTATTTGTATTTATACATTCTTTATTCATTTTATTTTAAAAGAGTTGTACACAAACTATCGATCGCCGTTTACAACATCCTATAATACTATATTGTAATATGATAAAGTATCTTGCAATTGACTGATTATCGTACATAAATGTATATACCTTGAATATCATTTCTTTTAACTCTTTCAGTGAGAATACCGAGTCCGAAATTTGATAAGCTTAACTTGCAATAATAACATAAATCAAAGTTTCTTTTCAATCATGTTTATCTTACTTATTTTTTCTGCAAAAAGTAATAATGTTTTTATAAAAAGTTTTAAATATCACGCTTACCAACTATTCACTGAAAGAGTTCGCAAAAAATAATTAATTATAATAAATATAAAATGACCATTTTAAATTTCGGAGTGACTGAGATTCGATCAATTTCTTTAAATAATCACAGCATATTCACAATTTTACAAAATAATTTGATATAGCATATTAAAAATGGTCATTTATAACTGTACAGATTAAATTTTAATATGAATATCTCTTTTAACATTAAACAAATAAAAACATATATCACATAAACTTGAAGACTAATTTACATAGATACACAGATATAGAAATTTCTAATGAGCAGATATTTTTAAAAATCGTTGATCCATTCGTCAAATCTTAATTTATCTTCAAAAATCACCATTATAAATTGTATGTCGTATCAAAGTCCATCGTCTTTTACATTTCCTCTTTCAATTCTATCAATTATTACATCACGGGTATTATTGATACCGATTAAGGAAATCGAAGAAAAGAACTGAAAACTGGATTTTTTAAGTTTTCAGTCTTAATGCTATCATTCTGTATAAATACATTTCTAAATATGTACGTGACATTCATGTAAGCACGCGCACGCAAGATATAATATAAACGTACATATATTGTATGATGGATACATAATATTTGATATATAGATGCCAAAGTTCACAATTATAATAGATTATGTTCATTTCGACTAACCTTAGGAAAATTAACTTGCAAATATTTCAAACATTATTGGATCCTTTGTGATTTCAATTGAATTACCCTGAACATGGTATTTTATGATATTATATAGATAAATTTTAACTTAATTTAAAATTAAGAATTATATATAACACGTCTCGAATATTTTTTTTAAATCAGTTGAGGCTGAAAATATATTGAATAAAAATTAATATTCATTATCATTTTCTTATTTAAATAAACTTAAATAAAACATGTATATTTATTAATTATGGCACTAACTTGGAACTGTTTTCGATGAAACTCGAATAATGCTTATCTAAACTAGAAAAGAAATTGTAGAACTAATTTACTTTGACTGTGAAATCAAAGTATTACATACATAATATACATAATATATATATATTTATAATTTAATCACTGAATCTCATTAAATACATTTATAATAAAAACTATATTGCCTTAGCATATTATAAGCAAAAATATTTCATTATTTTTATGAAATTACATTTACAAATGATATTACAATTCTTGAAATTTAATATCTATTATTAAAAAAAAATTAATGACAAAAATTTAATTTTATATTAAAAATTGATTTTCCTTCAATATCTTCTTGTGATAATGATTAAATCTTGTATCATATCATAATATCCGAAAAATTTATTAAAATAATGAAAATTTGAATAGTAAACAACAAATCAATGTTATAATATTGAAACTATTATATTGATTAAATTACGATAATAAAAATTTAATAATAATAATAAAAAATTGATCTAATTCATATAAAACATATTTTTGAAAATACATATATGATTATTTTATACATAATCTCTACCGTGTTTTTATATTAAATCTTTTTTAAAGAAAAACACTATTTACATTTTCCTGTAATTTCTAAAAAAAATTTAATATATTAATTCGAAAGTTTAAGATATGCATTTGTTTAAATTATATATTATTAGCATTAAATTATATATATAAATTGAAAAAATATACACAAAAATAATTTTAAAAGGAGCTTTTTTTTAATTTAAGCGTATATTTTCACGCTTAACAATAATTTAAGAATAATATATAATTAAAATTTGCTTTAATATTAAAAATATTATAAATGTAAAAAATAAAGATTTTTTCTTTTTCCATATTACTCTTTTATATTATAATGATTATTATATTAATTATTTGTAACAATAAAAAAATATTTATTATTTAATACGATTATTTAATGGACAAAATAATGAAAATATTAAAATAGAAATTTTTATATAGAATAATGGTAGAATAAAAACATATTTCTATTAAAGTTAATATGAAGATATAACATCAATATATAAGAGTTAGAATTTAATATAGAAATATTATATATGTAAATACTGATATTTCTGTATATGCATTTTATGAAACATATATATATATATATATATATATATATATAAGTATTTTTTTACATTATTTAAAATTACTAATAATTTCAAAATTTAAATTTATAAGTAAAACTGTACAATAAAATAATAAAATTTGTTCTGATAATATTGAAAATTTTTTGTTTTTTATATGTAATGGAAACTAATTTTATAAAAATTGAAAACATTATTCTAAAAAGTCGTACAAATTATTATTAAGTACGATTCTGACTTAATCTATCTATTGTAATAATTGTAATAATTTTTTATAGCACCTGTCTATATTGATTTTGAATTTGAATATTTAATAATATTAACATATATCATTTAAGTTTTAAATAATTTACAATATAATTTTCGTAATTTGTTCAATCAAAAGCAATGTCCGTTTTAATTATTTTTTAATTAATTATTTAATTATTTATTTATTATTTTTTATGAATGTATCTTTGAAATATCTTTCGCAAATTGGTTCATTAGTATATATTTTTTTATACTTTAATTCGTATCTAAAGTATTTACTTATAGATATAAATTTAAAATATTTATAAAATAATTTAAATATAATATTTAAAGTATCATAAAAAAGATTTTCAAATGTAAATGAATTGAAAAACCGTTTAGAATTCTTTTATTTTAACGAATAATTATTTATAAATTAGAAAATTTTAAAAAAATAGCACTTTAAATACATGTAAGAATATGACTTCATTATTCAATATCATTAAAATTTCATTCATATACATTACAAATTACATTACATATTAGAAAATTGAATTATTTTCTATCAATGCTTTGACTAGATAAAAAAAAAGATAATTCAGTTTTCATTTAAAATAGAATAAAAATTTATATCAAATAAGTGAAATCTTTTTTATATCAAAACTATTTATATTTTAATAAATTAATAAATATTCAATTAATTCCTATTATTCCTATTAATATCCAAAAAACATTTGAATATGTTTTAAATAAATTACAAATTTAATGCAAAAACAATAAAAATATAATAATTATTAATAAACTATGTATATCCTAGTTTTAAAAAATTTCATATTAAAAAAAATTTATTAATAATATATTCTATAAACATTTTCCTATTATTCAATAATATCAGTTTGTTATTTGTATAGATATTTGATAATTTTTTTTCAGTAAATAATAATAATAATAATAATAATAAAGTATATAATTTAAGTATATAATAAAGTATATAATATATTTATCATATATTAAAAAAACTTTTAAAAATAAAAAAAATTTTAAATAAAATAATTTTTATAATATTCAAATAAAATTCTTAAACGTTTTAATAATAAAATTTTAAATATTTAAGTATTTTTATTTAAAAATAAATTTCTATTTAAAAACAGTATAATTTTAATGTTGATTTTTTTAAAACATAAAAATCTTTAATTTTTATCAGAAACTTTGTTCAAATTTAATCAAATATATTTTTTTTAATCAAAAAAATATTTAAGTCCACTCGGCTGCTTTTAAATCAGAAGCTGATCCTGGACTTATGGATAAAATCGGACATGATTAATGGATACGACATGCAAATGCGATACGGAACTCTTTCATTTATTCAAACTTCAGAGTTTAATTTAAAAAAAAAAATTTCATTTTTACTGCACCTTATAAATCTCTATTGATTTTAAAAAATATATATAATATTTGTTGTTTTTTCTTAAGTTTTTGATATTAACTATTATTTCGTATAATTAATGTAATCCTTTTTTGTATAAATTATTGTATCATTAAAAAAATTATTAATTGTATCAATTACTATGCATAATATAATTTTTTAGTCGCATTAAAAACAAATTAAAATTTAAATATTTAAAAAAATTAAACATATTTAAACATTAAATTATTTATAAAATTTGAGAAATATATATCGCTTATAATTCCTTAGTTCGTCATATATAAACAATTCTACTATAATTTTATACAATTTTTCTAAGATTACAAGATTTTTTAAGATTTACATATTAACATATTCATCAAATATTAAATAAATTTATCATAAATATAAGAGCTTATTAATTAAAGCCCATTAATTAATCAAAATAAAAAAAAATAAAATACTTTATATTTTTTATGTAATTATTCTTATCTACTTAATTGTTATATTAAATTATTTATAACTGTATTACCAATATATTATTTCTTTATGACATTCTAGAATAACAAATTTCTTAGTAATCATAATGTATCTATTCATTTTTAAATTCTTTTTTTTTCTTCATAAGTTTGTACGTTTTGATATTAAAAAAATTCTATATATTGTACTTTTTTCATAATTGTTTCATCATTGTAAATCTCAATTTTATGAAGAAAATGTTCTGGGTCTACGTAAAAGAAATGTAAAAGAAGGTCAAGATTCATATATTAATCTCTGATAATGTGGAAATATCTCCCATGTTGGAAGATGTAAACCAAATTCTAAGGCCACCAAGACAGCAAATTCAGATGTAATTAAATCCTTACGATTTAAACGAAATACACTTTCAATTCTCTGTAAATTAAATAAAAATTGAATCCAAAAAATGTTCCATATAACTGATTTATGCACTAATATAATATATTGATATAAAATATTTATACGTATGACATAAATACCTCTATTAATGATTTGAGAACATCACCCTTAACATCATTTAATTTTGCTGCAAGAAGTAAGCATGCACCAGCACATAATTTCCGCGTTTGTTTCGTAACAACATTTCGAAGAATAAGTTTCTCAAAATATACATAAGCCATTGCTACTGTTAAGAGATCAATACCATATTCCATTTTTGCTATTTTTCTCATCTCTCGTTTTAAACTATATACATCGTTGTAATTTATTATTAAATTTTAGATTAAAAAAATGTATACAATATTGACTGTGAGAGTGTCCGCAATTCGAAATATTATCTGAATACTATTTGAATAGGTATATAATTCATTATATTTAATTAATTTTGAAAATTCAAATAGTGAGTAAGATATCAATATTCAAAAACTCTCGAAAATTAGTTTGCGTCTAGTTTTCATCTTTTTTTCATAGAAATCCTGACGCTCTCATGCACAATACTGTGTATATTTCATAAATCATGTATCATAATTTTTAATACCAACCTTCTTAACTTACTCAAAGTAAGCTGTATATGTGGAAATTTTTCTTTAAATTTATCATTTAATTCTTTTTTTAAGTCAGATGGTCTTACATAATCAATAACTGATGCCTATATGAAAAAAAAAAATAAATTGTTAAATAAAATTATTATACCATATTTTTATTACAAATTTACAGAACATACCATGTATGATGTAAATGTAAGCAATGTTCTATGCTTTCCAGCTATAAGTTCTGGATCATCCAATAAATTGGGATTATATTGTAATGATTGTTCATCCCAATCATAAACTAAAAAATATATTATGAGAATATATTATTTTATTTGTTACTTCAAATATTTATATATTAATAAATTATATATTAAATAAGATACCTTTAGAATCAGTATTGAAAGATAATGGTGGAGACTCTGGTGTTAAATGTTGAGTACGATGTGTAGCTGTATCATATGATAGACACCTGAAAAAAATTTCAATTTACAAAGTATAATATAAAAAAAATAACTTCATCAATTACATGTAATAAACATGTAAATTTTTAAATATTTTATATATTAAATATACACTAAATATTACAAGAAGTTAATAATAAATAATTCTATTTGTTATGAACGTATATATAAATATATGTATGTTAACATGAAATGATCATAAATGTAAATGACAATATGTGTATATTAAGTAAGATATATATAATATCTTATCTATTGATTTATCCAATCCTGAAAAAAAATATCTATTTTAATAAAAATATTATATTTATTTGAATCCATTACTTTATTATCAATACTAAATCAATACAAACAATTACTAAATATTCAAAATATAAGTATTTTTTCTAATAAATATTAGTTATTAAATAATAGTATGAATATTAATGAATATTATGATATATGTATATTATAATATATAATGTAATAAATATTATATAATAAATATATTTGATTAAAAAAATATCAAACATAATTACTAAAAATTATCTATTTCAAAAATTAATTAACATTACAAATTATACTTCATATTTTCTACTATACAATATTATTTTAATATAGTCTCTATTTGATACAATATGATTACATATTTTACCATTTAGAGTGATCCACATTCCATGTAATAGTTTTTGTCCTGCAAAATATGGTTAAAAAATTTTGTTATAAGACAAAAAAAATGATGCAGTGTATGTTCTGTGAAGATATATGTATAAATGAAATATATGAAACATGAATAGAAATTATGTAAAATAAGAAATATATAATGATAACATTTTTTTTAATAAAATAATATTACAAAATACTTCTACTTTGCAAAAATAAAAAAAAATAAAAATATATAAAATTTAATAGCGTAAATTATAAATACCTTGAAACTATAGGATGCTTGTTAGGTATAAATTCTATCGTCTCATTATCACCAAAATGTAATTTTTTATCCTTTTGAAACTGTCTGGATGGAACAAGTAATTGTCCATAAGATATTTCCTACAAAATATAAAATTCATATGAAAATAAAAACTATAAATTGAATTAAATTATTTAATTAAATACCTGGCCGTCTTTAGCACGCTCTATACCCAATAAACCAAAGGGATCAATATTATCATTAATTGCTGATAATGGCCTCTGTGAAGAAATATTTTTTCTTCGTCCTGTATCTTTACGTAACTCAGACCTATAAATAGAAAAGAATTTATAATAATATATATTATATATATTTTATTATACATATGTAATATCCATAATTTAATTTTCATGATATCTTACCAACTAGATCTCTGTCCTTTATTATATGGAAGAGCAGAAAATACTAGAAATGGCACACGCTTATTAGATACCAAAACTAATCTATCATCTCCAAATTTATAACCATTTATAGGTCGTTGCATTAAACGCAATTCTCTTGTAACTTCTGGTATTATACCACTATTTGCAGAATTACATTGCACATTATTTGGTGTCTTTGTTTTTGATTTTGAAGATTGTGTTTTAGAACGTAAAGAACCAATGCTTTCATTGGAGCTATTATATTGATGTTTTATATCTTCCGAAAGAGTAGATGTTTGATGAGTTATACGTTTTTTATATTGTAAAGAACCAACTCGCCTTTCAGGTAAGGAATATTCACTACCAGTTGTACCAGTACTGTAAGAAATAAAAATAAATATTTTATATTTTTTTTTAATAATATATAAAAAATAAAATATAAAATTAAATTAATTAAGTTTTCTAAGTTATAAATTTAATAATCCTAAATACTAATTATTTAATTTCTTGTTTATATAATTATAATAATTTTAAATAGACTATAATATTAAACATAGAAACATAGATAGAATATTGATATATATTTATTCATAAGATTATAATTTCAAATTGTAAATATTAATTTTATAATATTGAAATATAAAACATAAATTCCAATATAATAGAATCGATTAAAAAAATAATTATTATTATAAAAAAAACAAATATTTTAACTTTATATCATTATAACAGTCAAACATAACATAATATTATAAATATATTATAAATATTTTTTCAATATTTAAATAATATTTACACAATATTATAAATATATTTTCCAAATTAAATTAAAATTAAATATAAATAAATTAGATATTTTTTTTAAATAAATAAATATCTAAAAATATCTAAAATATCATTTAATAATCATTAATAATTTAATATACATTTTTTTAAAAAATAAGAAAATAAATATTGATTAAATATATTTGTTATATATATTCTTTTTTTATATTTTTTATATTTTTCTTATTTTATTCTTAATTTTGCTCATAAATAAATCTCTGTTTTAAATTTTAATATTATAAATAATATTATTTTATAATATTATCTTAATACATTAACATATAAAAATTATATTATATTATATTAATATTTTATAATATTATATTAATATCATAAATAGCACTATTGTTATACAAAATTATTATAAAAAAAATCTTTATCTTATGAAAAACATCATTGTATATATTACATATATTACATATATTACATATATCAATATATATTGAATATAAAATATTTTTAATATAATTTTAAAAAATAGTTATATAAAATTATCATTATAAAATAATTACATTAATTTATTATTTTATTGATTATTATATAATTTGTTAATCACATATCATAAATGGCAAATATAAATAATGTATTTTTAGTTATAATTAATCTTAGAAGGAATGGATAAGATATCACAATTTATTATTGTACTTATTTTTATTGTATATATTTTAATAAAAATCTATTGCAATATATATTGTAATATATAATAAGATCAACAATTTAATTATATTTATATTTTGAGCAGATAATAAACTTTAAGTAATACTGATAAAAACTTTAAATTATATTTGATACATTTCATAATTTACAAAAAATAGTAAAACAACTTAAACAATTTAAATTTCTTTTCCTAACATAAATAATTTATAAATTATTTAATATAAATATATATATATAAATTAATAATAAAATATATATATATATAAATTATAAAATTAAACTCATTTAAGTAAAATTGGAGAAACAAAGTATGTATCTTTCATTTAAAAAAACTTAAATTGTTTACCGTTCTCTGAATGAACTATGAAATCCAGTAGAAAGCTGTGGATAATTTCTTTCTTGTTCTAGGAATACAGCCACTGCTGCCTTTGCAGGAGTCAATAACCCGTCAGAATTTGAACTAAATGAATTGTGTTCACCACTTTTTGGCACTAATTGTGGAGAGCTTGTTTGCTTTGTAGATGATGATATTAAATGCTCTTCAGTACAATCATCGAGAACTTCTTCAGTAGAAACGGTCAAATCAGATTGACGAACATCAACTTGATGTGCCTGACTATCACTGAGGGTACGTGTATGAGCAACACCATTCCGTGAAAGAACAGCTAATTTGGTGTCGCGGTGGCTGCCATCGAGAGAGATGTTCGAAAGAAATGTTAGCGCGGCCAACCTTCTGCGTGAATGATTCTTTTTTAAGGCTGCTGCCATTCCACGGTTGACCGTGTCGATAGATCAGTATTACCGAGTACCAACGTAAACGACCAGGAAAAAGACGAACACCCAATGAAGATTCTTTTATCAAACGAGGACAACTACTAGGATCACAATTCATTATCACTGCTCGTACACTTAGTCCTGACATTTTCCATTGATATGCTCACACAGCGCACGTAGAAACGTGAACCGGTGTCATTCATCATCGTACTGATTCCTTTCATAAGATTAAAACACAAATCCTGCTACCAATGAAACAATCTTCCTTCCTACTACGCAACACTGTGATCCATCCTCTTGTCGGCCGAGTAGTACCCTTTACTTTCTTCTGCGACTGCGCATTTTCTTACATATGTATGTGAATTAATGTCGAAATATAGAGAATTTTCTAGAAATTTCATATTTTTCTTTAAAAAATTCATTATATTTTTTTTTATAAAAATTTATATTATTATCAAACGTTTAATAAATTTTATAGAACTTTTTATATTTGTCATTTTCATCATACACATTATCTTACGAGGTTAATAAAAATTTTCTAAAATTAACTACATAGTGATAATTTTATTGTCTCCTTCTTACATTAAAAATAAATAATGCTATTATTTAATATGAATATAATTTTACTATTCAAAAATAAGTGCAAAAAATACATTGTTTATAAAAGTATATATTATAAACATTATATTAATTCGTATTTTTCAAAGAGATATATTGAAGTAAAAAAAACACATTCTTAAAATAATCAATAAAAATTATAAAATAATATAAATTATTAAACATTGTACTTGTGTTCATACCTATTGAAACAAAATTGCAAAAATAATATAATTTTTGACAAAATTATAACTAAACAAAAACGAAACAAATATAATTTACTAATATAACAATAACAATAGTTATAAATCTTTATAATCATTTTATAGATATATCATTTTATATATAATTCAATCGATGTTAATATTAAATTCTTACCCTTCAATGGCACTTCCAATGTTAATATTAATGAGGTTATTAACCAACAGTCGATAACTTTCAATTTTAATTAAAAAATAACAATTATAAATTATTTTTTAGTTATATATAACAATTTTTAAAAGAAGTTATTACGTGTAATTATTAAAAACATTATTATATTTATAATATACATTTTGTTTTTAAATTCAAATTTTTTTTCGTAATAACTGTTTCATTTTCTTTCTGATAAATTAAAATAATTGTTTAAAACAATTAATATATATATATATATATATATATATATATATATATATATATATATATTTTAATTTNTAATTTATACAATTTTTCCATATGTTATAGATAATCGATAAATATATAATTTTTCCTAATAAATAAAAAATAAAGCATTTTCAACACAGAAAATTTATCATAAATACACAAATAATTCGATATAAAAAAATATTGTTAAATATTCAAGAAAATAAAATATTTTTTGTTGCTATTATTAACGCTATTTCCTAAATGCACTTAAACAATTACATATTATACTTTAAAAACAAAAAATCATATACAGATTACACTGTTACAATACAAATTACATTACTTACAAAAAAAAATCATAAAAACATAATTTGATTAAAAGTACATTGTCCTCTCTTACTAACAATATAAATTTTTTCTGAAAGCATTGTCTAAACATTTCATATGTATTATTATTTTTTGTTATAAATGATCAATATTACTGCTTATATTAAAATGTATATAAGCAAAATTAAAAATAATTATATTTTTTTTATGTAATTATTAATTAAGGATTTCAACTTGGTGAATTAATTCAGAATATACGTAATATTTACACATTGTATCTATTATAAACCTATACATAAATAAATCTATAATAATAACTGTACAGTATATAATTTAATATATTGCAATATTGGAAGCAAAAAACTAATATAATCAATATAAAATCATTAATGTTATGCAAAAAGAAGATATCATTAAATTATATTATTATATCAAATATGTAGAGCTAAAAGACTAGCAATGAGAAAACAAATGTTATGTCACACTATTTATTTGAATTTTTTTAAATAATTTATGTGTTTTTTTCAACATTTATCTATATGTACCATTACTGATTAGGAAATTTTGAAACTAAAATAAATATTTGATTATTGCAAAATCATTTGTTTTTATAGCTTACATTTTTAAATTTTTACATATTCAACTTTTTTAAATTTGTAACAATTTATGGCATGAGATGATTTAGATGGTTTTATGAAATTTCTGTAAAATGATAAGAAAAATGATTTTATCAAGAAGTATCTTAAAATAGCTAATTCAGAAACATTTTTCATTTATACATCTTCAAATATTTATATGATTCTAGAATTTTGTAAACAATGTGACAATTATTCAAATAATATTACAAACTAATTTCTACAAGCAACAATGTTCATACAACATCTGGTCAATAATTATAAAGAAATTTATATTTAATTTACACAATGATAATAGAAAATTCTGTAAACTCTGAAATAATCTAAAAGGCAGCAAGACATTGTAACAATAATAACATCCAATCATTTTAAATGTACAAATCCACACTGTATTCCCCAAAAATAAATAATTTCATCAGTTTCTTATGATGATAGAATAAATGATTAACAATCATAGTATTTACTATGATTGCTTATGTTAAATATAGATTTAGTATCAATAATTAAATGTCCAAGCTAGAGCATAAAAATCCTAGGATGGTTATAGATGCTGCCATCGAGTTGACATAGGACTACTTGAAGATTCAATCGCTCTTGATATGGATTCATATAGTCCATGCCCCAACCACATTTGATTTAATTGCCTGTATTTATCATAACACAATCGGAGTGGATTTCCTCTTCGTAAACCTTGATCTGTTTCGCCATATTCATCAAGGTAAGGCGGACAAGCGAAAGATCCTCGATTTGAAATTCTTAAAAAAAGAATTTCACATTCTCGTATTCGTAAATATAATCCTACTCCAGCTCCACATTTACTTGCGTGATATGTACACGCACCAACCATCGCATCGTTCAGTTCAAATTGGCAACAATAACTTTGCGAACATAACATTTCACCACATACGAGACACAGGGTCGGAGTTTTAGAATCCTCCCGAACGCTATTTGGACACGTAAACGATGATATCATATTTATTAATTCACTATAATCTTCTGGAAGCTCCACTAATTTATTAACTTTCAAAGGTTCTCTTATAATTGTCATTGTACTAGCACCAGACAGATGCAATTGAATAGTGGGGTGACTTTTCCAAATATTTATTAATTTTATAATTATATCTAAATTTGGCTTTATTAATTCATCACACGTTGTTGGTAATCCCAAATATGCACAAATATTTTCATATGTTGCTCCATCTATTTTAGTTAATTCCTCTGGTGCTGGAACATCAGATATATAATGAAAATAGAGAGCACAACATCTAAGAAAAGGTAAAGAAGCTTTTGTGACTCGTCTCCATATATTAGCAGCTGTTTGAGTACCAATATTAATATTTAGAACTTGAGCCAATGTCAAGATAAATTCTGAAAATGTATTTTCAGTTGTTTCTGGATTATCTACATCCATTTCTTCATTAAAATCTGATATTAATAATATTTTCACTATAAGAGATATAAATATGAGCTGTAATGCATAAAATTCAAATATGCCACCTGTAATAATGGATGGTGCAGCTTTAAAACTTGTACAGAAAAGACTGGGAAATGAATTGATCAAAGGAACAAGTACTCCAAATGGATCCCAATCTAGAATACTTGGTCCTTCATGTGGATTTTTTAATAACAGTGTTAAAAGAGAAAGTGCATTATTTTGAATACTATCTCTATCTGCCCATGTCACCTTTGTCCCAGTACGTAGTTGACATTTAGATCCTAAAACAGCTGAGATTCTTGCAAGTCCTTCCAAACTGTCTCTTTGTCTAGATGATAAAGCACCTAATAAAGGTTTATCCATATCACGTAGAAGAAATTCTATAGCATGAATACTATATGCAGTTGATTTCCATGCTAATAATGGTACTCTATCATCATCTTCATCAGGTTCAGTACCAAATTCTTTTGTATATGTTGCTTGTGCAAAAAGCTGAATTGTAGATATTAAATTCTCTGATATAGATACACTAGGTTGACTATAATTTGACTCAAATATACTTGCTACATTACCAAGTTCATTACGAATAGCTTGTATATGACATGCAAGAGGCATTATACAATACCGACATGTAGGATCATGTTCGTCTTTAATACATTTTGCTTTGTGTAAATTTCCACTTAATCCATATCTAACTTGCATTGTAATTCTTAAAGCTTCCAACCATGTACCAAAATCAAGTTCGGGTTGATTTTGTGGAGTTGGTTGTAATGTTTTCAATGCTGGTAAAAGAGGTAAAACAGTATTACTGAGGCATTCACAAAGTGGACAAAGATATTCATGTTTTTCCACATCAAAACTTGCTGGTTGTCGCAAACGAAATGGTCTTCTATTTTCTTTTGCAAGTACATTATTAAAATATTCTTGCCAACAATGTACATGCATTACATGACCACAAGTACCAGTGTGTGGTGATGCACCAAGTTTTGCAGAAAGATATAATGGATCAGGTTCATCAATATTAGCTCTATATTGACACAATACAGTAGATTGTTGAACAAATGCAGCTAATACCATTGCTGGACCAGCTGCTGTTACAATTTGATCTTCCTGGCACAAAATACAAGTTTTATAAGTTTCTTCACCAGAAATTCTTAATGTTTGTCCAATACCAACAGCAACTGGTGTTTTTTGAAGACATTTTTTTGAATTCATACTTGAGTCTTGATCATTAGATTTATTCACATCTAAAATAGGTTCTTCAAACAATTCAGCATTCTTTTTCATAAAATGTTTCTGCATTGCAGCCATTTGTGCCATTATTCTTGCACGTTTTTCTGCTGCCATTTTTGTCCTCCATTCTTTATCAGTTTCAACATTTTCATTTGTAGTATTTTCTGTATGTGGTGCAATAGGTGTTGTATTAACTTCCATTGGAGTATTACCAGCAACTTCTCTATATTTTTTTAAAATCCAAGTTAATAAATCTTTATGAGCTTCTATACGTGGACTATTACATAAATCTTCTAATAATTTATAAATTTTCCATTTTGTAGCTCTTGTTGTAAAAGCGAAAAAAGGATAATAACCAGATTCTTGTTCTTGAAGAGCATACCCAATAAGATGTAAAATTTTATGTACTTGTGATTCTGAAAATCTACGAGGTCTACAATTAAGTGCTCTTTCTAATACAACTTGCATAACATGTAACATAACATCACATTGCAATAAATTAGTTACCAAACTAAATACTTCTGTTAATTTAGGAAGTTTAGGAGGTGGACAACATTCTAATTCTCCTAAAGCTTTTCTTCGTTTTCGTTGTGTTTCTTCAGAGTTACTTACTTCTTCTTTTGTATAATGATAGAAGAATACATTATATTCTGAATACAAATGAGGTTTTAGTTCATATACTCCTTTCCCCCCTGATATTTGAGATGGTTTTTTAAAATCTGCAATATCTTGTATCACCCTTTCCATCTCAGTTTCCAAATATGTATCATCTGATAAAGTTTTACTAAGTTCTGAATGTGAAAGAGGTTTGATACATAATTGTTGAATAATTTCTTTTTTCAAAATATCATCAGCAGTAACTTGTCCAACTCCAAGTACATATCTTTCTCCTATTATTGTTATAAGTAATCCCAAAAATTCTTCAACTAAAGTCTGTCTGATACTCTCATCTTCAAAATATTTGACAGCATTCACATCAAAGTCTGGACTCGCCCATCGTAATAGATTAAATTTATTTAAAACATGAATCAAAAATTCATTACTTTCTATTAAAGATGCTCCAGCTTGAAGTAAGATAATATCTCTGTCTAACATTTCTGAACGACATTTAACATTATGATAGAAATATAACTGATTCAACAAAGAATATCCATTCCTTTTCCACATACCACTATGTACTTGCGCAATCATTACTTGAGTTGCTAAAACTGGTTCTATAATTTGTTCTAATGTTGGTTTTGTATGATTAATAAATTCTGCACATTGAAAATGTAAATCATGCATTTCAAGATATGGAAACAGACCTGCTAAAAATCTGGAAAGTGGAAGATGTATAGATACTGGTTCAGATGATACATCATATTGAAGACATGTTGCACTATGATCTGCTAATTCTCCCACTTGAGGTGGACCAATTTCATGTCCTGGCTGTTCATATAGTCTTCTTAAAACTAGCCGAAAAGCTTTTATTAGAACAATTTGGTCTGAACCACACCATTGTAAAGCAAGACTAATAACTGGGGATAGTCTAATGTGTAAATTAAACGCAGATTCCCATTCAGGTTCATATTCCATATGTTGACCAACTTGTCTGACTACAGAATCCATACATTGCATACTACTAAGTAATGTAAGTAAAAGTGAAAGTCCTTGTAAAAAACTTTTCCTCAATTCATCAGTCCAAACATCTGGTTTAGAACTTAATAAATATCGTAAATCTTGAAGAATATATATAGCTCTTTTAAATGAAGTATTAGGAGTATCTCTTTCAAATTCCAACTTTCCTGCTGCATTACATCTTCGTGAACTTTCCGAAATAAAAGTATTTAATAAAATAAACAGCACATCATGATGTGCAATAAGATGGTGTGCTAATGTTGGAACAGTAAATAATTGTACAGAAAATGAAACAATAGAGAATGAATGATCATGATCATCTCTTATGTAATCTTTCATAATAGAACCATAATTATATGTAAAAACAATTGCTAAAGCTTTTTTACTTTCATATTCCATAAGCATTCCAGACATTAATAATCTGTGCCATGCTGTTCTTGCAGATTTCCACAGCTGTGAATCTTTCATAAGTATACCTTCTACAATGGAAATAACTGGTAATTTTGTATTAAGTGCAACATTACTAAAAAGCACTCTAAAACCTTCACAAGGATTTATAAATTGCTGTAACCAGTGTAAAAGTTTCATGGCAAATATTTGATGAGCAATTACATGAGCATGAACAACAAGTACCTTCAAAGCTCGATTGCTATGTCTAGAAGTAAATTTTTCAATTTCATTCTGTAAGTCTTTACATTGTTGAAATTCAGCACATTTTACAATAGCTCTACCATCTCTATCAACATTTGTTACAAATTCTAGCGCGTCTCTTTGTGAACAATTCATAACACGCGTAAGTGTAGAAATTACCTGATCAAATGTATGAGTTTCATCATTGAAAAGAACTGTACAATAATCATCTGTTGTTAATAGAAGTGACAAAGGATCATCATCTTCTTTATTATTGAAACACAAATCAGGAGGTAATCCAAGTGTATGTTCTAAAGATAACATTGTATGGCAATATCTTAATACTGCCTCAAAAGTTACTACTGCTCTTTCTGCTATATCTCCAGGTAATTTATTTCCACGAGATTCTTTAGCTTGAATTCCAGCTAAATGTATATTACAAAATGGTTCTTTTTTCCAAGCTTCTATATCTCCACAATCACAAAATCCTCCACCACTAGAAGTACCCATTCTATACTTATGATTACGATGAGCTGATTGCTTAAAACAATCTGCACACAAGACACATGTCGAATCTACACCACATTCTCTGCAACTATATGTAGCTTCGCCCATTTTGAACACTTTACCACATATCACATTATCCATTTGACTTAATTCTTTCAATATAGTCTTTGGATCTCCATTGCAAATAAATTCCTCTAAAGTATTGAAAAGTATTTTTTGTGCTGTTTCTTCATCAAAAACCCAATCTAAACAGTTACTATTTGGTTCTGGACTATATATTTTTGGCACCCATACTCGCCAATGTTCATTAAAATGAGTACAAGTTAATACTCCTTTGTTCATTTTTTCCATCCACACATTCACACAAGAATGACTAAAATTTTCAAAAGTGAGCAAAGATGATGGTGCCTCCATATCTTCAATATCTTGATGTTGTTTTTGTAAACTTTCGTTACTCATTATTATAATTTGTCAAAACAATGTATACTGAAATCATAAATATTATAAATAAAAGTTTATATCTATGTTTCTTAATATTAATAATTTTATAAATATTCAATTATAAAAATTATAATACATAACATTAATTAAAAATAAATCTTTTCTTATTTTTTTTAATTAAAAAACTCTTATAATATTAATATATTAAATGAATATATTTTATATGTTGTTATATGTTGTTATTGCAATAAAAATTAAATTTTGATACAAATTTAATTAATATTGTTATACTAACCACAATAATGCATAGAATCAACAGAATTCTTGATATAATGTAGCAATGTAAAATAGATGCATTTTATAGTGTTTTTCACATTATTATTTGATCTAACATATCAACATTAAATATATCAAAAACATTCGTGGAATTTGATTAATTATATTACATATGACATTTAGTCCATATAAATTATGTAATTTGATATAATTTTATTACTTCACATAATGCTTTCATTTCTATTCAATCATGAAAATCATCTGAAAATATGTAATAGGTTACCAATAATTTATTAGCAAAAAAATTTATACACAATATAATGACATTTTCTGATTTTAATTATTAAAATATTAATATCTATATTTAATTTGAAATACTATTTTTTTATGAAAAGAGATATCTAAATAAATCGAAAAATTAAAATTTATTACTTTCATAATAGGTAAAAATTAAAAATTATGTTATAAAATTTTGTATATTACAGACCAAACAACATTTCGATTTAAAAAACTATTTTATAACTCTAGACAAATTTTTCACTAAATCGAACTATTTTTAACTTTCTCTGAAGACGATACTTACTGTTATGATGATCAGGCCAAGGTTAATAAAAGATATTGGAAAGTTCTTTGTTATACAAAATCTGTATGTGATTTTTCAACAACGTGCGTGATAATGTTTATTAGCAGTCGTCTTACAATAATTATATGTTCGCGTCAAAGACGCGGTTATGCGATAATACCAATCAATCAAGTTTTGACATTTCAAAATGAAATGATAAGCACTACTTTTATACACTTACTTGAACAATGCACAAAATGGCTTTTATGAAGTTTAGAGACTAAAATCAAACATATATTAGATGTGCTTTCGCTTTAATATTTACTGTTGACTGCAGCGCTAAAAAAATTGATAAGCATATAAATATCAGATATTTTTTGATATAATAAATTTTAACAAATTTCTTTAAGTATAACAAAAAGATTAATTATAACATTAAGACATATAAAATTTAAACTTTATAAATAATAATATATTTAAAAATTTATCTATCTAAATTTATATATATTACATATAGTAAATATTAATTTCTTATATAATATATAAATTCTATTTTAACACTTAAAAATAATATTGATTATAAAATATTACAACATATGAACTTTAATATATTATTTTAAATATTTATAACATAATAATTCATCAATATAAAGTAAAATTTATTAAATATAAATTACTTTCATAATATATAACAATTTATTATATATGCAAGCATGCACATAAAAATTAAACTTTAATTTGGATTCAAAATTTAAATTTTATTAAATTTAATTTAAAATTTAAATTCTATATAATATAATATTTTATTTGCAGAAATTTTTAATTATTTTACATTAATTTATTAATATTTATCATTTATTCTTTTTACAATTAATTTGACTTTAATGAGTTGACAACATTGATTCACTAGTAGGGAATTTATTCATATAGAACCAATTGGTTCCTGTTCTTTTCAGTTCATAACGTTGTTGTAAAAACACGTGATAAAGAGTGTAATTATTAAATTTAAAGCAAAATAAGAACACAATCAGGTAAGCAAGGACTCAAACTAAATATTAAATTATATATATTATAAATATATAAAAAATTATCATTTACTTTTACTAAATTTCCTTGCATTAGTGTATGCCTACAGCATCAAAATGCATATTACTATCATATGTAATTATAAATATGCAAGAATATAATGCATAAAGAATTGTTTATAAATCATTTATTTTAATAATATTTATTAATTTATTTATTTTTTATGCATATACTTTTTATTAAAAAATAAATTAAAATTATATACAAAATATTCTCTTTATTTCTATAATAGTAACATCATGTAAATTAATATGTAATATCTAATATCTATATAGTACGAAAATTTTGTAAAATACATCATATTCTTTTATAAAAATTAATATATATATATTTTTTATTAAAAAATTTAAAATGTAAATTTGTTTTATGATATATTTATGATTCTTTGTTATGATTTATAAAATAAAAAATTAAATTTATGAATAGAAAATACATATTTTTTTAAATTGCATCATATGTTGTAAAAATAGTTTAGAATATTTTATTTAAAAATATTCCTCTAAAATTTATATTTATATTTTATAGTTTCATTCTTTTACAGAATGCCTCTTGCTAAGGATTTTCTTCATCCAAGTCCAGCTGAAGAAAAAAGAAAACACAAGCTAAAAAGGCTTGTACAAAAGCCAAATAGTTATTTTATGGATGTGAAATGCCCTGGATGTTATGCTATCAAAACTATCTTTTCACATGCTCAGAGATCAGTAGAATGTGATGGATGTCGTACAATATTGTGTACATCTACAGGTGGTAAAGCTCGATTGACAGAAGGTTGTTCATTTAGAAGAAAAGTTCAATGCTAATATAATGATGTTAAGACAACATAATGTATACATTTATATTCAATAAATAAACAGAATTATTACTTAACTTTTTAAATTTATTATATCCTATTTTTATTTTCAGTTAAAAAATAAAATAATTTTATTTTTTAATAATTACAAAATTTAAATATATTCATATATTTATGTTTATAAATATATACATATGTATATATGTATATTATATACATATGTATATGTATATAAATATATATATATATTTAATCTATGCCTTAATTATATAAAAATAAATACAATATATATATTAATAATTAACATAATTTGTTTTTATTTCAAGTTACATCTATTTTATAATAAATTTAACAATATATTAAATTTATTATGTCTATAATAAAATACAAACAAATATTTTTTATAATTTCTAGTTTTATAAATTATATGCAATAATATATGTATAAATGATTTATATAAACGAATTATTGACATAAGGCGCAAAATATGATATAATTTAATATTAAATTATTTAATTTACTATTTAAGAATGCAGAATTGCATTATATGCTTGAAATATTCCTGGTGCCACTTCTACTGAACGAGATTTTAAAGATAACTATAATTAAAATATATTAATTATTAAATGTTTTAAATATATAATAAATATTGAAAATTAAATTCAAATTTTAACTTACAGTAACATCAGGGTTTCCTGGCTGAATTTTTAATTCGTTTAATACCCAAACAGTATTTGTTAATTTAAGAGATTGATATAACATATCTTGTCCTTCAACATTTCTTTTAGCAATTGTAAATACATTATTTTGTTGCATTTTTTGTACAACTTGATCCGCTGTCAACATTACACCTTTCAATGTGTACTGTACCTAAAATATTAAAATATATCGATTTCTTTAACATGTATAAATAGTAATATAGAAAAAGAAATTAATTATCAAACCTCATTTTGAGCAGGTATGTCTTTCCATGTACTAAGAAATACTCTTTTATCTAATTGCCCATCTTCTGCAAAATATACATTCATGGGAACAATACAAGCAAAATAAAACACATCAATATTATTTTTTATTGCAACTTGAAGATTATTTAGAGGTTCCATCCGTTGTACTGCACCAGCAGTAGATAAAATTACACTAGTATCTATACTAGTACCAGGATTTAAAGGACTTGGTACTTGCAATGGAGCTGCTGGTGTTAAACCAAAACTGTTTTTATTTAATTGTATTGCAAAACCACCCATAGGTTGCATTGCTTTATTCGTAAATGTCATATCCATACTAATTTGTCCATTTCTATTACAAAATAAATAATTATATTTTTTAAATTAATATTTATGACTTATATTACTTACTTTCTTGAAAATGTTCCCCATATATCAAATCCTTTGCCTTTTTCAGCAGGTAACCAATTAACTTTAGGTGCAATATAAGAAGTAGGTCCTTGATTAAAACCAAATATGTCACCAAGAAGTCCAGTAGTAGTTTGAGATACAACAGGTGCAGTATTTCCAGTATCAGTTCCACCTAAAATTCCATCTAAACCACTTCCTAATAAGTCTAAACCTAAACCTGATTGAGAAGCTGGTGTTGGAGTAACCATAGTTGGACCACCTATAAAAATTAATATAATACATAATATACATTTATACAATCAATAAAAACAATAATAAATAACAATTAAATAACAATGTTTACCAATATCCATACTGAGAAGATCGCCTATTAAAGAATCTTGAGCAGGAATAACTTGAGCATGAGGTTGTGCTGTATGCTGAGTTGAATCTTCATTCGAATTACTTCTAGCAGGTAATGATTTTCTAGTACCTGCTGCTCTACCTTCAACAAAAGCAGTAGGTGGTTTGTGATATACAGAAGCTAAACTTGAAATATGACATATCAATTCATCTAATAACGTTGGTTCTAATAAATCTGTTTCTTCCGAAATAAGAGGTTTTTCAGCAAGTACAACTTCTTTGGCTGCTGCTGGATCTGTACTAAGTAATCGCCAATAAATAAATCCTCGATCTCGTAGATCAGGATTATCAGAATCTTGAGTTGCTAAACTAAGAACTTGTTGAACTAATTCTTGAGTATCTGTAGGTCTTTTAAGGAACAATTTTACAATTGCTGTGAGTAATTGTAATTGAACTTGTGTATTTTCATCATGAAATCCTTCTAAGAAACTTTCAAGTAATTCATCTGCATTATCAATACGTTCTGCATATTCTCCGATAATCCATATCATAGATGCACGTGCTTCAGGTTCATCAAGTGTATCTAAATTTTCACAAAGAGTGGAAATAATACTTTCATATTTATTTGGATACTTTCGAAAAATATCTTTTATAACAACAATTGCTTCCTGAACAACATAATTGACCTAATAAAATAGAAATATATATATAACAAATATATATATATTATTACACATAGATAATTATTTTTCTGTACATATTTTAAAATACCTTTGTTTGTATAAGATCTAAAAGAGTTGAAACACATCGTTCAGCGGAAGGTTCAACTTTGATGGCACAACGACCAATAGCTCTCACAGCTTTTCGTACAAAATCCACATCAACTTCAGTAGCATATTCTTTTAATTCAGATAAAACTTGAGCTATATTAGCTTGAGATGCTAAACGAATCATAATATCTAATTTTTCAAGTTTAACATAAATAGGATCATTATATTTAACAAAGAAAACTTTCATCTCATGTTTCAAAATATCTGGACGTTTTTGAACAATAAGATTTATATTTCGTAATGCTACATATTGTACTTCAGGTTCAGAACTAAGTAAAGTTACAAGAGGTGGAGCTAATTTTTTTGTTAATGTACCAACAAAATCAGATTCTGATTGTAACATTTCTATTAATTTCATTAATACCTAAATAAGAAAAAATCTCTCTTTAATAGAAGAAATAAATATTTATAATTCTAATTACAAATAATTAATTTTTCATATACCTTAACAGCAGATAAAACAACTGCTGCATTAGCATGAGCTAAACGTGGAGTAATACGTTCACAAATACTTTGTGCTTCTCGATCATCTTTTGGCGAATAATTTGCAAGAGAATCTAAAATGAAAACCTGACCCCATTCTGTACATTCATTAAGTGCTGTTAATAATTTATTAATAGTTTGCGCATTCATTTCAACAAGAGGTTGCCCACTTGGACTTGCTTCATTAATTTCAGATAATGCAGCTACTGCATTTGCAACAACCTAATATCAAAATTGAATGAAATAAAAAATAATCAATAATCTTTATATTAAAATTAAATAATAAATAAAATCAAATTATTTACCATAGGATTGCTATCTGATAAAAGGTCTTTTAATTGATCTAAAAATCCTTGATCTTCAACTAAAGCTGCATTAATATCATAAAGCTTGGCTACACAAACAGCTGCAGTTTTACGAACATATGGATCCTCATCCTTCAGGCATTTTCGCAGTGGCTCACAGAGATATTCAGTAATCTTGTCCACACGTATACAACCCATTGTGCGAACTGCTAATGCTCGGATCAACGGATTTGGGTCCTCGCAATCCTGCGCAAAAATCGGGCAAGCCAGGGATTCAAGTCTAGTCACAGCAGTGGCTATCTATCTCAACCCATGAATTTTAACGAAGTAGAAAGTGGTATGGTACCTTTGTCATCGGAGATGTCGCTAGCTCCTTTTGCGTGTCAGAACGAAAAAGGTCAAATTGGTCACCGTCACCATTTTGATTAATTGTTAAATATTATACTTATCAACCATTTAATGTAATGTGATGATCAGAACTGATCATTTTTTAAAGAGCACGAGATATCCATCTTAAGATCTTTTTTTATAATTTTTTTATTTTATAATTTTTTTTATTTTTTAATTCACAAATTAAAATTAAATTATAAATTTACATTAAAAGAGACTTTAATGTCATGCACATAAAAATATGTTACATGATATTTATTCAAACATTTAAAAATGTATACATCAAAATGTGTTCATAATAATTATTGAAATATTAATTTTAACACTCATTACACTTATCAATTAAGACTAAAATTTTATAAAAACCAAAACATTTTGCGTGCAAATAGTGTAAAATATATGCACTGCATACAAGCAGCAATTTATAATGCAGTCATACATGTAAAATGGACATTTAAGGAATGAATTTATTCATGCTGTTTACACATTAGATATATCTAAAAAATAAATTGATTCTATCACTGAGACTATTTTATATTTAATTTTTTTGTAAGGCCAATTACATTTTTAATACAAATATATAACTGTATTATTATACAATTTTTTATAAGCTGTTTAAATATAAATAACATTTTTGTAACTTGTTGAAAAAGTTTCATGCTCAATTTTGAAAACCAGCATAATATATTAGTGCATTAATATTAAAAACTAACATATATATTGTGAGCTCCTCCAATAAATTTCTTAATGATTCTGTTAAATATTACAACTGTTAATTAAGTCCATTTCTATTCTCGATGCTTAACTGAAGAAAAATTCTGGAATTTGGTAGTAATAACTTAAATCAATAAAATTTATTATTATATTCCTGTATAATTTAATAATAAAATTAATAATAAATATTCAGCCAAATTCCAGTCTCGTGCTCTTTGAAAAATAAGCAATTCATTAAGAGAAAAAAATAATACATTCCGTCCCATAACGCAGACAGCTCTGTGCAAACTGATGTAATTTGCAAAGCACGGTCTGTGCATGATGTGAGACAGGCTGCAAAATTAATATTAAATTTATATGAAAAATTTTTGACATATAAAAAAACTACTATAAATTTTTTCCAGCTTGCCTCTTTGCAGATAGAGACTCTCAACATCATCCAAGTGTCATAATATATAGAGGATAAAAGTGCATTAATAAAACATAATAAATTATTTATTAAATTTTTAAGTTACATTACCTTGACAAATGTGTTGACAGCCATGATGGCCATATCTGGTTGACTTTTGGCATAATTCATCAGATATAAATACACCAATTTTTTGAGTTCTAAATTATCTGTCTGCATACAATTGACCACATCAGGAAAGAGTGCTGACACATCTTTACCCACAGTCATGGAAGCAATAACCTACACATAATTTATATTTAAATATTTAAATAGATAATAAATAAATGATAAAAAAATAGAAATATATATATATATATACTATTAATTAAATAAGAAAATAAATATAATTTATGTTTAAAAGAAAATAAGAGAATAAATATAATTTATGTTTAGTTTTATTAATCTTCCAAATAATAATTTATTAATAAAAATAAATGCTTAAAAAGTGAATACAGCATATTATGCATATATTATATTATAATATTATTAAAATTCATCAAATTTAAGAAACTTTTTGTATGATTTTACTCATCCTTTTGTTTATGCAGCATGAAACAGATTTGTTAATTGAATGTAAATTATAAATTTTTATAAATATATAAATAATAATATAAAAGTTATATTTAAAATAAAATTTGATATCAACATGATTTTTGTAACTTACCTTTTATAAAAATAAATTACCTTTTAAAATTATACCTTTGCTGCATAAAATTACTTAACTATTTATAGTAATACTTAATTAAAAAAGAATTGTTATATATAAATTTATATAAAAATTATATATAAATTTTATATAAAATTGAGTAATTAGAAAATATTTTATTAATAACTTACTTTTTTTACGGCTTCTTTCTTTTTTTCTTTCTTGTCATTGTTTAACTCTGATTTAAGTTCAAATATTTCACCTTTCTTGGTGGTGGTAAAATATTTTGAATCTGTCATTCTAAATTTTTAAGAGTTTTCAGAATTATATTAATTATAATCTGAATCTATATTCTGAAAAAAGAAATATATATTTTGAATATAATAATGGAAAAATTATTGGAAAAATTAAATAAGAATACAATATAGTAAATCACACAAATGGATCAATGTTCAGGATACATGTATAGTACAATACTATGTATTAATATTAATTATAATATAAAATATTTAAGATTGTTAATTTAAACAAAAAATGAAATATTCTTTATAATTTTACAGAATATAAAACATAAAAAATATTTAAAATGTAATATATAATAGCATTTTATATTTAAAATATTATACTAAAAATTGATTGACATTTTATATTTTCACTTCATTAAAATGATAAAATAAATCATTAATATTTATGACAATTAAAATAATTAATAAAAAATTATTAAAAAAATCTTTATTTTAAACTACCTTCACTTTTTTAAGCAACTAAAAATATGTTAAAAATCATCAACTAATAGAACATTGATAGATTTTCGATTATATATAAAACGCCCTTTAACCATAGACTAAAAATATTTACAAGGGATCCATATGTGCTATACTTTCATATAGTTTGGAGAATTTATCAAGAAAATTGAAGTTAGGAACAAATTTTACCCTAGAATCTTAAATCATAGACTATTAAGTATAGTAAGTCAGTAAGTAAATATATGAACAGTTTAAAATTAAAAATTTATTTTTTTTTATAAATTTTATAAATTTGAATTATTAGAAAACAAAAATATTTTAATAAATATAAAGCAATTTTTTTTCTTGATAGTTCTTATTATAAAATTTGAAACATCACATTTAAATATATATTTAACTTTCTTAATAATATCGAAGTATTAAATAAATTACATAGTTTATAATATTTGTTACATAGCTTTTTTTTTATACTAAATTCGAAAATTTTATTTATCAGAAAACCTATACATGATATGTGTAATAATAGAAAGGTAATATATTTCAAAAAATACTATAAATCTAAAAATAAATTTAATTAAAAATGAATATAAGATTTTTTTAAATTTTAATTTTACTAATAAACATAATAGAATTATTGAACAAATAATACATAAAATTTCGAAAACAAAATATATCTTTGTTTTCATTCGCAATCTATCTTTTAACAAGCGAGATCATATCTTCTCTGATTAAAACTGTAATTGCAGTAACAATAATATTCATAATAATTCGCAGAATAGGTATTTTATCTAATATTTTAACATATTTTACGCTCTATTTATATTCATTTAAAATTAAAAACATAATAAACAAAATAAAAAAATTTAACATTTAATTGAGTATGTTATGATCTTTTATCTTCCAGCTGAAATAATTAAAACTTAACATAATTATATATAGTTACAATATACATTTATATAATGCTATGTCAAGGATATGAATACATCACATTCAATTTATGATACTGTTCAATCCAACAAATGTTGGTTTTAAAATATTTAAAGCAAATTACTGCAGTCTATAATATGTACTATTAGACTATACAATAGTATGTAACAAAATTAAAATCTGTTTTAATCTATCAGTCACTTGCACAATTTAAATTAGAGTTATAATCAAGCTATTGTAAGCACGCTTGGACTTTTTCAATCCATTCTTGTGCAGTTGTTGCATCACCAGCACAAAAGTTATACGTTCGTCTGTTTGTACGAAGCTGTAAATATAAATATATATTATACACGTGTATGTATATGTATGTATATTATAATAAATTTCGTTTTTAAAAGATATTTAAAAAAATAAAAAAATAATATATATTTACATCAAAGAATGACTTATCATCTGTTTTCTTTGGTGGTCCTGGCATTGGTTGAGCTGGAGTCACAGATACAACTTCAGCTAAATCTGTAAAATTGTAAATATTTATAAGATTATTAAAATATTATTATTAAAATGAATATTAAGATTATGCTTATATTGCAGTTTTAAAATTGATTTCTACAAACCTATATATCCTTTACAATGAGAATCTTCCATGGCATCATAATATCTCAATTGATGTTTGATAGAATCCAATACGAACCACCTCTGTTTCCAACCTTTAAGCAAAGCACCTCGTTTATAAAGGTAGCCTTCATGAGTTCTATTTTCAGCAACATTACTAGAGAATTGTTCATAATATTGTTGTGAAGAAGTTTGTATTGTAGTAACACCTAGATATGAATTTTTTATAATGTTAAATAAAGTAATTTACAATAATGATGAAAAATATAATTATAATTCACTAAAAAATAATAATATTAATAATAAATAAAATAATTAAAAAATATAATTTAGAATAATAAAATATTCATACTCGAATTTACGCTTCCATTGTCTCCGCCGCTTCGCGTAAGTGTATGTGTTTGTAAATTATCAGTCACTGTTTTGTATTTTGTACAATTTTTTGGTACTGCATCAGCACACTTATCATGACACACATGACCACAATCTACACATCTTAAACCAGCTTTTACTGGTCCCCATAATACACCAGAACAAGCATCACAATGAGTTGGAGTTGCTGAATCTAATCTTTCAAATCTTTAAAAATATAGATTAAATTATTCAACATTTTATTTAATTGATTTAAATTAAAACTTCATATACTTCATAAAAATTACCTATGAGGATGTGCATAAACAGAGCCATCATTTCCAGAAGAACTTCCACTAGCAAGTTTGCCTCTTAAAAGTAATTCTAATGTGGAACGTTTATGAATTAATCGACCATGATATCTAACTAATGCAGTGCTAAATGACGCATGTCTCTATATAAAAAATAAAAATATATTATATTGAATAAAATTATATAATTTTTAAATATTTGTTACTAACAGCAAGTGAATCCGTATTTGGCAGTTCAAGTTTGTCCCAAAGAACTTTCCATTTCTGTGGTAAATGGCCTAATTCAGTTTCTAATCTATGAATTTCTTCTAAAAGATGAGAAAATTGATCGGGTACCATTGAACTTATACCATCATATCTATAATACATCGTAATATTAATAAAATAATAAAAATAAAAGAGAAAAAAATATCATAAATTTTAATCTTACCCTTGTGTAACTACTTTACGATTACTTTTAACTACACCATCAGCAGCTTCTGCTTCTTCTTCTTGTTGAGAATCTTGCTGTAATACTTCTAAGTCATATGCAGGTCCATGAGCTAATTCTTCTTCTAAATAATATTGCCAAATATCAAGATTTGGCAAATGTGAAACAGGTCTTAATACCATATTTTCTGTATTAGGAGTATACATGAAATTATAAAATAAGGGACACCGTGCATGTTGTTTTTCGATGTAATCAAATATACTTTGACCAAGATTACACCCTGTATTTGTTCCTGCTAATCTACCTCCAGGATAAATTGTTTCATCATCACTACCTGTATCTACACCTTTATGGTGACTTGTCAATGATCCTCTTTTATCTTCAACAGCAGTAATGCCGCACTCCACTCTATCAAATTCGCAATCCAATAAAAACGTACGAAAACGACAAGAAACTGAATGGTATGCTAAGAATTTTAAATAATATTCATTGAATTCAAATGCTAATGGAAACTGCTTTTGAATTTGATGTACTATATCGAGAAATTGAAGAAAGGTAGGAGTAAAATTTGTCGTTTGAGAATTTGCTGCAAGATTACTTCTGTGCCCAAATCTGTGTCCAAATCCAAGCCATTCTTTCTCGATCAAAGTTCGAAAACCCTCAATTGTTCTATAATGTGGATCAAGACATACTTGAGCAACAGAACATACTGTTGCTGTAGTATCCCAACCTTCTTCTAAACAAACAGCTACTGATGAACCTTGAACATCCATTAAATCTATTACAGCACCGGCTAATTGCATTAAATTTTGAAGTTGTTGTAACCATTCTGAACTTTCAATTAATCTGAAATTATATATTATTTACATATATCAAAAATTATATATAATAAAGTAATTTAATTTAACTATAAATAAATTGGATTATATACTTATAAAAACTTTGGTCAGGCTCTACATTTGGAGAGCTAGGAACACAGGCTCGCATAAGTTTTTTAAATGCAGCTTTGGTATGTCTTACATCATAATATTCCACTGGAATAAAGTCTGTTTTTGGTGCTGATTCCGCCTTAACACCCTTTTATATAAAACAATTAATTTTAATAAAACACATTATATCTAAAATAATTAAATAAATTAAAATATTTAATTAAATTATATTTTACCTTCATATGAGCTTTTTCACCTAAAATATATAATGCAGCACGTTGAAAAGTATGTACGCATTCTGTACCACTGTCCGAATCAGCCGAATGTCTAACAGTTCCACGTTGATGAACTGAAGTTAAAGAAGCTTGGGAATTATGTCTTTTATCTTTTAATGAACCCCAACGACCAAAATTCTTAGGTCCCTTGCCTCCTGAAGAACTGTAAAAAAAAAAAAAAAATAATAATAATCTTTAATATTATTTAAATACTATTTAAGTTTTTATTAATCTCATAAAATTTTAGATATTACAAAAAAATAAATAAAAATCTACCTTAATGTTCCTATAGCTTTATTAAATGGATTACGTCGTGATTGTTCGGGTGTAGCATTACGATCCTCAGCAGCTAACAATAAAGAATCAATACTAAGAGAACTATCAGACATTCCCCAAGCAGAACCTTGTCTTAATGCAGATAAAGGAGTAGCAGCTACAAGAGCCATAATATATTTTTCTTGCTCTAAAGATGATGTAGTTTCTGAAGATGTTGCTATGAATATAAAATAAATATTTAGAAATATTATTAATATTAAAATTAAAAAATTTCAAGATAATTTTTAATAAATACCTTTTAAATTACCAGCAGATGCTGGATGAGCTTTCAACATACCCATGACACTTTTTCCATGATAACCAGCACCTCTAATTAAGAGTGCTTTTGTTCTTGGATGCCTCCATGTAACAACAGGTATTCTATTATGTCTATATAATCGACAAAATCTACGAATACTTTCATCTGATACTGATGAAGGAACTATAAGAAGTGCAGGATAACTTCTGCAAATCATATAGGCACAATTCACAGAAGATAATCGAAAAGGTTCATTTCTACGATTATTGTGTGGCCCATTTGAATATAATCCTAATCGAGACCAATCTCTAACGTAACTACGTTCTGATAATCGTTCTAAAGTTTTAGCATCAGTTGGTGGTTGAGTTACAATACCAGGAATTTCAAAATCATCTACTGTAAAAATTTTAATCATAAAAAGAATTTAAAATATTGAAAATATTAAAATTTAACTTACCACTAAGATCATCATCGTGACTTAAATCATTATTATCTGTTATTGGTAAACTCATTCGACCAGGTGATGTCATATACTTATTATTACTGATCATGTTCATATTTGGCAAGACATATTTTTGTCTTTTTGACGATTGTTTCGGTTTAAAACCTGCTTTACGCGCAGTTTTTAAAAGTGTTTTTTTAGCAAATCCTCTAGAAAAAAGAATAATTTTATTTTAATAAATGACTAACACATACAAGAACTTGAATAAAAAATTACTTACTTAAGAGTAGCATTTTTTTCTTTCCCTTTATGATGTGCAGTTTGAGTAACTAATATTTGACCATTGAAAGCAAAATGATGAAAAATATGAGGTGGATATCGAGCTTTATGAACTAATTTTCGTAAAGTTTCAATATTCTCAGGTGTAACTTCTTCATCAAAAGCTAATTTTATCAATTGAAAAGTACATGATCGTAACTGAAGACCTTCTTGTAAACATTGATCTAGATGTGCTAAATGTTGTACAGCAACTCGTTTTTCTTTAGTTAAAGATGTTACAGGAAAAGCACGAACTACTAATTGTTCACAAGCAAATGGATCACAAGGTATTCCTTTAAATACAATTCTATAATTAGTAAGGAAAATTGCTCCTTCTGCTGGCAAGAGTGGTGGTATCTTTGGTAATCCTGAAGTAAAACTTTCTTCTCTACCATCTGGTAAAAGATAAACACGTAAGCCATCCATAATAACTTCTTCACCAGGTAACATATTAGGTGTCAAAATTTTAGGCTTTTGTATTGGAGGTAATCTTTTGCTTTCTCTATGTATAGCTTCAAGAGTTTCAATATGCATATGAACAACACCAGGAACCATTTGATGTAGGCATCTTACATGTTCAGCACTTACACCTCCTTCAGTACAAACACGATCTACAAATCGTGAAACCATTCGAATAACAGCACTACCAGTTTCTCCAGGATCAGTTTCTTCAAAACCAGATTCTGCATCACCACTATCACTTGCTACACTATTTGTAATACTATTACTTGCTCTTTCATCATCATAAATATTATCTTGGCGATGAGTTTTTGCTCCTATATCTAATGGTACTAATAGATAAACCATTCTATTTGCATAATGAATTGCTTGACTATACATAGTACTTTCTTCACTTGCAATAAGTTCTTTTTGTTTTTCTGGATCGATTGTTGGCCAAATTCTCATTTGTTCAGCAGCTATTTCAAGAGCTGATGGCTCTTGAATTTGATAAATTGAATATCGATCACGAAATGGAAATTCTTTGCCATCACGTGGACTAATAGGACTTAAAATACCATCATTTATAAGTCGTGGTGGAGAATTTTCACCAGGAAGATATAAACGTTTAATGTCTTTTTGAACATCTAAATAAAAAGCATCTTCCCAAAATTGTTGATTTTGCCATACAGGATGTTCTTGAATACAGGTATATGCAAATTGAATTACTCCTGTGCAAAGTTTTCTACAAAATGCTGTAGCAAGAGGAAGAAGTGCAGCAGCAACTCCATGCTCATCCATAGATGAATCATCTTGTAATGCACAATTCATTAATCGAACTACAAGATCAAATTGTTGATGTTCTAACATGGCTTTATTTCCCACAACATGCTGTGATAATTCCATGCAAAGTGCTAAACGAGCAGCTTTGCTTTTCAAAGCTCTTAAAACAGCTGGAAATGTCTTACGAGCATCAGATATTTTATTCTCAAATATACAATTTATACAATTACGCAGAACTTCCAATCTACGTGCAGAATTGCTAACCAAATGTCTAGTATCATGAACAAATGAAATATGTGGACCCATAGGTACAATACGAGGTTGTGATGGTCTTAATGATGATAATCTATAAAATATTATATATAAATATAAAATTTCAAAGAAATAATACATACATACATACATATGTATATATATATATATATATAATATTATATTATATTATTATATTTAAAATAATATATATATATAATAATTTATATAAAATATATATTTCCAATACACACCTAACTTTAAGATTATTTTTTGTAAGACCTTCATCTATAATTGCTTGAACTTGTTCTGGATTAATGCGTGGTAAAAGCGGCTGATGTATTCTAGCAAATGCTCCTTCAGGTGGCTTTAAAATTTTTTGTACATATGGTTGAGGATTTGGATTTTCATTTGTGTATAATTGTTGTGCTAATTCTTGAATATGTGTTAAAACAAGCCCTAATATCGAAATGATACTTATTGTATATAAATATTTTATTTAATTTATAATAATTATATATTATTTAATATATTTATTTATTAATTACATATAATTATTACTTACTATGATCTTGTGCTTCTTGCTTTAATTGATCACTTAAATTATTATATAATTCATCCCATACATCACAAGGCCTCCATGGTGGTCCCCTTTCTGCAATAAAGGAAGTAAAAAACATGCAATCCAAAACTCTAGTTGTAAAATCACAATCGGTCAAGCCACGTTCTCCTAAGAAAGCTGCCTAAAAATAAAAAATACAATTTATATATTTCTCTTTTATTTTTGTATATTACAAAATTGTATAATAATTAAAATCAAATAATAATTAAAAACCTTATGAAATGTTATGACTGGCTTTGGATGAATTCTTATTAATGTTAAACAACTTCTATATCCTTGTAATAATTGTGCAAATGTTCTCATAAAAACTGCTCGTAATTCTTTATCCAGCATAGGAGAATGAGGAGCTCTTGTTGCAAGTGGTGGAAAAGCATAATCTGCACAACTTAATTCTGGTTGTAATACTAGAGATAATGCATCTTGTGTTTGTGAGAGAAGTGGTTCTGGAAGTAATGAAAGTGAAACTCCATCTGGAACCATAATAGAACCTCCATCCAAATCAGCAACTATTACATCCATCTATAAAAGGATATATTACTTAATAAAATATATAATTTATATTATAATATATATAATATATATATGATAATATATATTATAATAAAAAATAATATTGTACAAAGCTTTACTAAATATCTTACAAGTTCTGTAACTTCATGTTTTAGTGAACTATGTACACCCATAATAAATGGAGTAGGTGTACTGAGTACTTCAACTAAAGCTGCTGGTAAAAGAGGAATGTAAACATGTGTGTATCTAAATGGATACATTAATGCAGTAAGAGCACGACATCCTTCAGTCAACCGTGAATAACTTGCAGAATGAAAAAGTATTTTATGTTCTGTCATAACAGCACAAAATAATACTAATACATTACGGATTCCTAAAATGCAAATGTAATTTAATAAAAATATCTGAAAATATATTTATAATAATTAATATATTTATAATAATAGTTATTTTATTTTTACCTAGTTGTTGAAATAAAAGATTAACGCTACTGTGTGTTATTGGAAGAGAAGGACTAATTGGAGGCTGAAGTGCTTGACGATCACCTGCACCAATACTAAATCTTACTTGTGGTCCACCAGCAGGTGGTACTTGTATACAACCTAATATGTTTCCTACTAGAGTTTCTAATGGTATTCCAAGATTTTCTACATACACAGTATATATAATACCAAGGCAATTCTAAAATGTTAATATAAAAATAAAATTTGTATTTTTAAAATTAATTATAATTTTAACATAAATAAAATATACATACTCTGAAAGTTTCAATATAATCAAGTCTGGAAACCAGCACCAGACATTTAGGTGCATACATAATGCTGTGATGTGCAATTGTAGGTATTGTTCTAACTAAAGAACGACTATCACCATCTACAGGATCTTCTTCTTCATCTACAGGTTTACTTGGCAAAATAGATATTGTTTCATTGAAACACATACAAGCACAATAATGACGATTTGCATCAATGTCAGTTAAAATAGATACAAAAAATCGTGGTTCTTGTCTTTCTGTAGATAAGGCCCATCCTTGTGGTTGACAAAACTGTAAAATAAAATTCATTACAAAAAAAATTATAAAACATGAAAATATAATAAAAAAATCTTACCCATTCTATGCCTTCTATAAATGGTGTATCTGGCCAATCTTTTTCTGGAAATCTTTGTAAAATAATTCCATTACTTATACCACCTCCTATAAAAATAAATAATATATATATATATTAAACTTTTATTACTATATTTCAATAAATTATATTTCTTTATAATAAAAATTTTCTTAAATAAAATTATATGATATAAATAATTATCATACAAATAAAAAATCATTTTTATTTAATATAATTAATATAATTTTTTTTTATTATTATTATTAAATTATATATTTGTTTTATTTAATATGTATTTAGTTTATATTTATATATATTTTATATCATTGATTATCATATTGATTATAAATTTATATTTGACATTTTTTAATAAATTTATAAATAATTATATATATATTATATATTATATATTATAAATAATTATATATTATTGTCATATATTAAATGCTTATCAGTTATGTATGTTAAAATTATAGATATATTTTTAAAATGTAATTTTAATTAAAAACTAAAAACTTACTCTCTTTTTCGTGGTCGTAGCCGACCACAACAAAGTAGTCGGCTAGCCGAGACATTTCGGTATACTCGTGGGAGTTCGTGGGGGTGATAGCGCCCAACATCCCACGTAGACTTTAATACACGTGATTTCATGGACCGTATTCTACCAAGTAACAATCAACTACCTTGTGTCAATGTTATACATAAATACACATCAATATGCAAATTAATTGGAAAATATTATAAACATTTTTGAATTTATATATTCTCATTCAAATAATATAAATTTTTATTTAAAGCACTGAAAACGTAATATTGTTGTAAGTACATTTAAAAAATTTTGTTCCATTTAAGAAACAAATTTTAGACGGTGGTTGAAATTTTACTAGCGTCACACGCACCGTTGAAAACAGATACTTCACATTCATCACATTTAAAAAATAAATTTATCCGTCATCATAAAAGTATACAATATTTTATTTATTTTATAAAACACAATATGATGCCACACCCCGAAGCTTTAATCCATAACCTTCCAAACTCAAGCGCCACATTGAGTGTTTGTTGAACCGCGTACGAACTAAAACGCGCCACATATATACAAACGAAGAGACAAATGCGCTGCAATTCACATTTAATTTTACTTTTTTTGTCTTCTGCTTGGGTCACTGAGAAAACTTTAAATCTGAAAACATACGCATTATTAGAAACGTTACTTCGATGTAACTTCGTTACTTATAGCGCGTTCATAGTGATATTATTGCACAAATAATGTATGTATATTAATTTACATATGTGCTATTTTATTAAATTTATATTAAATAATTCTGTATTTAATATAAAAATATAAATTATATAAAAAAATTATATATAAATGTAATAATGTAAAATTTAATATTTTTGAATCCATAAAAACTTTCATATAAATAATTTTTTTCTGTATATTATATTTGTATATCAAATTAATTATAACTATTTAAAATAAAAGAATAAATATATTTCATATATTTTTAAGATTTAATTTAAATTTAATGTAATATTTTATATCACAAATAAAAATATGAATAATCTTTACATAATCATAGTATAGTAATCATGATATAGATTGTATCTTTAAACGATACTTAACCTTAAAGTTGTCACATGAAATAGTTTGATAAAAAAAAAAAGAAATTAAGATAAACAAATTAAATATTTTCTAAAATCAGTTTAATAAAAGAATCTATTTTTTATAATCAATTTATTTAAAAAAATTAAATACTTTCAAGAATTAAAAATATTTAAATTGTAGATTAGGAATATAAATTTTTCAAATTTTATAAAGTTTTAATTTTAATGAGATGAATATTTCTCAAATATTTTTGAAAATTGCTACAGATGAAAAAGTAGGATTTGCTATTGCAACATTAATAGGTTATTGTTTATATAAAATAATGTTAATAATTAATAAAAAAAAATTGCAATCTTCTAGCAATGAAACATTAAATATGGTAATTAAAGCTAAAATTTACTTATATTTGATTTAAATATAAATAATAAATATAATAAAATAGTTTTTATTTTCAACAGATATTTTCGGATAATTATAAGCTTATTTTAATTATTAGAACTGACTTAAAAATGGGAAAAGGAAAAGTAGCAGCACAATGTGCTCATGCTGCTATTGCAGCTTATAAAGCAGCTGTAAATTATCCTAGAATTTTAAAAGCTTGGGAAAAATGTGGCCAAACCAAAATCACAGTTAAGGTATATATATTTTTTATATAATATTATTTTTTATATTTAAATAAATATTAGCAAATTTAAAACATTTTTAGGTTGACAGTGATGATGCTTTGAAAGAAATAGCAAAACAAGCCAAAGCTATAGGACTTTTGACAAATATAATACAGGATGCTGGACATACTCAAGTGAAACCAGGAAGTAGAACAGTATGTGCAATTGGTCCTGGTCCAGCTGAATTAATAGATCAAGTAACAGGACATTTAAAATTGTTTTAATAATTTACTAAATAAAGGTATCTTATTTTTTACCTAATTTTTAAGTGTATTTTTTAACTTTCTAAATTATTTAATTAATTATTTAAATGAATCTATCTATCAATGTATTAATTAAACATTTTTATGGATTTTGATGATTTTTATGTAGTAAAAATCATCAAAAAAATTTTAAATAAATAAATATATATATAATTGTCAATCAACTTTACTTTTTGAATTATTTACAAAATATCATTGAATTTCATTTGTATATATGTCCATAGCAATGTATCTAATGCTTTCATTACTTATATATCATAATGGAAAATATCCAAAATATTTTACATTTATTATTTATTGTTATTTCAATCATTATTTCAATTGCAAGAGTTATTTTATATTTTATTCTTGTTTTTAATGAATAAATATTCTAGTTATTTTTATGGAAACTTCAAATGCTCAAGCTGTTCAAGCTTCAAATCAGTAAAACTGATTGATTATATATATATATATATAAAGTTATTTAAAATCTTGTCTTTTATAATATATTTAAATATTATCAAAATCTATAAACTTATCATATATCATTTTATTACTAAATAGTATATATAATAAATATTATTAAATTATAATTAAATTATATTAATAAATATTAATTTTATTACTGAATTTATTTTTATTATATATATATATATATATATATATATGCTTTTTATTTATACTATAAAAAATAAGTATAATAATTTTATAATAATAATAAGTTGATGATAAGAATAAATACATATATGTAATTTATATAAAATTATATTCTATTAAAAAATACGATAATATATTTATCAAAAATGAAAAAATATAAATTTTAATAATTTGTACAAATTTAAATATGTTATCTATTTGAAATGTTATTTCAGTTATAAGTTACAACATATATATAGTAATAAATTTCATTTAATAAATTTAAATATAACATTATACATAAACAATATATATTCAAAATATATTCATTTTTATGCTAATATAATACATTTTTGCATTAATACATTATTAATATATTATAGCATTAGGTGCCATTGTAATAACAATACATTATTAATATTGAATTTTATTAATTATTAGTGTTAAGCAAATGGTATTTATCAATTGATTTTTAAATTGGAAAACATATAAATTAAAAATACATAAGTAATGTATTTTCATATAACATCACATAACAAAATAAAAAATTATCATAAATTATTTCCAGTTTTGATCACAAAATATTAAAAATTTGTTTCCAATAAAATATTCCATTCTTTGGTACCTCGTGCTATTATTCTCATTTAAAATATCATTTAATATTTATAAATACATAAATAATCTACACTGGAGGAGGAGGTGCTTTTCGATGTATTTTGTTAGAACTGGTAGCACTACATTGTGATTCAGCAATAGATCTACCATCAGCTTCATCTCTTCGACATAATTCTGATTCATTTTGTATCCAATTTTGATTTTGATTATGATTTGTTCGCGTTGATTGATTTTCTTCATTTCCAGAAACAGAACTTACTTCTCCTAATAACTTTGATAAAGATGGTGCCAATCCTAATCCCAAATTTCGCTCATGATATACTTCTGAAATTGTAGGTGTTAATTCACGAGTTAAACTAGTAAGAGATGTGGCTACATTCCTTAAATTTTGATTATGTGTTTCTGTAGATTGTGTAGAATCAGTTTGAGAACAAATATCTTCAGTTGTTGTTGGATGACGAGGTTTCCTTGGAGAATTTGATCCAATTTCTGTTCTAACACTTAATCTTTCTAGTACTGTTGCTGGTAAAGGTGGTAATGGTTGTCGTCTTAAAACTGTTGCATGACCATTATCCCAATCTGTTACTGAACTGCTTGAACTAGATCCTGGTCTTATGCTTTGATCAGGATAAAGATTTCTGATCCGTGTTTGATGATTTAAATTAAGTGCTACAGGAGGACTAGGAGTAAAAGCAACATCTGATTCACCTATAAAATATCATATACATGTAATTTTATGCTTATGTTTATTTAAATTCTCAGGTTGAATTATTTGTTTTTATTGTATACCTCCACCATTTTGACATGGTTGTCGTGATGTAGGAATTGGAACATTTGGTGGTTCCATAGTTTTACCATCTGGTTCACCTCGATGTCGAACATAATTTGCAAATGCACCTCCTAATCTAGGTCTTTCTATGACATTTTTTTCAATATGAGTAACAGAAGCTAAACTTTCCATTGAGCTACTAGAATCTAAAGTCAAACTTTTAGGTGCTTCTTGTGTATCTAATAACATAATTATGATTTAAATAATAAAAATATTTATTTACTTATATAATCAATAAAAATTTACCAAATAAAGCTAGAAGAGCTTGAAGAGCAAATTGAACAGCTCTTCGTGATGCTTGTTTTCCTGTTCTTAATGTAACTTCTGATTGACCAACTTCCATGAGATCAAAGCCTAAACTTGCAAATAATTCATGAGATCCTGATGCTCTCCATACTTGAACTGGTAATGTAACTTCTTGACCTTCTGTTGCGCATGTAGCTCTTCTCATTGCAGCAATAACATCTTCTGCTGCTTCTGGTGCCTAAAAGAAGGAATATCTTTAATATAATAAATTATATTAAATTTATATTAATTAAACTTTTGAATATGCACATTTATATATTACCTGCAATAATCTAGCAAGTGCATGTAACGATGATGGTCCTAATCCTAATAATGCTTGCAAACTTGCACTACATCTTGTTAATCTTTCTTCAGGATCGCTTTGTGGAAAAAATACAGAAGATGGTATTCCATTTCCAGCAGGTTCAAATCTAAAACCTACTGACATTAAAAGTTCTCGCCAACCGGTGGCAGCACCTACTTTATTTTCAATGCTACGTTGTGTTGTATACATAGCATTTTTTTGACCACGATGTATTCGTTGTAATGATTTTTCTACTAAATGAAGTGTAACACGTAATGCATCACGACTTTGTTCAGGACCTCCGCGTAATAATTCAGCAAGTGCTTGTCCCATTAAAGCAACCTAAATACATTTTATAAATAACTATTTGCTAAATCTAATAAATTTTTTCATAATTTATACCTTATTTGATAATCTTGCATCTCCTCCAATGAGTAACCATCCAGCCCAATTTGCAGGATGTGCAAAATGTCTTGTATGTTGAACTGTTTGCATAGCTTCTGCCAATGCTCTTGACGCTCTAGCACCTTGTAACATAGCACTATAAAATGCTCGTAATAATATACTACCAGCTGTAGGTGGAACCGCCCACATTCCTATAAGTACACATTGTGCTCCTGCATTTAATAAAGCTTTGGCTAAATTTTGTACACCATCTGATGTAGTAGTTGTATTTTCTGTACTATTCCAACCATGACCACTAGATATTACAACTAAACGAGCAGATATTCTTAATTTTGTAATATCTGAATAACTTAGCAAATATTCTGGTCTTACAGAAGAGTCTTCACAAGGATCTGCAGTTAATGCTAAACTAGCAGAATTCCAGAAAACTGGTACTGTCAAGTGTACGCATTCTGCATCAGGTAAAGATCTTAAAACAGTTGATCTTGTTGCTTCTGTACCTAAATAATAAAAATGAAAAAAAAAATTTATTTCTATTTTTTTTTAATTTCTTAAATTCATATTGATATCTACCGGTTAAAGCACGAGCTTCTAATAATTCAGCAACTATTTCAGATTCTGTTTCGGTTGAAGTAACGCTTTCAGACCATCCATATTCTTCTCTAATTTCTTCAGGAAGCACAGGATTTCCTGCAACTAGTGCAGCTACTGTTGCTCCTCCCTCTGGCATAGGAGTTTTTGACCGCTTTTTTAAAGCTGCTAGAGATGGTACCACTAATAAAGAAAATCTTTCACATAAATAATCTTCTCCAGGATTTGATTGTAAAGCTGGAAGTGGAGCTAAATATAATGATTTCTCCACTACCATAATTAATTCTTTTCTTGCAGGTGGTAAAAGATCTTCAAATGGTGCTAAAAGTAAATCGTAGAGTACTTGAATTGGTAATGGTGATTGCCATGTAGGTCCTTTGCTTCCTCGTCCCCATCGAGCACTTCCTGCACGTGAACTAATTGAACCCACACTAAATAAACTGCTCAAACTATATGAACTAGCATTAAGATGATGTCCTCTTGATGGTATTTTTGTTTCTTCAACAAGTTCATTTGTTTCCTCTAAAAGAGCTTCTCGTGCTTGTAAAACTCGTTTCTCTAATCCTATACCATCATCTAAACTAGTGGAATGAAATCGCAATAATCCTCGACCAGGTGCTAAGCACCAAGCATGTAATTCACATCCTACTTCACTGAAATATGAAATTTATTGATCATTTTATAATATCATGGTTTATTTATATTATTTATTTATATAAATATAAATTACCTATAATATAAAATAACTCCACGTTGTCTATCAATAATTTCGGAATAATGCGCAGCATCATCCAAACAATTACTTTTATTTCGTCTCGATCTTTCTGCCCAATTTAAAGCTTCTTCAGCTCTATTTAAACTAATTAGTACTTTTTGTAACATTCTGTATGTCTCTGATAATAATTCAGATTTATTTGGTTGTCCACAAGTAAGAGTTGAAGAAATTCCATCTAATGATTCTAATAAATTTGCTGCTTTTTCTAAATGTTCTACAGCAATAATTGCCTCTCCAGCTTCCCAATGAACAAGACCAAGTCTATGTCTCAATCTAGCTGCTTCTTCTCTTCTTCCTAATCCTTCAGATAAAGATAATCCAGATTGTAAATAACTCAAAGCTCGTGATAAATCGCCACATAAATGATGAAGTCGACCTAAACTAGAAAATGCAGCTGCTCTTGCCGGTTGATCTCCAGCTGCTGCTGCAAGACTTAATGATTGTTCTTGTAACCTTATTGCTTCTTCAAATTGTCCTAAAGCTTCTTGAGTTATACCTAAATTTGCACAAGCTCTAGCTTGTAATCCAGCTGCATCTAAAGCTTCAGCAATTGAAAGTTCCAATTGGTGATGTCGTAATGCAGAATTTGGATCATCCATTAATAAATGAACAGCTCCTAATCCACTAGCAGCTTCTGCTTCTGCAGCTTTATCTCCAAGTCCCCTGGCAAGAGCTAATTGATGTGATAAACAACTAACAGCTTGTTCATGGTTACCTAATGCAGCATGTACTCGACCTACAACAAATTTAGATATCAACAATTTATAATAAAAAAATTAATAAAATTAATAAATTAATAAAATTAAATTAAAAAATTTTATACAAGATGTTTTATCAATTAAATATTACATTTTATCATAAATAATGTATAAATCTAAAGAAAATTAATATTAATATAATGTAAACACAGATTATTTAAAATTTTATTAAAAAGTTAAAAAAAAATATAAAATACGAAAGAAATAATAACAGAATCATGATTACTACAATAATTTAATAATCAAATAAATAAATATTTAATATAGAGTAATATTTATTTTTAATTTTTCTATGAAATAAAATAAAAAAGAAATGAAGTTTGCAATAAATTCTATTTTCAGTGAATACTTTGAAATGGAGAATTAGTTTCTACATAAATAGAATGATACTATTATTCCCTTCTCTATTTTATTTTTGTTATTAATAAATATATATAAAACTATATATATACTTTATATAAAACTATATTTATATTTTAAAATTTTTTCTTATTTAGAATATTTTGGCAATATTTAATTATTAAAACTTAGGACTTTAGTACAATTTTTTAAATATTAATTACCTAAATCTCCATAAGCTGCGCCTCTCGATTCTGGACTATCAACTTCATGTGCAGCTACTAATCTTTTCTCAAAACAAACTAAAGCTTCTTGTAAATTTCCAGTTGCTTCCCGAGCTCGGCCTAAACCACGATATGCTCTTTCTTGTTCTCTTATACTTTTTAATTTTGTAGCAGCTGTTAATTGTTGTTCGTGACATTTAATAGCTTCCTCTGGATCTCCTAAAGCTTCATAACAATCGCCTAAATTACCAAGTGCTCTTGCTTTATTCAATAAAGCTGTGCCTGTAGTTAATGGTTCTAAAGTCGCTAATTGTTGTTCAAAATAACCAATTGCATCTTCATAATGTGCCATGTTAAGTCTAGCTATTCCCAAATTTCCTGTTTGAAGAAAAACAATTTGTAAATTCAAATAATTTATATAATATATATATTATTATATATATATATTATATATATTATATATTAAAATTTACCTAAAGCTTGAGCTTCAACTCCTGAATCTGCTAATTCTTTTGCTCTTTCAAGCTGTTCTTGATAACATTTTACCGCATGAGTATATTGACCTAACGCCATATGTACTGCTCCTAAATTCCCATGAGCTCTACACTCGCCACGTAAATCACTAGCTTCTTGTCTTAAAGTTAATTCTTGAGTATGAAATCCTAATGCTTTATCAAGATTTTTCATTGTCCGATGTGCAATACCTAAAGCTCCATAAGCAGCAGCTTCTAGACTACGATCACCTGCTTGTCGTGCTAGATTTAATTGTCGTTGATGCATTTTTATTGCTTCTTCAGTTTCACCAAGACGTAAAAGACAATCACCAATATTTCCCAAAGCACGAAATTTTCCAGCTAAATGTTTAGTCATATGTGCAATAGCTGTATAGAAAATTTATTTAAATTGTTAGTTTAAGCATATATATATATATATATATATATAAAATTTATTTTAATATTTTTAAGATATAATTGTAAGATTATAAGATTTATATTTGTAAGATTTTCTTACCTAAATAATATTTTTGACATTCTAGAGCTGTGTCTAAATTTTCAAGAGCTAAATGCGCTAATCCTAAATTACAATAAGCTCTTCCCATTCCAGATTTATCCTGTAAATCTTTAGCTAATGCTAAATCTTGATCATAATATCTAACAGCTTCACGATGATTACCTAAACAATAATGAGCATAACCTAAGAAATGACATGCTTTAGCTTCGCCTTCCACATCATGTAACTCCTGAGATAACATAAGATAATTTTCATAATATGGAACAGCTTCTTCAAATCTGCCACGAGATGATAAACAGTTAGCAAGATTAAGCAAAGCACATGCTTCACCAGCTGTATCTTTTAATTCGCGTGCTATAGCTAAATGAGCTCTGTAATGTCTTAATGCTGCTTCATGACCTTGTACTGCTTGATATGCTACTGCTAAATTTCCATGTGTACTAGCTTCTGAACTACGATCATTAACCTATTAAATAATTTTATAATATATATATATAATAAATTTATAATAATATAATATTTTTACAATATAAGTTTATTTTCAATTTTTTTATTTTAATTTCTAATTTACCTCTTTGCTTATTGTTAATTCTTGTTTATGATATTTAATAGCTTGTTCATAATATCCTAATGCATTATAAGCATTTCCAATATTTCCATATGCTCTACCCATACCAGCTTTATCTCCTAATGACCTAGCAATTCCTAAATGAGCTTGATGTAATTTAAGTGCAGCTTCATGTTCACCAAGTAATTGATAAACTATTCCTAAATTACTACATGCTCGTCCTTCAGCAATTTTGTCTTTTGTAGCTAATGCAACATCAAGTTGCCTCTGGTGCCATAGCTTAGCTTGTGCAAGATCACCTAAGAATATATATAAAAAAATTATAATAATAATAAATAAAATTATTAATTATAATATAATAAAATTAATTGTAATAAGTGAAATTAATTTTTTATTGATTTTTATATTAAATATTTATTATTTCTAAAAATTCACCTGCACATCTTGCAGCATGACCCAGCCCAGCATATGCTCTCATTTCTATTGCTCTATCACCAAGTTCTTGAGCTATTCTTAGAACATTTTCATGATAAGCCATTGCTTGACCAAAATTTCTTCGATAATGATGAGATGAACCTAAATTGCTAAAAGCTCTTGCTTCTTCTACACGATCTCCTAAGCGTCTTGCTATTCTTAAATGCTGTGTATGACAATCAACAGCACTTTCAAATTCTCCCATTGCTAAATAAACTGCTCCCACATTTCCTATTTCTCGAGCTTCCTGAAGTCGATCTCCCATTTGTTTTACTAATTGTACACATTGTTTATGAGATGCAAGTGCATTTGGTAAATCACCAATAGCTGTATAAACGTGACCGAGGCTAGTTAAAGCAGACGCTGCAGCCTGAGTATCTTTGCACTTCATAGCTAAAACCAATTGATACCTGTGTGCTGTTAAAGCTTCCTTAAAACTGCCCTTGCTAAAATATGCTGAGCCCAGATTTCCATGAGCTCGACATTCACCCTGTGTATCTCCTAAAGATCGTGCCACACCTACAAATATTTTCAAAATTTAAAAAAAATGTTCTATTTAATTAAATATTTATTATTTATTTGTTCTTAACATTTACCTAAATCTTGTTGCATATAATTGATAGCTTTATCTAAAGAATTTAGTGCCCAATATGCGCTAGACAAAGCAGAAAATACAGAACCTCTTAATTTTAAACTACAAGATCCAATAGTAAGTGCAGCTTCTAATACACCAGCTGCTGCTTTATATTGTCCAGCTCCAAGAAGTTCTTGACCAACAACAGAAATGACAACAAAAGGAGATTCATCAAGTTTCATTGCACGTAATTGTTGAAATGTTGGTTCTAACGTTGGACGTAATGGTGATTTTAATGATGCTTCCACAAGACCAGATAAAAGTTGACAATTGGAAGGATCATGTGCCAAACCTGTACTAAAGGCTACAAGAGCCTCTCCATGCCTTCCTAGACATTGTAATGCAACTCCTTGACGATAGTATGCCTAATAGATAGATAATAATTTGAGACAATACTTTTAATAATAATTTAAGAAATAAAAAAATAAAAAAATTTTAATTTACCTTTGGCCATTGAGGACTAAGTTCAGTGGCTCTGACAGCATCTTGAAGAGCAAGTGCAAATAAACCCATTTTAAGCCGGGCAGCTGACCTGTTTGAATATAGCACATGGCTAAGTGGATCCAAAGCAAGAGCTTCTGTGTACAAACTTGCAGCAAGAGCATAATCACCATTTTGACATGCTGCATTGCTACGGCGTACAGTTTCTAAAAATAAAGATCTTGATCCAGCGGCCAAGGCCGACGTACCTTCGGGCTCCACCTTAAAAATTTATAATATATTTATAAAAAATATATATATTTATAAAAAATTGCATTATGTTGTTATTATGATTATTATATTAATTGAACTTTATTTATCAAAAATTATGTTTATAAATAAATTCTATAAATTTAAAAAAATTTATTTTATTATTTTCATTTATTTTTTACAATTCAATATTTAATTATTAAATTTAATTATTAAAATTAAGATATTATTTTATAAAAAATACAATTAAATTATTAATATATTTATAATTATAATTTTATTTTATCATTTTTAATATAAATGTTATAAATTTTTAATGAGTTTTTTCATTTATATATATTTTAAAAAATTATATATTTAATATATTATATTTAATAAATCATAATTTATTATATTTTAAATTATCAAAATTTATAATGAATAAAAAAATAAAAAACACAAAAATTTTAAAAATTATATAATTTTAATTCTAAAATATAATAATGATATTCGTCATCATATGCCATAGAATCTTGCTATTACCTCAGAGATATCCCTATGAGACATTGCTTAAGACGAGCAGGTAGCATCCTCCTGCTTGAGCATTATCTGTAGCAAGAGAGCTTCATTAGATAAAATTACACATTTTAGAATATAAGACCTTTCTAGGTCTTTTCGCATCACTTCTCTTTTTTTTTCTTTTTCTTTTTTTTTTTGATTCACATTTATTTTTTATAAGATATTACTTTCAAATTCAGACAGCACTCACCGGATACACGCTGACATTAATTACTTCGTTCCAATAATCAGAATGTTCGCTAGGATAGGTGAATTGATTCGGTTAATAAAAAAGGAGGGAGGAAAGCGTCTTAGGAGGGCATCCACTGCATTCCTTAAACACAGCCATCTTGGAATGTGACCCCAGGCCCCCCCTTAGGCCCAGAGTGGCCGGCACTGTCTGCTTCTTTACTTACTTTGTGTTTGAATCTTACATACACAATTCATAAATATTCTATACATATATAGAATATTAATATATTCGTAAAAAATCTTTAAAGAATCAATTCTAAAGGTCAAAATAAACATAAAAATTGTATACACAAAAATCGATTAAGATTATAAATAATTTAATTTTATATTAGATAAAACAAAATAAAATAACATAACGAAAATAAAAATATTTTATTTATCTAATTAAAAAAAATATATATATAACTTAATAAATAAATTTTAACCAATTTTTATATACTAACTTTTGTATTTATTTTAATCTCTAGAATTAACTATTTAAAAATATATTATGAATATATTAATATTTTAATTAATATTTTATTTATATTAATACTTTAAATATTTATAATAATATGAATAAATGCACTTATAATATATAAAAGTAAATTCATATGCCAAAATAATATGATATATAAAAATATGATTTTATATAATAAAGTATTCTAAAATATTTATAATATTTCAATTATTTGCATTTTATATAAATATCAATATTATATAAGATATAAAATACATTATATAAATAATAATAGTATATAATAAGTAATTAATAAATTTGAAATTTGTATTAAGAAATTATTTAAAAATGCACATTGCCAACATTTTTTATCAAAAAAATATTTATTTCATCTATAAAATAAAATGTAAAAAGAAAAAAAAGAGAAATAGGAAAAAAAAACAAATTGTTTCTTTATGTATAAAAATATTTTACAATTTCTATACAAATTTCCTATATTTTAAAAATTATTATTATATTATATAATTATAATAATATAATATATTATATTATTATATTATATATATTATTATATTAGGTTTATATATATAAAACTTTTAAAAATAACTGCAAAGTTATATATTTTACTGTATAAATAATACAATATACTATGAATCATTATGTGTTTCAATGAAAGTAATAAATAATTTGCATTTAATATGAAATCATTTTAAAGGAACTTCTTCATGTTTATCTGTATTCTTAAACTTCACAGCCATTATAGTTTAACTTTTATATTTAATTAATATGTGTATATACTTTATACACACATACATACATACATGTGTATATATAACAATATCTGAGCGAAGCATCACCATATTTAGTATAATATAAATATATATAAAGTTAATTTTAATTAATAATCTTTTACAATCTCTTAATAAATTTAAATGGCTAATTATAAAATTTTAATTATATAAATATTACTAAATTGAAAAGTCAACTATTTTTCTTCGCTCATATAATAAAAATTTTTTTATTATTTTCATCATTTTAATTAACATTTTTTTATATTTTTGTATTAAAATTTTAAAATATTTCTTAGAAAGATATATGTATAGTTTATACATACAAAATACTTTTATAATATAAATATTTGTTTTAATATAATATAAATATTTATTAAATGTATAGGAATGTCTAATAATAGTTAGAAAATAAAACATTAAATAAAATTTATAAATTAATGTTTATAATCAACATAAAGACAATATCTTTTAATAAAATTAAAATTGTGAATTAAAATCACATTATGTTTTCTTCTCTATATAAATCATCATATTAAATAAAAATTTATATATTATATAAAAATATATATATTTATATATAATGGAATTTGTGCTTGTACAAATGTAGCTTTCAATAACACAAAATTAATATCAAAATTCAAAATCTTTAATATATTTTTTATTATCATTAATTTTTATATTATCATTAAAATAAATATAATTAAATATATATATAAATTTTGATATACATTATATTTAAAATAAAAATATTTTAATTATGTATTTAATGTATTGTTACAGACATGTTATTAAATATAAAAAAAAAATATAATAATGACATTATGAAAACTACATTTGCAGTAACATTTTAAAATATGCAATTTTAAAATTAATAATTTTCAAGGCCAAATTCGATCAAATAATTCTTTGAAAGAATCATAAATCATAAATGTTATGCCAACATCTAAACATACTCTGCTTAATCTTGGAATAGTTCCTTTATAAAATGCCATTGGACCTTCATTCATCCATATTTGTCTCACACAATCTAGACTATTTTTATATTTTGCGGCTTCTAAACCCTGAAAATGATATATATTAAATGTGATGTATATCGATAAAATAAAATTTATAACTTAATCCTTATCAGATATTATTGTTCTGATACTTGTGTAAAAATGATATGTCAGAAATGATATACTGTTATAACCGATATATATTCGTTAAGGATTAATAACTTTAAAAATGAAATATTTACCTGCATTCTGGTTTTTACAACATCAATTGGAGTGTTTCCAAAAACAGAACATCCTCCAGCAATTGCACCAAAAATACCAGTAACTACTTTTGGTATAACTACATCTTTATCTCCACCTCTATACCAATCTTTCAATGTTTCTATAGTACAAAATCTAATTGCTTGATTCGATGATTGCTTTAAAATTGTAGGAACTAATCCTTGATATATGCCTCTAATACCTAAAAAATTAAAGAATTTACATCATATGTATTAAACATAATTTATACGTATTACCGCACATTTCTGTAATAGACAAAAATGATATTACAAAACTATACACATTACGCGACTTCAGCACATCATGCGAAAATTAGTGGTACTAATACTCTATATCTTAAACGCCACGAATTATATATTCACATATTAATAGAAAAACATCATATATCGCATCACGTCATTAGTCCCCAAATCTTCACGAATAAGCTAACTTATTCCCCTTCTATAACTTACTATATTAGCTGTATCATCGCATTTTTTATGCGACCATATTTTTTCTACTTCTAGCAAATTTACTTATAATTACTATGTACATATGATTAGAATTTATATAATGTTATATAATATAATAAAAAATGCATAAATATGTATAATATAAAAAAAAATGTGTAAAATATGAATATCATAAGATCAAAAATTTAAGAAATTATTATATATATAAATTAAAAATCATATGCTAATATAACTTAACCTTATATAAAATTAATTTAAGATAAATTTTTTATATCATTGATTATTCAATGATATGAAACATTAATTTTTTGAAATTATATGAAATTAAAAAATATATGAATAATGATTATAATTATTTTTTAATATAAATTTTTTTTATTTGAAATAATTATTCTATTTACCATATTCTTTTGTGATCATTCCTACTCCATGAAGAAATCCTCTATATTTTGGATTAGGAGATCGTTGATCATTTATGAATTTTACTTTAATAGTTTCCATAGGAGTAACTGCAAAAATAGCTTCAGCTGTACCAGCACATAAACCTGCTAGAAAACTATTTTTTTTAGTAAGTTTTCCATCTGGACTTGCTAATAATTCTTTCATCTTTTCAAAAGAACCAAAGCGTACAGCTGATTTTGGTATTGAACCATAAAGTAATACTGAAAGACCTCTATATAAACCAAAAAATCCATGATTTTTTATAGTCTTTATCATACAATCCCATATTCCTGTATATTGCTTATCAATTCCACTTTTTGCATCAAGCTGTAATTGTGTTTTTACATACTCAGTTGGATAAGTAATACATATTTCTATACCACCAGTAATACCTCCTAAAAAATTCATGTCATTAATACTTTATACTATTTATTAAAAAATTATTAAAAATTGATTGAAAATAAAAAAAATTCAATCTAAAATTATTAAAATTATTGAAAAAAAAATATATGATATATATTAATAACGAAAAATATTATAAATTAAAAAATTAATTTTAATTCATGCTTTCGAAATTAAATATTTCATATTTCATATTTTTAATTGCATTATAAATTCAGTTTTTTATCTTTTTTTTTTTATTTTTAATATTTTTTTTATTTGTTGCGATATTATATTTTAAAAAATTTTTTAAATAAAAATATTAATTGCATTAAAGAATTATTAAAATTATTAATATAGAAAATATAAAAAAATATATATATATATATAAAATAAATACCAGCTACGATTCCTTTGACACCGCCTTTGGCAACCGCTGCAGCAATTCCAGTATCAGTAAGCCAAGGTCTATGAGGAAATGGATTATTTTGGAATGTTGAAGTTGTACTTGATTGTTGTAATAATTTATATATTAATAAACTAATATCCATCTTTTAAATCTATTTTTTATTACTAGCAGTCCGTTTTGTTAGACGTCAAATGTGAACTGAGTCGATTAATGTCAGTACTACATACTGACTCAGTACATTTCGATGCGCGTAGGTATCCCTTCCTCAATCAATTTCTTTTACTCACACTTACATTTTATAAGTGATGTCTTATAATATTAGAAACATAATGATAAAACAGGCGATTATGATATATGCAATAACAAAAATTTCTTTTATATCAGTAATATATTATTCTAATTTCAAATATCAAAAAATTTCAAAATAAATATCAAAATATTTTAAATCAAAGCATGATTTTATTATATTTATTTATAATCTTTTTATTTATTTATTTTATTATATTTATAATCTTTTTATATATATCATATTTTATAAATTTTTCTTTTTATTTAATTTAATATTAATATTTTTATTAATCAATTATTTATAATATAATATAACAATAATAATAATAATAACAATAATAATATCAATTATGTACTAATTATAATTTTTAAAAAGTTTTAAAACTACTTTTTTTTTATTATATAAATACTAAAATATTATTAAAACAATCAAAATTAATGACTAGGAAAAATAATAAATAATAATAAAATAAATTATTTATTTAATTCACTTAATAATTAAATATATTTCATTTTACTTTATAATATTTTTAAACAGTGAAATATTTTAGATTAGTTTGATCTACATTAATAAAAAGCCATTTTAAATTTCTTATCAATATTATGAATTTCATTATATGATCACATGACATACATTTCAACAGTTAAAATTAAATAGATATCAAGAACTATTTTTTATTTCTTGTTATATAAGATCAATCATCATATAAATAAGAACATATAAAGAGGGAATGATTATGAAAAGATAGGAATGCTTTTTCATAATAGATAAGTTTTTATATTAAGTAGTTATATTGTAATTTTGATAAATGTATAAATTTGTATTAAAATGTATTTTATTTTCTATTTAAATTTTAACATAAAGTTTTATTATTATATTCATTTTTAAAAAATTCTAAAAATGATAAAAATGGATATCTTCTGAATCTACAAATATATATTGCGATTTGTTATTAATTTACATATTACCATCCAGGTGTTGTGTTTGCTAAACGTCTCATACGTCTAGAACAAAAATCATTAAAACATTGTAATCAGGAATTAATTTTTATAAATTATAATTATAAGCATAAATTATATAATATTTATAAATTATATAATATTTACCGAGTATTTCGATCTTGATCGCGTATTTTCTTTTCCATTTCTGCATCTGTTAGTGTTTCTAAAAATGGTGCCCATTGATCAGCTTCTGAAGGTGGTCTGAAAGGTACCTCTACTGTAGGTAAAGGTGCTTCAGAAAATGCATAAGTTCTTTGGTGCCATGATAATTGTCCACGTACACTATATAATAAAATTTTATTGAAATTAATATTAATGAATTTTAGTAATATATATTTTATAAAATATACAAATAATTTATATTTACCTATAAGCAATAGCAGTAACAAATTCACCACCAAGTCCTAATTCAGCACAAAGTTTCATTGCAAATTTTTCAGGATTGTTTTCTTTTTCAGACATATCCCATTCTACTTGATCTACTAAAGATGTATTGCCTACATGTATATTTAATTTAATTATAACTCGTTGATCACATTGATCTTCTAATATTGTTTCTTGTGGAAAAGCTTCTATTTGTTGTCTTATAGCTTGTGCAATAGCTGGTACAAAGCTTAATGGATTTAAATCTAAATCATCACATAATACTTCAGCAAATTGTTCTGGAGTTATAAGACTTTCTGAAAGGAAAAATTTGTTTTGTTTTATATATATATATATAACGTGTGTGTGTGTGTGCGTGCGTGCGTGCACGCGCGCGCGCAGATATGATTGTATATAATTTAATTATACACAAAAAGATAGATGTAAAGATTATAAATTTATAATATCTGAATAATAAAATAAAAAAAATTTATATTTTAACTTAAGTTAATTTATTATCAATTATTTCTAATTTACTATCTTTAAATGCTTAATAATTTGAATATTTAAAAAAAAGTTTATATTATCAATATTTTACAACATTAAATAATATTTGAATTCTCTATTTCTTTCAAATATTATTAATCAATTGTTATTTTGTTAATTGAAGTTAATTTGCAGATTTTAATTAATTTTACATTTTTTTGATTATATATTTATACACACATCGCGCGCGCGAGCATGCATACACGTATACATAAAATTTTTTAATATAAGTTAATTTTTATATCATATAAAAGATTATATTAATTAATAATTTTAACATATATTTTATTATATGATTACAATTAGTAGTAAATCATACCATTTTTATTCCATGTAAAAGTATCCCTCAATTTTTGTCCTTCAATTTCCATATCTAAACGGATTGGAACTAACATTTCTTGTTGAGCTGCATTTTCCAAATTTGCTGATGGATCTGTATCATCAAAACTAAAAAAATATATAAAGATATTATTATATATTAATTATTTATTATAATATTAATAATATTGATTAATAATATTTAATTATATTTATTTTATATATGAATTATCAATTTTTATAAAATAAAAATTATCTTTCAAATATATGTTTATACGGAAAAGAAAAAATTTGTCATATCATAATATTTACCATAAAGGAAATGTCCTGACTTTTTTATTATGTACTCTATTACGATTAATTGGTGTAGCTTGAGGTACAGCATCCAAATGTGAACTATTTGGTAAACTAGGCACCCAAGGCATTGATTTTTTTGATTTTCCTTCCCTAGGAGCTGGAGGTTCTGTTGAATGTACTGATACAGCTTTATATTTATCATCATTGCCTTCAATAATATCTTCTACTTCACTAGCTCTTAAAAGAGATACACTGGATGCAAGTACATGCTGACTTAAACCAAGTTCTACTAATTTTTTTCGTTCATCATTTGTAATAGATCTTCGAAACATTCCAGGATAACGTTTATATAATGATCCTCGAAATAGACGTAAATAATTGCCTACTTCAGATCCAATACAATAATATTCTCCATTTTCTTCCACTTGGAAACTTATAGGTTTATCACCATATGTACGCAAAGCCATGTTAATAGTTTTCTGTGAACATACAATATATATATATATATAATGTAATATAATGTAATATAAAAATATAATAATAATAATAATATATGTATAGATAATAATTAACAAGAAATAATATTTATCATGATAATATAACAATTATATAATATTATTAATATATAATAATTATATTAAAAATATAATTTTAATTTATATGTTATATAAGTAACTATTGGCAAAAATAATATAAAAATGATTAAATTGATTAATTAATATAATAATGATTAAAAAAAATAATAAAAGATATTTTCACATAAATTATTAATTATTAATTTTTGTAAAGATTTCTACAAACAATTTTAAAGATATAATTCATACAATAATTAGAATAATTTATAATATAATATTATTTTATATTATTGTTTATATATTCATTTCACTTACATCACTGTTTGACCGGTTACTTTACACTTTTCATCTGTCACAGATTTATTAACATTGTCGTAAACCTAACATAAAATATTTTTTTTATGATTGGTGATCTATAATATCCAAGTTTGTTTTCAGAAACTAGTCAGTATTTCACTAAAATTATATATATATATATATATAGAAATATATATGCAAAAAATTTATATTTAAAAAAAATAATTTTAAAATAATTTAATTAATTGTTGTGTATTTTTTGTTTGTTATTCGTTAATTTATTAGTTCTAATTAGAATCTAAAGCTATCTTTTAAAAAATAATCATTACGACATAAAATATTGTTCATAATTTTTCTGAAGCCACATTAGCACTAAAATTTTTGATCTATTTTCAATGTTACATTATTATTTTTAATAAAATAAATTGCTTTTGTAATTTGGAAAAAACATAGTAATTAAATTTAAGTCTTATTATTATTTTTATAAAAATTTAATATAAATTATTTCAGTGTAAATATAAAATATCCCTAGAAAATCATTGTTTTTCCCTAACAATTATTGCGGAATGTGGTAACAAGCAAGTTAGAGCAGGAGAAAATAATAAACGTAAGGCGTGTCGGCGTCTATTTTTTAATACTTTATAAATTAGCAGAAACATATATTAAATAAGCAATTTTATTATAATATATTTTGATAATATATTATACGAATTTCATACATAAAAGAAATGTTCCTTTTATTTTAAAATGTCACAGCAACAAAAAATTTTAAGTGTAGAAAATGTTTTATTGTTCATATTATTTTATGATTCGATAAAATTTCAATTTTAAATCTGATATATTTTTTTGTATATGTGCTTGGTGTTTTGTTACGAGTGGAAAAGGGTATGTTCTTATGGGGTAATAGCAGGGCGGTTGCCTTTGCCGGGGAATGGAGACGGAGAGCGTAAAATCGGGGGCTAGCGAGCATAGCCATAGCCATCATAGTAGAAGTTCTCAAAAACATCATCGTACTCACAGTTCTAAATCTCATCATAGACAACATTCACATAGAAGTACTAGGTATTTTAATATATTTAAAAAAAATGTAATTTAATTAAAATTATTTTTCATGATTTTTTTATTAATATAAATATGTTTTTAAAGGACAAATCGTAGTCAAAAAAAAGAGAGGCATAATTTAGATTCCACAGAAATGGCACCTTTTCAAACAACTGTCAATGTAAGGGGAGATAGTGTTGATAATTTAGGTCAAGAAGTTATAGAAGTACAAATTTTACCTCAAGATGAAAATTGGGGAGAAAATACTACAGCTGTCACTGGAAATACTTCTGATAGATCAGAATCAACTGAAGATGTGAGCCATTGGCCAAATGAAAATGATGGATCATTTAGTTCCTGTAATCGATTTATGGGACCGGTTATAGCAATAATGCTTGGATTAAGTGCTTTTCTTAGTCCTATAACTATGGTTATATTGCCTAAATTAGGATTTTTTCCTGATTCTACAACCGTTTTAACTATGCAACAAAAGCTTCAATTATTATCTTGTAATGCTGAATGTAAAGGCCAATTACTAGGTTTAGCCTTTAAATTGGTGCTATTAGGTATTGGAAGTTGGGCTATATTTTTTCGCTCAAAAAATGCTACAATGCCACGTATATTTTTATTTAGAGCAGGAGTATTGCTTCTTACTACACTATGCATTTGTACTTATTGGTTATTTTATGTTGTCCAGGTAAATAATTTTATTAAATATATTAGGATTTATTATACATTTGTACATTATCATAAATTATAGGTTACTGAGAGTGCTAAGACTGCTGCTAATGGTGAAATAACAGAATATAAAAATTTAGTAAATTATGCAGGTACTCTTGCAGATACTCTATTATTCATACATTATATTGCTGTTTTGTTAATTGAAATTCGTCATCAACAACCTATTTTTTATCTTAAGGTAAGTTTTTTATTAATATTTAATTTTTATATACTTTTTTGTATTGTTTTTTTAGCAATAATGCAATTAAACTTAAAATAATATTGATATTTAAGGTTGTAAGATCACCAGATGGTGAATCACGATCTTATGCAATTGGACAATTATCAATACAACGAGCAGCAGTATGGGTATTAGAAAGATATTATACAGAATTTCCTATTTATAATCCATATTTAGAAAGATTGCCAGTATCAAAATCTGGTAGAAAACAATCGAGTTTCAAATTTTATGAAGTTGATGGTGCAGTAACTGGTAGTGTTCAATCACGAGGAGGTAGTGGTGATAGATCAGTTATAACAACTCAAACTCGTCGTAGAGATTCCAGTCATAATGAACGTTTTTATGAAGAACACGATTATGAACGTAGAGTACGCAAACGTAGAGCTAGATTAATCACTGCCGCTGAAGAAGCCTTTGCTCATATTAAACGTTTGCATTCAGAAGTTGAATCTACTCCAAATCCTGGTCCTATGGATCCTATGGAAGCTGCACAAGCTGTTTTTCCATCTATGGCAAGAGCTTTGCAGAAATATTTAAGAGTTACGCGACAACAACCGCGTCATTCTGTTGAATCTATCTTAAATCGACTTGCTCGATGTTTAGCACAAGATGCAGCACCACGCGCATTTTTGGAACCTTTTTTTGTAACCAGTCCTGTATTTTCAAATGAAAAAGAACGACAAAAGCGATCACATCATTGGGCTTTAGTCTGCGAGGGAGAATTGCCTTCGCGACCTCTTGCAAATGGTTGCGAATTTCAATTACGACAAGGTGAAGTAGCTTTGTTATGTACAGTATATCATTTACCTCATTTTCATCTTACAGAACAGCTTGCACATCCTAAATCTAATAAATTTTTATTAAGATTAAATTCTGAAACATCAGTTTAGTAATATAAAATTAGTAATTTGTTTTATATTTTATATAAATTATCTTATATTCATTCATTCATTCATTCATTCATTCATTCGTTTGTTCGTTCGTTCATTCGTTTATTCTCTCTCTCTCTCTNTCTCTCTCTCTCTCTCTCTCTCTCTCTCTCTCTCTCTCTCTCTCTCTCCCCTTCCTCCCTCCCTCTTCTCTTCTCCCCTTTCTCTCCTCTCTATAGATCGCTTACTCGCTCGCTCCTTCCTTCCTCTTCCCTCAATATTAGTGAAATGGAAACAAAATTTATTAAAATTGAGTAACTTTTTATTGTATATAATTAAAACAAAATCACAATAATAATAACATATTATGTAAGTATTGTGAATTAAATATTATAGTATAAAATTGATATTGATTAATTCATACAAAAATAACATGCTTGAAAATAGTTTTTTTAATATATATATTTTTAAGGAATAAAAATTTTGAAAATAATAAGATAGTTTTTTATATAAAATCACAAAAAGTGTTCACCTTAATAACATTTATATTTTTTTTTTAATGCAAATAATTGCAATATAAAAGGACAATATAACTTGTATTTATAATTGTTAAGAAAAAAAAATTCAGATGATGTAGACATATGTTTTTTTCATTATTTTACATACTATTATTCATATATTAAGAAAGTTAAATATATTATATTTTCAGATAAATATATCTAAAGAAATTAAAATTTCTTAATAAGTATAAATAATCGAAAAATAAAAAATTGAATTATTTGTTTTTTTTGCCTTTCTTTTTTAAATTTTACAAAATTATTTTATTATGTTTAAAATATATTGCAATTAATGCATTATTTATTATATATTTAATATTTAGAAATTTTCATTATATTTATTTAAATTCATTATAATAATTTTTCTAAAAAATAGATAAAAGAAATATTACCATTTCAAATAAAATATTTTTAATGAAAAAAGTATATACATTCCTATAATATATAATTTCTTTCATGACACAAAAAAAATTGAATTTTTCATATATTTTCATATATGTTTTTTCATATATAAATTTACAATTTATATATTTTGAAATATTTTAAAGTAAAAATTTTGCATAATTTTAGTATGTAATTATTTTTATTTTATCATATAAAAGGTTATTTTAATATAGAAATAATTGCAATTGTCAATAAATCAAACATTTCGAAACAAAACATTTTTAAGATTTTATATTTCACAAAAGATATATAATTAAATGAAATTTTTATAATTTATATATTTGATCTTATCTTAATTTAAAATGTTTTTTTTTATTTTTCTTTTTTTTTATTTTTTTATGTTATTTTTTATTTTTTTTTTATTATGTGAAAGATTAATGTTTTTTTACATAACTATTAATATATTTGTCTTATTTTATTATTTTAATATATTAAAATAATATTAGCATTTTAATATGTGATTGTTAAATTTAAAAAATATAAAAATTTTCAATTCGCCATAGCTATCATTATATATTCTTTTTCATTATTACAATTTTATATTATTTATACATAATTTCGTGTATTCAATGATACTGGATGTATTAATTTTATTCATCTTTTGTATAATTTTTAAGTTAAATTATTATTTTGCATTTCATTTTAGAAGGCTGATAATGTTATATTATGTTTAAGACTGTGCTTGCTATTAAGAATCATGTACAGTAAATATCATGTGTAATATTCGCTAAATATTCGGTAAAATATGTATATAAAGTACATTATTGCATATCAAATATATAGATATATGTAATGAAATGATTAGTATAATAATGAAACTTGTTACACAAAAAAAATTTTAATGTTATAATACTCATTTTCTTTGCATTCCTGTTTAATAATTAATTTAGATATTAAAATATAAAATAATTTAATAAGTGTAATATAAGTTAATATAATAAGTGTAAATTTATATATATCTATAAAAATATTTAACATATCATTAAAAAACAAAAAGAAATACATGTCTCTTGCCTTTATTTATAAGTTATGTATTATTTAACATTGTATAGGTTTATAAAAGTGTAATGTAAGAATATTTGTATCTAAAAATATAAAAATTTTAATTTTACATTTTTTAGTACATGTTATTGTTATGAGTGACTATTTAAAATTTTTTATTTATATATAAATATAATGAATGTATTAATTAATGAACAAAATATACATCTTATACATAAATGTTATTTTGTGCATTGTGTATGCACATGCGTACGCGTGATATTTTTTTTTTTTTCTTTCATTCCACATAATACATATATGTTAATATTTTATTTTTATAAATTACTATATTTTGTAAAGAAAAATATATACACAAAATAAAATTTTGACTTAATACGATATAAAAAAATAAAGATATTTAATTATTATTTTTATATTAAATTGTTAATATAAAAAATATAACTTAACTAAAAAAATAAATCTTAAATTGTTTTATATAAAAAATTTAAATGTATATATGCTCAAAATTAAAAAATTTTTTTCTCTAAATTTTACATGTAATGTTTTTTATAATTTTGAACAAAATAAGACAAGTGAATATTTTTATTTATTATTAATCTTTTTTTTATAAAAAATTCAAATTTTAAATTATATTTTTATAATATAAAAATATTCAAAATTATATAGTATAAATAAATATGTACATTATTATCGTAAGAATTTAAATGTAAATGAATGTATAAATGAATGTATACCTAAATTAATTTTAACAATAGATATCACATAATCATCGCATCAGTCATCAAGAATATTAGTTGCTCTCACGAATGAAGAAGTAATATAGAGTTCCTAATATGGCTAGCGATAAAAAATCAGGAAAATCTTCAAAAGGTACGAAGTCTACTACAGAAATATTATCTGAATTTCAAATACTTCGTAATGAACAAAGAGCAATGGCTAATAAATTGTCAGAAATGGAAATGGAACTAAATGAACATAAGTATGTATTTTCTAACCTATACTTATTTATGTTATTTATTTTAAATTTTATTTTCAATGTTATAAGTAAATAAAAAATAAATTTTTATAAATTATATTATGAAATTTTAAATTTTTATTAAGAAATAAAAATAAATTACTTTAATAAATTAAATATTATATTTATTTATAATATATTTTCTTTAGATAATATACATTATAATCGATAATTGCTTAAATGATATTCAGTTTTAATTTTTTAGAATTGTTATAGATACATTAAAAAATATAGATCCTAAAAGAAAATGCTATAGAATGACTGGAGGTGTTTTATGTGAACGTACTGTAGAAGATGTAATGCCAGCATTGATAACAAATAAAGAACAGGTCAGATTTATTTTATTAAATATTTTATAAAAAATTAAAAAATAAAATAAATATATTTATATATTTAAATATATATTATATGTACATATCAAACTATATAATTATATATATACTAAAACTTTAGAATGTAATGTAAATAAAATTTATTTGATAATTTTTAGTTAATTAAAGTCATAGATACCTTAAATGATCAGTTGACAAAAAAAGGAATTGAAATAAATGAATTCAAAGAGAAGCATAATATTAGAATTAGAGGACAACAGGATGTACAACAACGACAAGGTGAAGATAAAGATTCCAAAGAAGCAAAAAGAAGTGCCGTAGTTGTTAATTCATTATTAAATAATTATTCATAAAGTCAAAATTTTCTATCTACAATATTTCTTATGTTTATAATTAAATCATATTAATTTACATTATTTATTGAATAAGATAATATTTGAAATGTATAAATATCTAATTTTTTAATGGTTATGTATTTTATATAAAATACTTATTGACTTTTATTTATAGATAAATAGTATATCAGCAACTTCAAATATAATTTCTTTAGTTTTCCAAATTTTCATCATTTTCTTTCTTTTTTTTTTTAACTAATTATGAAATTATATTTATTGTAATTTTATATATTTTTACAAATTATGAGATAAATTAATCACTGAAAAATATTATACTACAAATATTATGAAAATTATAAGTAATTAAAAAAAATTAATTGTAATGTATAAAATTTTTACATGAACAAAATTATTTTAATTATAAAAAATTATAAAAAAAATTAGAAATCATTTTGAATATAAGAAAGGATTTTTTGATGCTTCATTCTATATCATTGTTATTTCTGTTTATTAATTGATCATTTCAGTTATATATAAATGATATATATATATATCATTTAGTTAATTTATAAAAAAAAATTAATTTTTTTTATTATAATAAAATAGTTTTGAAAAATAGGTTCAGATTAAAGTGTAATTATAAAATGAAATATATCAATATATATATATATATATAAAATAACTTTATTTTATGGAATAATCATACTAGTGCACAAAATATTATGTAGAAAAAATTAGATCTATGCATATTTTCTATAGTTGCTATAAGTGCTATAAGATTTAACATAATAATTATGTTAAATCTTTCCAAACGTTTTTTATATAAAAAATTAATTTCTTATTTTTTTATGAAAAGGATATTATAATTAGTAATAAAATATATAAATATGTGAATTTTAATTTTTTCATAACTTACTTATGAATCAAAATTATTATTGTAGAATTATAAAATTATTAGTTATAAAACACTAATGTAAGTTTATAATTTACTATTTATAGTATATATAAAGGCAGTAATAAGCATTTAAAATACAGCACATTATGTAAATTTAAAGGCACCACTTTATGTACAGGGTGATATAAACTCTATGTATGTATATGAAACAAAAATGAAAATGTATGATTAATGACATTGCTTTTGGGAACAATAGAGAAAGAATCACCCTGTATTATGGAAATATTAATGTTCACGATTCCATCTCCATACAGTAGCATCATCACAAACGCATAATAAAACTGAACCATCTCTGCTTAAACTAGTTTGACGTATAGGTGCAGTACATCTAGGATGTTGAAGTGAATAACAGCGTGCTTGACCAGGTTCATCAACTTCTAAATCCCATACATATGTTCTACCCACTTGGTTTCCTAATGCTATTGTACGTTGCCAAAAGTCCATTGAGAATCTGATAAACCATATATCACATTCTTTAAATTCAAACCTATGTAAGACAGTTGCACTTGTTTCTCCATTACGTAATTGAGAATCTTCTAGCCGTCCTGGTTTCCAACAAACAATACAATTTTCACAAGATTTGCTTAAAATGAAATCACCATACCATTTAACGCAATCAACATAATTACGATGAACATCACGTGTAGTAAAATCCGGAAAATGTTGAAGTATTGAATCAAAAGGTCTTCCATTACGACTAGGATTACAATAATAGGATTGTTTTATTGCTTCTTGCATATCTGATTTATCTAATGACCATAATTTTAAAGCATGATCCATACCACATGAAATAATACGTTCTCCTTTCATATCAAAGTCTGCACTTAATACTTCATCTCTATGACCTTCTACACCACCAAATATTGCTATACATACATCAGTTTTTATATTCCATAGTCTAAGAGCATGATCTTTTGATGCTGAAAGCAATATGTTTGGATCTTTAGGATGAATTTTTAATTCATTTATTGCATGACCATGACCAATATAATGTTTAATGCAAGTCATAGTTACAGGACTTATAACTCTTACAACACCACGTGATCCAGCTACTGCTAGTAAAGGTTTTCCAGAATCATCATAAGTCCAAGTACAAGTATAAAAATTTTCTTCTGGATCAGGATCTGCATAACATTGACGTAATCTAATATTTCCTCCTTGTGGACATTCATAAATGCTTACTCGATTGCTTCCCACAGAAGCAAATATTAATGGTTCACCTTCTTTTAAATGATGGTTAAATTGTACTCCAAACAATGGCTGTCCATGGTCTTCTTTAATACTGCAGCAATATTTATAAAGAGGTTTATCTGTACATGGTTTATATTTTGCTGTTTTACTTCTACGTCGTCCTTTTCTTCTGTAACGAGCACTACGGGTAGGTGTATCACTACGATGAGTACCAGCTGTTGAATTACTACCAATACTACATTCAGTTTCATCACTATCATTTTCACTATCTTCTTGACTAGAGGCATATGCTTGACTTTTGCTGCTTGTTTTCTTCATTTCAATATTAAAACTATAAATTCAAGTTTTATAAAATTCTATATCATTAGTCCGTCCAATAACAGGAATTCCACTTGTTATACCCAATATAGCTTCTATTAAATTTAATATTCTATTACCTAATTGAACACAAATTTGTGGCTTCTAAAAAAATATATAAAAATTAATATAATTTAATTTATAATAATTATTATAAATTATAAAAAAAAAAGAATTAAAATGCAATATGCATTCTATAACTTCTAAATAAAGTGAAATTTTGGGAAGAAGAAGGATGTATACATGATGGATTTAAAATATCTCAAATCTAATATTGAAATTGAGAATATAAAAATAAAATATAAAACAATCCTTGAACATTCTTGGAATCAATCATTATAATTATAATTAGAATTCTTATCATATTATCTATAAGGAAGTCGATTTTTTATTAGTCTATTTGTTACAAATTTTGGATATTGTCCACTGTGATATGTTTATAGAAACAATAGATAAATTGTCACACTGTAACATACATTGCAAAGACATGCATGTATAAACAAAATTCAATATATCATATCAAAAGTTTTTTATTAATATATTTCTTAAATTAATAAAGACTTCAAACTAAAATTTTATATTTAGAAAATTTTAGTTTTATATTCTTAATATAATCAAATTTTATATTATTATATTATAATTTTATATTAATTTTTTCCTTATTTCCCTCAAAATTTCAGTTTGTTTGATCATGAGATGCATATTGTATTATATTTAAAAAAAGTTAAAGTTTATATATATATAAACTTACAAAAACATTAGCAGACAAAAATCGAATATTATATTTCTCTCTTATTTTTGCTGATTTATGAGAAGTTAATCCCATACTATTTGAAATCCCTCTGCAATTTACAAGACATACAGCTCCAGAAATAATATAATGTTCATCTACAAGATTAATATTTGTTTCTACCTTAAATAATATTTTTTTACATTAGTATTTACACATTAAAAACAGTAATTATTAAAAAGTAAGTTATATAATTATTAAAAATAAACTTACTTCAGATAAAGAATGTGTAGTTTTCCAATCAAAAACAAAAATAATAAAATCTATGCTAAGATTTAAATTCAAGCGTATAACTTCATCAACAAGCTCACATTGATGTACAACGATATGCCATTTTCTTTCTTTTGCACTTTCATGTAATCCTTCAGAAACTTTATGACATAATTCTGCTTGTCCTATAACCTAAAGTTATTCTTAATGTACAAGTCCTGTTTTATATGAAAAAATTTTATCTTTGAAAACTTAACCTCATTAAATTTAATATTTTAAAAATGATAAAAGAAATGTATATAAAAAATAATAAAAAACTTTTATAAATATGTAAATGTAATAAATAATTTTATGATAATAATTTTATGATAATAAATATTTTATTATAATGAATTTAAATAAATATAACAATATTCTAAATATTGATACAAAATATAATCTTAAATTAAATTTTTTTTTATATTTTTTTCTATTTAAATTTATAAATGTAAAATAGAAATTTTTTTAATAATTTAAATATTTATATTTTATAATAAATATCTAAAAATAAAAATTTAACAAAATAATATTTATATTTTAGTTTTTTATTTATTAGATTAGTTTTACATTATATGTAAAAAGATTTATGTTTAAGAAAATATAATTATAAAATAAAAATAAATACAAAAAATAATTAAAAAATTTCAAACATACCAAAATCGAAACTAAACAATTATTTCGATGTACATTACAATTAGTAAGTATCCCCGCCATATTTCCATAGTTACCAATTGCATTAAAAAAATGTAAAATTCAAAAGTTAAAATCAGAAATAAATAATTATAGTTATTATTATTGTACTATTTATTATTATTATTAACTTAAGTGTTTATTTTAGTTAAATTTTGAGACATTAAATTTTGAATTTTTTTTCCTAGATTATATAAATTTTGATTTACAAAGATAATAAATTGAATGTTAAAATTCAATAGTTCAAAAATTATTGCATGTAAAATATAAAATTTTGTATTTTTAGGAATTTTTTGTGATATATTTTATATGATTTTTGATTTTTATTCTAATTCAGTCAAATAATAGAAAAATATTCAAATTATTTTTCATTTAAAGAAAAATAAATTCCATATAATACAATATTTCTATACAATTAATACTGTAATATATACTTATTTATTCAATGAAAAATATTTTTAATATATTTTTTTTAAAATATAATTTAAATATGTGAAAAAATATTTTATATATATTGAATATTATTTATATATAATATATGTAATAATATATATAAAATTCTTAATATAACTTATAAAGCATTTATAAACATAGATTAACATTGATTTTTATCCTCATTGCAGCCATAACACTTTACACAGCTATTTCTAAAGTTTTATAAGAATTCTATAAAAATCGTTATTTTTTAAGTATTAAACATCTTTAAAAAATGACGCTATTTTTGATTTTTTATCTTATTTTACTTTGTCTTTAAAAAATTATTTTTAACATTCAAGAAATAATATTGACGATTAATTTTCATTCTTATATTATTTACTTATTATTACATTTACTCTTCTGCGTTCAAGAGAGTTAGTTAATTTTATTGTATTCTTTATCTTTAACATATCGATTAAACATCTTAAAAAATTTAAATTATTAATATATTATAAATTATTAATATATTATATTATAATTAATATTTATTTATATATATAAATAAATTTAACTTTAATATTTATCAAAAAAATGTTTGTTGACTTTACTAACTTTTATTAACTTTTATGATTAAATATTTAATATAATTTCTACATAATTTACATTTACGTAGAGAGTAAGGTATATCAAACATTCTAATTTTAAGATTATCATCACTATTATTTTTATTTTATTCACTCAGATATAAAAGAAAAATTAATAGAGAAATATCTAAATAAACTCTACTAAAAACTGAACAAACTAGAGATATTACATATATAAATATTTTTTGAATATTTTATAATATCTCTATATTACACATCCTTTGTCTTGTAATTAATCTTTTTGTAATTAGTTTTTTAGATAGGCAACTCATTATGCTTGCATTAGTGTTTTAGTGTATTTAGTAGTGTTATTTAAATATGACTAGAGACTTTCATCTATTTGCCTCATGTTTTTTACGCAATATTTCAGAATGTAGGAACATAAAGTTTCATTGTTAGGGATATCCTGCATCTTGTATTCTATATCTTGTCTGTAGTATTTGAATATTCATATGCAACGTATACCGGGTAGCAATCAGTCATTTATAAAATAAAATTGATATCAAGAATTAATTAATTGAATGTATTTTTTATATATTAATAATAGTTTTGTGATATTTAATATTATCTTATAAACAAGAAAAAAATGTTTAAAAAGTATGTGTAGCATTTCGTCTAGTAAAATAACATAACCTAGTTTAATACTATTAAAAATACTATTACTATTGATATTTTATTAGATTTGACGAAAAAGATAGTATTTCTGGTATACAACAATTAAAATCATCAGTTCAAAAAGGAATTCGTTCAAAGCTTTTGGAGCTTTATCCTTATTTAGAAGGTTATGTTGATGCTATAATTCCAAAAAAAGATGCTTTTCGTATTATAAAATGGTAAGTTCTTTCAAAATTAATTTATTTTAAATTTAATATAATTTTAAATTTATTATTATTTTATGATTAGTCATGATCATATAGAGATTATAGTGAATGCAACAGGAGATCTTCTATTCTTTCGTCAACGTGAAGGACCCTGGATGCCTACTTTAAGATTGTTACATAAATGTAAGTTATATTTTTTTAGATATAATAAACAGTTTGATTAATAGAAAGGTAATTTTACACAAAAAATTTATTTTGTTTTAATATATTTAAAAATTTTAGACCCATTTTTTCTACCAATGCAACAAGTTGATAAAGGTGCTATACGGTTTGTTCTTAGTGGAGCTAATATTATGTGTCCTGGTTTAACATCAAAAGGTGCAAAGATGACACCTGTAGAAAAGGGAACAGTTGTTGTATCCTTTATTAAAATAACATAATATAAAATAAATTTTTTATCTAAGAATTTAAATATAATTCTTGACTTGAAAAATAGGCTGTTATGGCAGAAGGTAAGCAACATGCTTTAGCTGTAGGTGTTACTACTTTGTCAACAGAAGATATGTAAGTAAATAAAATTTACAATAATTTATATATAAAAAATATGAAAAATATTGTTCTTTATAATAATGTAATTTACAGAATTAAGGTGAACAAAGGAATAGGCATAGAGAATTGTCATTATTTAAATGATGGACTTTGGCAAATGAAATCTGTGAAATAAAAGACTGATGTACATTGTCTGAGATGTAATGTACAGATATCTTAACTATTGTATGAATGTATCTTTTGGCATTTTTAAAAATGAGATGTGCTGTGAAATGATAATTTTAATTACAATTATTATTTTCAAAATAAAAAAGATTAATAATGCATTTTTATTGTACAAATTGAATGAATATGACAATTTTATTATAACTATTTAAATGCATCAATATTATTTAAATGTATTTTATGATTCACATAAAATCAATAGAAGTCTATAAATGAATGTATGTAGTTATAAAAAATACTTAACCAGATCCTGATTTAATATCTGTCTGACCTTCTTGATTTTCTGAAGAAACAGAACGTTCACTTTCACAATGTCCTGATGCTAAAGAATATGATGAATTATTAGCATCAGATGTTGGTACAGAAGTTGGTGCAGAAGCTGTACTTGAACCCGGTACACTGTTATTAGTAGCATTATTTTCTCCAACAGCATGAGGAGATTGTGGATGATAATGAGGACTATGTGGACTATGAGGACCATGGGTATGAGGACGACCTGTGGTATGTGGTGAATATTGTGAATATGGTTGATGATAATATGGATGTGCATATTGAGGATATGGTTGATGATATGGTTGTTGTTGAGAATAAGCATAAGAAGGATGAGGAGGTCTTGGAGCTAATGGAACATTTTGAGCCTGCTGAGTAGGTCCTGGTTGATATTGTTGGCTATAGCCTTGATTTAGTGGAATCATCTGAGGAGTATGTGGATTAGAAACTGGTCCTTGAGGTGCAAGCACCTGAGTTCCTTGTGTTCCTTGTGTTCCTTGATGAGATGATATTGAATGATTAGCTAACATTGCTTGTTGATGAGGATTATGTTGCATAGGAGGAGCTGGTGAAGAAACAGGAGGCATAGTCGGTGTATTTGCAGATGCATTTGCATTTGTAGGTGTGTTTGTATTAGCAGTTACTGCTACACCAGCAACTGCTGTTGTAGTAGGTTGTTGTGGTTGTAAAGATGGTTGTGACTGTTGAGTTGATGGCTGTTGTTGCTGCTGTTGATGTGATTGAGATGATGATTGTTGATGTTGTGTTGATGGTGGTTGTTGTTGCGGTTGTGATTGTGAAGAAGATTGTTGTTGTTGTTGTGATGATGGCGGCGGCGGCGGTGTTTGTTGTTGTTGTTGTTGTTGCTGTATTGGACTAATAGTCCCACAATACATTCCAGAATTAGATGTATGTTGATTAGAATTTCCTTGAGTTGATGAGGATTCTGATTTATTTTCAATATATGGTGGTGAAGATGTTTCTTTTTTAATTTCATTATTAGGTTTTTCAGATCCATTTGTCTTTTTATCTATTGCATCATTATCAGGAACCTATAAAGCATTGATAATAAATTAGTGTTATATTGATAATAAATTAAAATTATAATTGTACGAATAATATTTACATCAGATGGAGTTTCATCATTAGTAGGGGCAGGAGTTGGAGTAGGAGTAGAATTTGGAGTTGATTCACTTGAAGGAGGTCCATCTGAACGATTTTCTTCTGCACCTCTTAATTTATCTCGTCTAAGTGCTTCATACTGTCGTTCCACCATTTTATTAAATGTTTCTTCATCTACAGCTGGTTTACAATGCTGAAAGAAATATTTTTTATTATTTGTTAGGATATTTATATCATTAAAAAATAATAACTTACTTTTTTTAATTCTTCTTGAAATATTTCACTTGTCTCAATAAATTTACGTTTTTTTGCTTCAAATTTTTCTTCTATTTGTTGCAATTCTGCTTCAAGTTTTTTCTATAATATTCAAAGTTTTAAAATATAATAATTAAATTTATTATTATTATTATTTATTAAATATTAATATATTATTATTTAAAAATTGTATTATATAATTAAATATAAAATTGTATTATTTAATTAAAAATGTTTTGTTATACATATATACCTGATGCATTGTTAAGGATTGTACTTGACGACGTAGTACTTGCATTCGTTGTGTAGTGACAACAGAGCGAACATCAGGAACTACAGTATCACTAAATATCTCATTAATAAGACGATGATTTCGAGTATATCGAGAATACGCAACGTGTTTTACAGAATATCCATCATCTTGATCTACAAAATAAAAAAATATATACAATATTTTCTTGTTTAAATTATATAAATTTATATACCATCATCATCTTCTGCAGGTAAAATATCTATTCTTCTATCTTGAGCTGCTTGTCCTTTGGTACTGCCAGATGAACGTTCATGACTTTCTCGTTCATCATTATTTTGTTGTGCGGCGCATAATGCTGCATTTAAAAAAAAAAATTATATTAAGAAGTTTATATAAAATAAATATTTATAAAATATATTTATAAAATATAAAATATATAAATATATTTATAAAATATTTACCAGATTTTCCTCTATTTTTAGCTGCAATATAAGCTAAATATGCAGGTGAATTGTGATAAGTTTTTAAACTTTTTTCATATTCAACCTATTTAACATATATATAATATTAATATTTATTTTTATAACTATATGAAATAATACCAATATGATTTTGACCTTTTCTGCTTCATATTCTTCAATAAATTCTGTTTTATCTTCCTCTGGTAAATCTCTCCACATTTGTCCAATAATTTTTCCTATTTCCCATAATTTTAATTCTGGATTTTGAGCTTTTACTTGATCCCAAACTTTTCTGCTATATCTCATATAAGGCATAAGAGGTTTCTCTGGTGGTTTAGGTGGTTTGGGCATACGAGAATCAGCCTATTTAATTAATATGAAAAAAATTTCATAGATTAATAAGAATATTTCTAAATTATTATTATATTCAATATTATAATACTTATAATATAGAAATACATACGTTTGTATTTTTCCCAACTTTTTGAGGTATAAATCCTGGATGACTATGAGGTGTTTGAATAAATGGACTTTGTGCATCTTTCTATTAATTATTATAAAAGTTAATATCCTAAAATATATGCACATATATATATAATTTATATAAAATATATACTTACAGTATTAGTTGAACTACTACTACTTCCACCTGATGCTCTAAGTCGTTCTGAAATATAGTTATTTTTTTTTAATGATTTATAGATGAAAAAATATTAAATATAACCAAATTATTTGAGGTTAATAATGCTTACGATTAGATGCAACGATATTTGACGTAGCCATAGCTACTTGCTTATAGTTCGGAGGTAAAGCCATTTTGTATACTGATTAAGTTTTAGTTTCTTAAAAATATAACAAACACATATAATAATATATAAATATTGTTAATTTATATGTTCTAAAGTAATTCATTCAATTATATTTCTAATAACTTAGAATTCATTTTACCGTTCATCTTATAATATACTATTGAGTACTATTAAGAACTGAGAAGTTAGCTCAAGGTTGAGACAATACTCGTTCACCATTATACGATGTTATGTGATTTTATCTGTAGATGCACGATTTTCGACCAATACGCATTTTTATTTTTATGATTGTATTGGATCTATCAGAAATAACCAATCAGATTTTACTATTATTTTCTTTCTCTCAATAATGTGTAAGTATTGTCAACTTATTAAAATTACTAAATATATATTACTATAATTTGAAATTAAATAAAATTTCTCTAGTTGTTTTCATAATTCATTGGTTAAACTAAATTTCTAATGTGTATTCATTTTATAAATAAATTATTGTAATATTTATAACAAATAAAATATTTATTTACAAATATAATTTATGTATATATACATATATTATATATAATTTTTAAAAATTACATTTTAATAATTTTATATTTAAATCATTTTTTTAAACATATAAAAAAATTATTGATTGAGGTGTTTTAATTTAAAAAAAAAGTCAGTCATTTTTCTTTACTTTATAATATAACATATTTTTGTAGTATATGTTGATTTAATAATTAATTTTAATTTATTCTAAATATGTAATATTCTAAATATGTATGAAAACACAAAAAATGTTATTTTAAATTATTTTTAAGTTATTTTATTATCAAAAAAATAATATATTTTTAAAATATATTAACGCGATTTATATTTATATAATAATAAAGAAATTGGCAGTTAATTATTTTTTTCAAGAAATAAATTAGGATAGAACCTTAAAGCTTCAATTGTATCATCTCTGCAAGCTTTTCCTTTTTTTTCTGTAACTAATAATCGTTCCCGTGCTAAAAGAACTGATATACCTTCTGATTGAGCAAGTTCTTCTGCTGTTAAAGATCCTTTTTTTTTTATCTGTAACAAAGAGTAGAAGTTAAGTTCATATAAAAATTATTTGAAAATATTACTTACAAGATCAGCTATAATATCAATTATGGTATTATCATCATGTGATCGAGCTTGAAGAACCATAACTCCGCTATCAAACACTCTCAATACTATAGGTAAATCTAAAGAAGCTAGCTGTCTACTAGCATTTAATAAATCTTCTGGTGATAAAAGTTCCAAGCCTCTTGCTCTATTTACACGACAATAAACATCTGTTAATGTCATCATTCCTCCAACTTCCTGTCAAATGGAATTTACTAAGTGTTTATTATCTATTGTAAGTTGTTAAAAATTATTAGAAATATTAACTTTAATTGGCTCTTCTAAAATATCTGCAAGTTGTTTTGCCAATTGCTTGAAATATTCATTACTATTCTTGTATGCATCTCTGGTAACAGGATCATCAATGCCAAGACTCATTAAGTAAGATTTAAATCTAACTGTTTCATCTTCTGTGATATCTCCTTGTCTCTCCTGCAATTGTCTTTGATTATGAATGTCAATTTTATAAAATAATCTTGTTGAGAGTCACCCGTATTTTTGTTGAGATAGTTTTTGAAATGGAAACCATGTCTTTGGCCACTTCCATGAGCTTCTTAAGATCTTGAAAAGCCATTGATATACTTTCATCTGTTGCTTTCTGTTGTTCCTGAAGACTTCTTTCAATACCTATAATACCAGTTCGTGTCTTTATTTGTGGTAAAGGTTTATTAATATCTCCACTATTTTTTATATTAGTATCAGGATGATTTAAAGGCATAATAGGTGTTAATTCCCAAATTCGTTTCATAATAGTATCAGATAAATGTGTATGAAAATTTGGATCTAAACCTTCTTTAAATGATATTTTAATATAATTATATATACTATTATCTAATGGACCAGGCATTTTATCTACAAAAAAAATATAATAAATTTAATAATTTGAATTTATATAATTTTAATAGATATTGATAGATAAATATATTTTTTATAATTAATGTACCAATTGGAGCTTCAGAAAGATGTACAATAATTTTTTTACTACGTCCAAAAGAAAATGGACCAGGAATTTCTTCCTCAAAATAAACTATATGACGAAGAAACAATGAAAGACAGGTATAACCACGTGATATATCACCAGGTCTGCCCCAAAGAAATCTGTGACTTGTAAGCACTAATTCACCACTTTCAAAATTTGTCTGTCAAAAAAATGAAGGTTATGTTTTATTCTATGTGAATAGTTAATTATACATACTTTAACATCTCCATCGTACAAACATATGCCAAAATCGCGTCTTATGTAAATTTCATTTGGAAAAAGTCGAGAATCAGCGTATTCAAATCTATTCATTATTTTTGTAAGTTGAAAATAGAAATTAAATATTTTTTTAAGACCACGTAAAATTCTTGAATTCTAAATGGTCTTATTAGCAACTTTGATGTATTTAACCACAAGATGTCCTCCAATTTCTATATACTTATATATACAAGCTACATATATATCATTTACTGTAAAAATAACATAATACGATTTTAAAAAAAACGAGAATCATTATTAAAACATAATATTAAAATTCCAAATTAAAAATTTTGTATTTGGAATTTATTTATAAAACTCTACCAATAAAAAACAAATAAAAATAGTTCTTTCAACAATTTAAAAACTATTTTTTATCTAATTTTTTATAATTATTGTTATGATAATACTTACAATTTATTAAAATTTCCTGATAATATAATAAAATAATAATTGATTGTTTTTGACTATAATTAATATTAAGTTGTATCTTTGAATAATTTAAAAATAAAATATTTATAAGCTCAAATTAAAAAAATTAAAAAATTATATATTAAGAATTTATATATAATTAGAATTTATATATATATAATATATAAAATTCTTATTATATATATATAATAAGATATATATATAATAGAATTTATATATATAAGGATTTAAGTGTAAATTACGAAGTGGATGATATTAATTATTACTTTAAATATATTTGTTTCGAATTTATTCAATAAAGGAATCGTGTAAATAGAACCGCAACCATGAGTAACAATGACCATGTATAGTTAATAGGTGATTTTTTTGTGTATTGATTGCACACTTGTATAGTGATTAACGGTTTTCATTTATAATATATTTCTTTTCAGTTTTTAATAATAATAAGATTGATTTCTTTTTGTTTATAGCTATTATAGCATATAATATAATGTGTAACAATACACTTTATACCTTTTGCAAGCACAAGCTCGAACGTACCTTATCTTAAGGGATATGTTATTATTGTTAAAATTAATAATTTTAAATGTAGACAAATTTTCATGTACATCTTTTCATTCGATGAATATTTAATATATAATAAATATACATATAACATCGAGAGAGAAAGAGATCATAAAACTGAAGAATAAATATACATACAATCAATGATCAAATTGAACTATTTAATGATGTACATGTAATTTGCTTTTACATTTTTTTTTTTTAGAAACAAATAAGTTATAGACTGAATCAATTAAAATTACTGCCAAAAATAGATTATGAAGTTTTTATTTATATTTATTTTAAATTTAAATTAAATTTTGTATTATAATTAAAAAATATCCGAGAAAGAAATTCTTTTTCTTATGTATGAATATCAATGAGAGAAATAGATTTTTAAAAATTTTTTTTATAGTAATGATAAAATGATAATAAAATAATATTATTAAAATAATTTATAAATTATATAATAAAATTAATAGTATTTAATAATTTGTTATTTTTGTTATTAAAATTCTGCGAAGTTATTTAAATGATTCAGTCTATATTGAAATATATATACATAAATATTTTAACAAGTCCCTTAAGTTTATTTAAGTAGAATATTCTTAGTAATTTATTTGAGTACTTTTAAATATTTTAAAATTGTATCTTTCACAATTTCTGATTTTTTTTTAATCTGATGGTACGCACGAGCATAATCCAAAATGTAATTAGGAAGAGCTTGGCAAGGATTGTTCTTCAAAAAATTTCATCTTAATCAATAGATACAAAGATTAATGCATATATAGGGTAAGGTGAATGTGCCCTTATTATATCACAGAGAGGCGTAACAAAAATATAAAACAATTTAAATTTTATAGTATTTTTCTATGAATCATACACTCATGCAACGACTACGTGTTGCGATTCGTCCCACAATCTCGATCGCTTTTATAAATTATAAAGCATTGTAATTTTCCACGAATTCTGATAGTGAATTAATATATGATTTGTAATTAATAAAAATTGTATACACAATTTTATGTATGATTTTTTTGTATGATTAATCATACAAAAGAAAAATAATTAAGAAAAAAACATTTATTATATATTTCAATAAAATATTATGTTCGTTCAATGAAAAAAAAAAATATTTTTATAAATATATAACGTTTTAAAAGAAAATATTTTACATATATAAGTAGTAATAAATGATGGAAATAAAATATTATAATCTAATTACAACATACGAATTGTTATTAAATTTATAACAAATAATTAAATAATATAATATAATAAATGTACGTTTATAATAAATAAATTTATAATTTATATAATAAATGAATTGTATGTATATATATATGAATAATTAAAATATAAAATAAACATATTTTATACGCGTATCAGTGCATTGCTTTTTTTATGCTGCATCATTTGTGGTACGAATCGCATTGGCATTATTATTGTCATCATCATTCTTTTTTCCTTTTTTCCCTGACTTTTCGATATCGTTCTTATCTATCTTTCGCGCTATTTTTTTCTCACGTTCTGTGCGTTTCTCTTATTTTTTTTTTTTTTTTACATTTTCACACTTTCATTCTCTCCTCAGTCTCACGTATCTCTTTCTCTCCCTCTCTTATTCTCTCATTCTCTTTCGCACATTCTATTTCTTTTCTTTTTTCCCCATGTTTCTGCTAATTTCGTCTATAACTAGTCCCTGACAAAACTAAATTCTGATAAACGAGAAGCAAGCTATTGAATGCCTTCAATATTTTTCTTTCCCTGTCTCATCGTTCTGCGCTATTCGTTTTTTTAATTTATTCCAGTTTAACAGTAAAACTTAGTAAATATGTATTTCACATATGCGTACACGGTCGTAGACAAACATATAGTGAAGTATTTCACTTACGCGTGTGTGCGCGCGCGTGTACGCCATTGTTGGTATTAAGAATAAAAGATTAATTTTGTGCTGATATACAACAGTGTTTTGAATGATAATTTGACTTACACATATACAGATTATACATACGTACTACGTACGGTTTCGTGAGTACAAAGTGGAATACGATGATGATTCGATTAATCAAATTGATTTTGATTTTATTAATTACGCATCATGAATGACAATAAAGAAATCTTTTTTTTTTTATTTTTTATTAACAACGATCTATGACTTATGTTAAGAGAAGATACATCGTTATGATTTAATTATTGGATTGTAATCGAAGATTCTTCTTTTTGCAGTTGATTGATTCGTCGATCGGATCAATAAAATATCCATGATTAATTCTTTTTCTGGAAAATTTAAAAAAATAAAAAAATATTAAATATATAAGTCGCAGATTGTTAAAAGAAGATGTTCAATTCCAATATACATATATAACTTATATATCCAATATACTTATATAAATTATTTCATCGATGAAGATATCGCTGTATTAAAAAAATATTCAAATTTATCAATGTGCAATGAATAATTAATCGCAATCATTCTCGTTAATCACTTTGTACAAAACGATGCAGAGATACATATCGTCCACAATAGATAATTTACAAATATATTTATGGGGTTTAATGAGAGTTCAGCGATATTAGTCCCATAGTAAGTTGGCGATAGAAAAAACCTGAATAAGTTCATAAGTATGGATTCAAATAGTTGACAATTTATGACAAAAAATGTATAATAATATAGAGTGTAAAATTTTCTCACAATGTAATTATAATATATATATATATATATATATATAGAGATGTATATATACACGTGGTGTATGCATAATGTGTACGTGTATATGAAGGATTAGTTTTGTTAAATTTTATTGTGTACGAAGAGGTACAAAATTTATAGGTATAGAATAGACTATGAGGTCCGAAAGGCTATCTAATTCGTTCGATTTGCGCTAACGATCCCATAATTATAAATATTGCGAGGTTTTCCATTTCCGTCCGAACTACAAATATATCGTTAATTATAAATTAATCTTTACACAATTTTTGAAAGATTATATCTACTAGAAAAAACTATCTTTATATAATAAAATATCATTTCGCTAGTTTCTTACTTTCTTTTGAATTTTATCATTTACATTCTTACGTTCTTTTTGAATTTTATTATTTTTTTTTGAATAATTTTAAAATAATAAAATGTAGTTCCGACCAAATGGCAACATGTGTTCAATTATATTAGGAATAATCGAATATTATTGTAACCTCGAACGTCAATTGGAATCGTAATGGGTAAATTTTGTAGGATCAAATCGCATTCTTTCATTGTTCAATTGTACAGTATACGTACAAACAATCCGCAGCAGATTTTCATTTGATTCTACTTTTGTTTGAGAATCGTGTAATTCGGCTGTGTGCCAAATAAGATCACGAAGAAGGAGAAGAAAAAAATGAAGGAAAAGAAGAAATCGAGGATTGTTGTCGTTGAAATGAAATAACGAGAAGAAATGAATAAGTTGAGTGAGAAATGACAAGAAGAAAAAAAAGAAAGAGGAGAAAAGGAAGAAGAAAAGTGGAAAGATCGATCATCGATCATTAAGGGAGAGAAAAAGAATAATTAAGAATTGAAGTCAATCGTCCATGTTTTGAAGAGAATGCTCTGCACGTCGAGTACGTCGTTAATAAACTCTGTACAAACATTAACAGTTCATTGAGAACAACAACATTTACACTCGAATAAAACCCTGAACCTTAGGGCTTTTATCGTCGCAATGAATCATTTAATCGCGACGAATTGTCGAAACATTTCTCGACTATTTTTTCTTTGTCGCTTTTTTCCCATTTTTTTTATTCTTCTGTAATTATATATAGTCAGTTGTTAAACGAAGATAATGATTAAACAAGATTATATTCCAGTATTTATATGCCAGAATAAAGAAAATGAAAATTATAAAAAAATCAACGATGAGAAATTTTAAAAGTATTTGTATATAATTGATAGATAATTCTGGCCTTAAAGCAGACAATGATTGTCTGACGTGGAAAAAGCGAGCTTTTCTTTCGAAAAAACGAAATACATTTTAACTGACATCAACGTGATCCACACAGGAAGTTTTGATGGAATTTTCTTTATACACGTAAGGAAGGTTCGATTAAACTTGTCTAAAATTTATCTACTTATACATTCTATTCTTTCTATTCTATTCTTCAAAGAAAAAGAAATCAAAAAATAAAGAACACGTATCAACAATGTCATTATGCTTGATTTCTTTCTTCTTTTTGTATTATTTTATGTGCAATTCATTTAATTCGTTTCAACAACGAATAAAGGACAAAGTGATTGTACATTACATTTCTTCAGCTCTAACGTCTGCCCACCGTATATAAAATATGGGTACAAATATTTGAGCCTCTTATTAGAGAAAGAACGTTGTGATCTCGTCACAAAATTTGTTCGAACCTTCCTCGTGAAGGGACACACAACAATGTATGAAATTGATGTGAACAACAATATGGATCCATTTAAAATTTACGATGATTTTTTTTATGTCTGACTTTTGATATCGATATATCAGTCTGAAATGATTGATACTAGCTCCGTGTTTTCTTCTGATCGATCCTCTTGTTTTGTACAATAAATAATCTTCTTTCGTTTTAACGACAACCTCATGATATAATTCATTGAATAAAATTATGACAGAATCATGGAGCCGTCATTTTTGAACTTTATCATTAGATGAAACAATTATGTTGAACGATGTACATCCATTTAGTACATGTACAATAGGATACGAGTTTGACATTAAGATTTTACACTATCAAATCGAAAACGGTGAATCGTAGATTTTTTTCAATTATCATCATTCTACTTGCAATATATCACACGTTTATGGTTTATACTTCCTCGTTGGAGTATAGAGGAGAACGGTTAAATAGATAATGGTGAACATTTAGTATCCTTAATAAATCCTTAAATCCTTAATAACGTTACTAATACGTTAAGTAATCTTAATGTGAATAAAAAATCTTTCCTATATGAGGCCTTAAATGTTTCAGCACCCTGTAATTCGCAAATTTACAATGATTTCAACGAATTGTATACAATCATTTTTTTTCCTTAAATTCGACGAACGTAATAACAAAATTTTGTTTTCTCCCTCTTTTTTTTCCTCTTTTGATGAAAATAGATTATTAATAATATTATCGCGTATTATTAAGTTATTCTAAAAATTGTCTTAGTTTTAAATCATTTACTTTGAAAAAATTTAACTTCACAAAAATTTAAATGAATTTATCTGAACGATATTAATATTTTGAATAATTCAAAATGATCTTTAAATTTTTCAACTTTAAGATTTACTTATATAATCAAACACAATATAATTTATTATAAATAAAAATAAAAATTTAAAAAAATATCTCTTCTAAAGAATAAATGATTTAAAACCAGAAACAATATCAATGTACCATAAAATTATATTTATGTAATTCTACCGTTCTCCAATTATACTTTAAATCTGTACAAATTTTCATTTCTACATTGTCACTAACATCCTTTATATTTTTTTCATTTTCTGAGGGGATGCCACATAGCAACAGGGCGCCTCTGAGCAGCCAACATTTGTCTCCAATGAACAAATGCTCTTCCTGCTGATGTGGGTCCTACGATAATGTGCCCGACAGAATATGGTTTCGAATTTACTCCCTGGTCATTGCTTACTTCCGCTACGGTTAGTCTTATTTGTATGTTCTAAAATTAAAATAAAAAAAAAATCTCAGTGAAATTTTTCAAACTCTTAATAAATAATTATTCTTTGATAAACATTATAAAGAACATTATTCGAACCTGCATAATATGACTGGGCACGTTAAAAATAATTGCCTCGTTGAAGATCGGGCTCTCTTCTCCTTTCTTCACGGACGTCTTTTTCTTGTGAATCTTTTTTCCTTGTTGTAGCAAATAAACCTTTGAAATATAATAAATATATTATCTATCATCATATGTTAGATCATATGTAATTGCAATAATTTCAATTTATTTATTCAATGAAAGATGTAACAATTTTAATTTATTCGAAACAGCTTCTCTATTACCTTGACGAAGAAATCACCAGGCACGGTATTGGCGCCACGTAAATTTCTAGCCTTTACAACCACTAACGTGAGCCTTTCGGCTGTTTGCAAGTAGCTCAAAGAGAACATTAATTCTCCAAGTCTTGGCGTGGGCAAAGCTGATCCCATGAGTGGTAACCAGGTAGTTGCCGGTGCCCTTGACGCAGGCCCTAGACGTAATCTAGCTTCTCCAATAAGGGATGTTCCACCACCTATACTGGTCTCATCAGAAAACACCTTAAAAATATCATACGTGAGTTATCGTCATACTTTCTACACATTTTATTCATTTAGATTAATTATTTCATTTATTTCATACTTCGACAAGAAGAGTTCTCCCCGAGGGGCCATCGTCTAAAGGGAACAAAAAATTTTCTTGATAACTAGGCGATGGACTTCCTCTGTACAGTCTTGTTTTCACGTGTAACTGTCTGTTTGGTAACAGACAAACCCTAAAAGGAATAAATAACTTGTTAATTTATATAATAATTTGTTAATTAAATTACATTTATCGATTCAAAAATTGGAATTACTGTTCTTGTATTTCATTGCGAATTTATATCATCTGAATCTCTTTTAAATTATCAATTTATTAATTTATTTATTTATGAAATGATCAGTAACTTTTGAACAAAACTGTATTACATATTTGATATACAAATTCACGGAATATTCAAACCTAGCAAAGGTATCTTGAGCAGGTTGACCATCTGGGGCGATGAGATCTCTGGCCTCGAGAACGCTGACCGCAAGATCACCCTCGCTATCAGCACCTCGGCCACTCCATCTGTCGTATTGGACACCGACACACACGTGGCCGACGACAGGCGCTTCTTCGAGGTCGTTTAATACTACACTCGTATCAGAGCACACACTCTCACAGCTTATTGCCCTTTTCAGGTTCGATTCATCCGGCGGTGGCTCTGGATCCGGTCCCTGAGGTCCACGACGACTTCCAGGGTTAACCTCATTGTAATCGTTCATGGTATAGTTTGTGATAAAACTCTGTGAATCGTATTTATATTTAAAGGAATTAAATATTACGGTATATCTAATTATAATAAATGCCAATCGAGTGGAAAAGATTAAGTTATCATACCTGAGAGAATTTTCGCTTCAATTGCACTTCTTCTACTGCAACGTAGAAGTCGTTTCGCTTTCTGCGAGACAAATTGGATACTGGATTAATTTATTTTTTTCTTTGTTTTTTAATAAATGTAAAGCAATGGAATTATCGTCAATGGTTAAATTTACCTTAATGTATCAGCGTCATCGAGTTCGTTAAGTTCGTGAATACCGTTCAATCTTTCCATACTTTTTCTCCTTTGCTCAATGCTATTTAAAATATCCTGAAAATAAATACGTATAGAATATATTAAATAAGTTATCGAATCATCGAATTAAAATTTAAATTCAAAATCAATATCGTACCTCAGAGGTTCTCGTAAAGCTAGGATCAGTCATATACGTGTAAATCTCTTGATTGTGATCTTTAACTAACAACGGGGATGATGGTGGATCTTGTAAACTATTGTATACCTAACCAAAATAATGGAATAATTAGAATAAAATAGGTTAAAATAATTCTTTTAAATCAAAGAATTATATACCTCTTGTGCAGTTCTATGTGCTTCTAAATTAAGTTCGGGACTGTAAAGATCGGAGCTACGCCTAGAGTCGTCAGGACCTATCACGTCAGAATCGTTCTCCGCATAAATATCTTGAACTTCATCCTGCAAATGGCCACCGGTGTCCTCCTCGACCAACGACGATGGGGATCTCGACGGGAAAGTGAAACGTTGAACTTGTTGTGCCGAAGACACGACCGAGCTACGTGAATAGAAAAGAAATTTGTTATGAATTTTTTGAAAAACGATTCCTTGAAAAATTTCTTCCCTTCGATGCAAAACATACTTGTAAAATTCCGAGGCGTCGATATAACTCTGCGAAGTGACCAATCTAAGAGCGTTAAATATTCTTTCGCCAGTTGTCTGCCCGTTCTTTTTTGGCACGTCTTTCGGTGGATCGGGCGGCGCGGGTGGCGGTGGTGGTATCGGGCTGGATACGGCCTCGCTGTTGACCTTCAATGCGTTGATCGATTCCTGAATTGTGTCGTCGTAGAGCACGCGATCCTGATCTTGGTGGAGTCCCAGCTCGTTAATCGAATCGTATATTGGAAGATCGGGCAAACTTTGAATGTATTGGGAGACTTTCTGCAACCCTTGAGACTCGCGGAACAAGTAGGACGGGCCTATGTTGTCCTGAAGGCTGGAACTTCTAAAGGGCGTCATCTCGATGCTTTGCATCTCGTTGCTCTTATGATCGAGGTCGTTCCCAAGACTCTGAGTGCTCTGAAGCATCTTAGACAGCTCCTCGGATCCGTATATCGATTCCATGATAGTCTGGCTTGCGGCATTCGAAGAATTCGTCATACCGAAACTGCTCGGCGAGCCCCTCGAATCATTCCTGATATGTTGCCGTATCATGTGACTCCTTTGAACGATGTCGTAGCTCCCGTAACTCGTGTTGCTATCCTCGTCCCCTTTACCGTCGAGGGTAGCTATAGGTACGCCGTGTACACCGTATCTGATCCTGGTCGACTCGATGCCACCGTCGAATTGCCTGTAAGGATTGCATCTATTCTCTTTCCTTCGTTCCTCACCGAGCTCGTATCTCAGCCTCGAGTCTATATGATTCTGCGACCCGTACGACGCCATTTGAATATTCTCCGCCACGGTCTTCGTTGCCTCGCCATCGAATATGAACGAACCATGATCGTTTGATGTTTTATGCAGACCGTAATTCTTGATGGGCTCGTTCTGGAAAAGAAAGACCGACGAGCCGGACGATCTCGAGGGAACTGGAGCCCTCTGTAACGATGGTGGTGGAGTTAGAGGAACCGGACCAGCCTCTTGCATTCTCAGCTGGTCTACGGTGCTCGAGGTTTGAAGTGGAGACGGCCTTGGACGAGCGGTTGGCCTTGGTTGAGGTGCCGGTCTCAAAGGCTGCGGTGGTATTGTGCTACCGGTTGTTGTGCCCAGAGGCGGATGGAGATCTCTGTCTACTGGTTCGAATCTGCAAATGTTATGAGTTTTACCTTTTGAAACGGGACAATCCTCTTCCCTCCTCCTCCCTCCCTGTCCCTGTTACTTTGTTCTTTCTACTTTGAAATTTGAATCTGATTTTACATTTTATAGTGCGCGCGGTTTTAACTCTTTGTCTTGATATTAAATATTAAATATCGATCGGTCGACCAAGTGCTTAGACGTCGCGTGCTTACTGAAAAAAGGTCGCATAATTTTTTTTTTTTTTATGAATGGCTCAATTGATTTGCTCTTGACTTAAGGACTTATGTTTTGTCGAGATTTATTCCATGTTGGTTAAAGATCGTATTCTTTATTAGGGATGATAAATATAGGAAATAATAATTCATTAGAATCATTGGAGTTTTCTAGTAATTATTTGAATTATTAATGATTTCATCTTTTTTCAATTATTCTAAGTTCTGGAAAACTTATTGTCATTGATATTGTTCAGTTATTGCTCAATTGTGCACATATGTGAGAATTACCAATATTAGTTCGATGACTTTGACATTTCATTTTATCGTAATTAAAAAAATTAAGCATTAATATTGTCCATCGTTCGCTCGATCAGATTTATTATCTGCCACGTTGTTATCTTCTCGTCGAAGAAATTAATATTTCGTTAAACTTAATCATGATCTTGGGTTTATTAGAAATGAATTATGCAAGCATAATGCTCAGCCAGTTTTTGTACCTGGTGAAAGCTCCTTGTGCATCTAGCCTGAGGTCGCTGTCACTGTGAAGCAGATGTTGAGACGCGTTTCCAGGTTGTCGATATAAACCGGGGATTGTTTGAGCTGTTGGATGTTGTGCTTTGACTAAACCGACCTGGAAAATTCGTTAAATAACGACGAATATTTTATATATTGTAATATGGATGGAAAGATCGTTTATTATTTTTATTTTTCGTCTCTCCCTCTTTTGATGTACCTTTTCTTCTCGCGGTGCCCATAACCAGGATAACCTTTGCCGCCACTCCTCGCAGACATTCCAAATGTTTCTAGTACCCCATTGCCAGCCAATGCAATATCTAGAGAGGATATTGCAAATAATTACTGGTACGTCTTTTACGTCGATATTTACGAGTTATAACTGAAATTTGGCTAGGTTTAATAGGCGGGTATTGAGGTCGATAATCGTGTTCTCATGGAGAAACTTTTCGGATGGTGGTGTGAGAATTAGATTATTGGGTCACGATGTTCGACTATTGAAAATATTGATGTTTAACATCAATATTTTTAACAGCCACACGGTATTATTGATTTCTTTGGTTAATCGACGATATATGGGATTCTACGTGTATAATAGAAACGAACCCATTGAAATATTCCTTTTTTCCTCCCTTTCTTTCGTGTCCTATATAGCAGTAGAAAAAAGTGTTTAGTCGTATGTAACGTTCGACCGATGGCTGACTAATAGCACACTCGCAAGCACGTGGGAATATGCTATTATTAAGTGAATAGAGATGTGCGCTCATCAAAGGGGGTCAGCGAGAAAATCAATTTTAGTAAACGCGGTATTAAAGGTAAAATAAAATTTCGCTGCATTCCTGTGCAACACTCGTTTAACCCGCGCGAAAGTGGCTTTGAATTCTCTTCTTGCTTAAACTTTCATATTCTATTAACTGGAAATATCCCAGTTGAATTTTTTTATTTTATCAAGAATATCAAGAATATCGAATTCTCGAATCGATACAATATATTTGTGAAGATGCCAGATTATGAGTTGGAAATTGCATGGCAGCTACGTGCTTTTCTCGAGAAGAAAAATCGGACTGGAAAACTCGAACGCTGGAATATCAAGTTGTTATTGCGATTTCTCAGATTTCCACCGTTGTTCTTATAATGCTTCAATGAATTCGAAACGATGATAGTAAATGCTTGCAGCTACGTTTAATATTTCTCCATCCCTGGACGAAAGGGATAAAATCTCAAAGAAGAATAAATTCGGCTATGGAAAAGGATGGATAAAAAGTCTTTGATACAATTTATTACTGAATGATTTTAACCTGTTGCACGTGTTGCAATTTTCACAAATACATATACCTGTTGTGTAACGCGAGAAAATATCGAAACAATTCTTCTTGAATTCATTACATAAAGAAAGATTCTTCAGTGATAATGAATATCCATTATGATATTTCTATATTATAGTGAATCGCGTTTGAAGTTGACAAGAAGAAAATGTTGCATTCAATTATATAATAAATAAATCTCAAATTACTAATATATATTTTATATAACAATGGATAATTAATTTTTCACGATATTTTCAAGATTTCTAGGTCGAGGTTGAGGGTATATTTTTGACAGGAACAAGTCGAATGCAGGAGCGATTTGGAACAGGAAAAGGATGTTATATAAAGAAATGATGACACGAGCTGTCAATGGATACGTTTGTTGAAATCGTGGTTTCAATTACCTTCTGCACAGAGCAAGGGCAGTGCCTGCCACAATGACGATAGCTAAAGCCACCCCAAGAACGGTAAGTGTCCAACCCATCCTTCTTAATACCAAATCCAGGCCCGACCGCAAATCCAATCAGTCCGCCGAACCTGAAACACACGAAGTAAATCCCTGAAGAGCATGATCCGATTATACTTACAGAACCAAGATTACTAATGGATTAACTATCTTTATACGTACTTATATTGTATGCATGTTTATTCGCACGTTTAAAAAAGTATCCATAAAGATTTTCTCATGAATATAATAATTACGCGTAGTAATTATTGTACACACGCTTATAACATCGAATCTATTCAAATCGTTTTCATTTGTGAAAAAAAAAAAAAAAAAGAAAGAAAGGAAAAAGGGGAGAAAAGAAATTTCTCTTATCCCTATCAACAATTCGATCTCTCGATCTTTCTTTCACGGTCGTGGTTACAGCGATATCGAGCTTTCCAACGACGTAACGTATAAATAGCGAGCTCGTAGAGTTCAGAGCGGAGAAACGGAAAGCAGATAGAAACCGGAAATGTCGATAGAAGTTAACGAGGCGGCACCGTGAGCGATAAAATCTCCCCCTCGAAAAGTTTCCTGGCGATTCGTGTTCGCCTTTGCCGACGACATGAAAGGATTCTCAAGATTCGTAAGAAACTCCACCGCAAAATTAGAGTCCTTACCCATTGCCGGATTCATCCCTCCCTTATGTCTCGTAAGGAGGATCCCTAATCTCGTCTTTCGACGTGACTGCCTTTATACGAATGTGTATTCACTTTCCTTCGTCACGTTTATACCGATCCAAAGTTTATATATGCGACGATTCCGCTCGAACAGACAATATTGCGAAATATATGCGTTATGTAGAGGCCATACATATGCATAGGTGTACAAGTACATGGTAGATAGACCAAAGAAGGCTGGAGAACCCTTAGACGAATGCCCTTGTATAGGTAGTCTGCCTCGAGAAGAATAGACGGTTCAAGATGCGATTCTTTAGAAGTATATACAACCACGAACGATTTATTCCTTCGTGTGAATTTTCATTCAAATTATTTATTGATACGTTATTTAGATGGACATGGATAAATTAGATTTATGAAATTTCGTTATGCAAATGATTCGTAACAAATTGGATTATATTAATTATTAATTTAATTTTAATTTTAGATTATTTCATTTTAATGTATAATTTGTATTTTATGTGACGAGGATTATTAATGATATGAAGATTAAGTCAAAATTGAATAACTTTTAGTCCAAATTTAACTTTAATCCAAATTTGTTACAAATATAGCTATTAGTAAGCTTATTAGTAAGATTTAATTCAGTACTTGATATAATCAAAGATTCAAGATTCAAGGTTCAAAATTCAATCTTTTTACCATCTGCAAGTAATTTAATTTCGTACAATCTTCTTAATACAATTATTATTTCTTTATAGAAATTATCAATTGTGATTCAATCAGTTTTCCCCTTTTTATCTTCTCCTTCTTATTTTCCCAATCAACGAATGATTCTTCGTATCGTTCATCATAATTTTTTAACCTTCGTATCATGAAGAAGAAGTGAAGATATCATTTTCTTGAATCACAAGATTGCAACGAAGATTCTATATTTTTATTTCTATTGGGAAAGAGACGCGTACAGCGTCTTCTTTTTATCTCAGACATTTTGACACAAAGCACGTGTGGCTTAGCTTAGTTGTAGTCATGCACTCAACTTCTTTCAAAAAAATGGGGGTGGTGAAGAAGGGCTAAAAGGGGGGAAGTTAGGAGAAGGTGAGAGAAAGGAAGGAAGAAAGTGCAGCCTGGCATGTGTCTGAAAAAATAGGCCAAGCCAGCGGAGTCGGTGAACTTTGCTCAGATACTTCGACGGCCGTACAACGAGCCATCAGCAATCCGGATGGTTTCCCCTTCGAAGAAGTAATCCGCTTTTCAAGTGCTATAGATACACATGATCTAACCAGCAAACCGCACGATACATCAACGATATTTCTAAATACCATATTTTCACAAACATATTTTAGAGAATTATTGTCTTGTTCGTATCTTTTTTCTTCCATTTTTATCTTTTTATTATCGTATTTTTTGATTTTCGATGATTTTTGTACTCGAGTTAATTTAATTTTATTTTTTGTCATCATTACCTTCATCGTTATTATATATAAGATTATCTATCTGATATGTAAAATGTGTTGTTGTTCATTCTTGAAACGAATTTGTTAATTTATATGGAGTTTAAAATTATATATAAAGAATTACAATTGAGAAGAAAGAATATAAGAGGAAAATAAAAGAATTGTCCGGGCAATTCTTTAAAAAAAAAAGACGAAAAAACAAGGAACAGAGGTTGTATTATATTAAGAAAAAAGGAACAAAGAGAAATGAGTAACAATGATATGAAATTCAGAATTATTATTTCTGCGAGTAAATTAGCTACCTCACTCGAAAAAATTAATTCTATATTATTCGGAAGATAATAAAACATTTTACGTGTAAAACATTTTAAGTGGAACGAGTCTCTCTATGATCAGACATGAAAATCTATTATCTTTCTTTCCATTAATTTACAAATAAATATATTTATAAATGATTGTTTATTAGAAAATAAATATTTATTTACTTTCTAAAATCATTATATTACAAAAAAAAAAAGAATCGATTCTTACATCATTTCGTAACAAAAGAGCAACATGTGTAACACAGATAAAATTTCAATCACGAAGAACAATCCAAAATTTGAACAATGGCACATGTGAAACTTTTTAGTTTCGAAGGTAGAATTGAAATAAGAGGGAGACTAAATGGGACAAACTTAAAGAGGAGGGGGAAAGAGAGGGAGACAGAAACGAAAGGAAATAATTCACTGTCTCGTTCTATATTTGAGTGGACGAATCACGGTGTGGTTCTGGTTGGATGTCTGTCTATGTGATGCAACGAATAAAGAGATTTTTGGCAAGACGAGAGATAAGGGGGTGGTAGATGGACGAGCGGGATAAGATTTAGCGAGGGAGAGGAGGGTGATTGCTGGTTGGTAGCAGTGCTTCGCTCTTTCCCCATCAGAGACAATAGTAGCAATTAGTGGCGTGTAAGATTTCAGCCCGAGGCTGCAGAGAAAAAGAAAGAGATTCTCTGTTTCTCGAGTACATTCATTCAGGGGCTAGTCTCTTTTTCGCTCTCTCGACGATGTGAAGAAAAAAAAAAGGGGGTCACGAAGTTACTTTAGGAACGTACATTCGATTGAACCCTCAAAGATTCATCGATCCACTTTCTACCCATCAAACGTTATTCCTGTCAAGGTCCTGTTTGAAGCAACAGATATTAAGTATCGAGCACTTGGGCTCGAGATGTATCATATAGAAACATGCGAGTTGATCGAAAAATTGAGAGAAAGGGGGAGAAAACAATGTTTATATTCATTTAGTCATTGCAATTAATTGTAAAATATTGAAAAGATTGTTGAATAGAATTATTTTTGTTTGCTGTTTTAAAAAAGATTTTTTTAAAATGTATTATTAATTTTTGTTTCTTATCTACGATCTTTTTCTTATATCTTATATTTTTTCTGCTTTCCCATTTTTTTATAAACATAAATGAAACTTTTAACGAAAAGATAAAACAAGAAATAGTATTGTAAAAAGTGTCGTAGAATATATTTAATTTAGCGAAATAAAAAATTTCACTTTCTTCAAATCTGAAATCTTCTTCATGAATTTTTATAAATGCTTTAAACTGCATTGACGGTAAAATCGAGCTATACTCAGTAGTGTGCATACTCATTGTTGCAAGTGCGCAAAAGTATATTGTGTCTTTTGAGAATCAAGAATGCAAGGGTAACGCATGCGGAACGGCGAAATAAGGACCAGTAAGTAGAGGATATCAAAACCGGGTCAGACCAGAGCGGTCTGCTTCTGTTTACATTTGTGCCACTGTGTCAAGGTAACTTAGATATATATATATATATATACAAATCAAGAACAGTTGATTAGGGACAAGAGTAAAAAAAAAAAAGAAGAAAGAGAATTTCGTCAGTAGTTTCTGTCGTCATATATTATCCACTTGGAAGAGAAGTAGAATCTCAAAATGAATTTGATGAAAAATTAATTAAAATAAAAAAAAGAATATTTAATGATTTGAATCTTTACATTTAAATCGTGTGAATATAGATCTTTCAAAATATAAATGTTGTTCGAACATAAATGTTTCGAACAATTACTTTTGAGCGAAATTTCGAGTGATTTTCATTACGACAAATTTATCATAACTATGACAATGGTGAATTGGTTATCGTAGAAAAATTTATACAAGTCCATTTATCGTTAAAGGCAATTCACGAAGTTACGAGATCGGAATTCTTGACTCTCCATGAATAATTCACATGTGAGTTTCGCTTGTTGTTGGCAGCTCGCTTTGGCTTATTTTATTTCACAAATGGTGTATCTAAAGAGCGTCAGAGATGATCATTCTTGATTTTCCAAAATAACAATGTTACTCGTACAATAAACATTTCGATCTTGTTAAATAATTTTTTATTCTCTTTTCTCTCTATTAATTTCTCTTGTACATCTTTATTTTAAAACATCGACAATATTATTATTACCATAACAACATCGATTTTTAAATACCTCTATTTTGCATTTATATGTATAATGATTACGTAAATGATTACATAAATTTAATATTTGAGATGAGTAACTTTTTCATTCGATAGATTTTTAAGGATTAAACGTGGTTAAATAAATATTTTCGTTATCCATATTTACGAGTGTTTATGCCTAGGTATTTATTGAAATCTCTATCAACTTTATTCAAATTTGTTGCTCGTGAATAATAAAAATTTCTATGTTACATATCATCAGACAAAACGGTCATGGTCGTGAAATATTGATACGAATATTTTAACGAGGTTGAATTATAATTTTTTGCCTTTCTTGGTTCAAGGAGACCAGAATTCATTATTTCTCATTTTTTTATTTAAATATATTCATACTATATTAATATCAAATTATCATTTGATCAAACGAAAGGAAAACCAAAATCAAATTGATCATTAAAACCTATTAAAACAGGAGTTTGGATCAAAGACTTATCCAAATCTCCAAATCAAGGAATATGATAAAATTGAAATCGATCGTGATAATGTTTGTCTGGTAAACCTGTGGAAAATTCACTGGAAAATATTCTCTGTAGTTTGGCACGTAGAGTAAATGTTTATCTGTGCATTCTCATTTTTTTCTGATAATACTACATAGGATAACTCTTCTCTTTGACGATTAAACGTCGTGTTCGACATCGATTCCATAATGATGAACCGTCTCTAATTTGTGTAAACAAAGATTCCCCATTCAAAGGAAACTATTTGACGTTGGCCAACTATTTTCGAGTATGAATATTTACGAGGTGGGGAAAGTTTATGCGAATAGAGTGAGTCAGTTTCGAAAGTTGGCTATTTACGTTTCACGTTGTTAAATTATCTCACGATTCGGTTCTCTCAGGATCGAGATCGAGTCCATAGCGAAATGTATTGTCACGAGGAACGTTTGTAATTGTCGTTTGGATTGCGGTCATGATAATGTTACGTGAAATTTTCGGCGGAAAGCAAAGGCAATGGTGTTTACTATACCGGCTACGCGAACATTTATATCTTTAATTTCTTTCATATCTCTGTGTTTCATCATTTTACAACCATTGTTTTATCATTTTATTATTGCGCGTTAAAGTTTTATACATTTTTTATCGGCGAGATAAAAAGAATTGGTGTATGAGATTGTCAGAATAATAATAATAACCAAATTATAAAGGAATGTAAAAAAATTATAGTACGCGATGTAACTTTCGCGTAACGTATTTGTAATTCTCATATTTTAAATACATAATACTTTTAATATTTATAGAATAATATAAGTTATATAAGTTGATGTTATAATTCGAAATAAAAAAATTAGGTCGCTTATTGTAAAAAACTGATTTTCAAAACGAAGTAAAACGAATAAAACGAAAACATCGTTTAAATATTTACCAATATTATGTTATTAAAAAAATAAATTGAAATTTTATAATTACTTGATATTACTTTTATAAATGCAGACCGGACAAATATTATTTCGAATAACTAACGCTTTATTTTTTTTTACATATTTTACAATTCCATATGCGCTATTCCATTATTAATAAAGGGTGTACGCGGCAAGATTTAAAAACGGCAGCGATGCTAAACAATGATTAGCATACGCAGAAGAAGAAGTTCGTCTGCACCGGTAATCGAGTGGTCTCGATCGATCGGGTCGTCGGTCCCGCCGGTCGGTATAACGCGGCTGCAGGAGTGCTGCAGGTTCGTTGCACTTTCGGCCGCATTTGTAAAACTGCATGCCACTGCACCATCGGATCTCTGCTCTCTTCCACCAAGCCGCCGCGATAATTGAATTTCGTTCTTAACCAGTTTAAACACCATGCTGTAATAATATCCGCCTACATTGTATGCATCAATGCCGACGAGAAAAGAATGGAAGCGAAAAAAAATTCGTATACGCGTGTCGTGAATTTATAAAAATGTACAATCGAATTTCGAAAATTAAATTTCTCTCCGTAATTTTGTTTAATCGATCGTTTGTTCGCAGGCAAAATGTTTCTATCTTCGTGGTTACGCTTGAAGATTAAAGTAGACTCATCAGATAATTCTTCTCCCTTCGAGAATATTACCAATCCCCCAAAGTACGATTTCAAAATGAAAAGAAAGGATTATGAATATTCGGTGTGTAAACGATACTATAAATGCACCCTTCGCGGAAAATAGAGGAAGCGTGAGGATTCGAAAGGGAAGATGTAAGAAAAAACGAAGGGTGGATTCATCGTGCTTGAGATTCGACAAAGCCGACGATGGAGGGTAGCTAAGCTATATCTTTATTCACTCTCTGGCGAGCTGTCAAAATAATTGAATCTCCGCGGCAACACAGAAGAACATGGAGTTTGCCGACTGTACGTCGCCAGAAACGGGCATGAAAAATGAGACGAGGCGAGGAGAGAAAGGAACAAGCGATCATGTGTACGGGCGGAGGGAAAGAAGAAAAATCGCACGGTCATAGTCTTCAGCGATGGTATTCGAGTTGATTGCACGTATTGGGGTACATCCAGCTAGCCAGGAGCATGGAGGTGGAATGAAACGAGGGACAATGTTGTTGGAGCCGGCCAAAATGTTCGCGTAGCCGAGGGTCGATTAAAATGCAAACAAAACACGCTGGAGAATCCAAAGGCTCGGGGGGAGAAAATCTTCGAGACGGAAGCAGAATGTTATCGTTCTTTCTTCGTTCATTCGGGGGTGGCTGTAAGAAGAAGGGAAGATAGATGAAGAAGAATAGCGGAGAACAAAAGGAAACAGAAGTACTTCTATCTCGACGTGAAACGAAAAAAAGGGGGGAAAAGAAAAGAAAATAAAAACAGATAAAAAAAAGAAGAGGAAGAGGAGAGGACCGTACACTCGCGTACTTGTTCCATCCCCTTCTTTTTGTCTTTAAGAGAATATCCCTCCACTCATCCGCTTTCCTAGTTCCTCTTTGTCTCTCCCTTTTTTCTTCCACATCGTTTTTGCATACATCCGGGAAAGGAAGAAACGAAATACCGGGAAGAGGAAGGGTAAGGATGAAAGAAAGTGGAAGGGAGGTGAAGAATACGTTGGTGCGTCAATGTCGAGGAGGGAAAGAGATAGTGGTGGCCAAAGAGGGGTGGAAATTCTGGGCAGTTGCCAGATGGCGCATTGCGCTCTACAAGCTCGCCCCTCGAGTTTCTAACCTTTGCTACCAAACAACACCGAAATTCTCCCCCCCTCTCTCTCTCTCTCTCTTGCGCGTTCGTGCACGATTGTATGCGTTTACACATACGTACGCACGCACACACCTGTTCCTTCCTTGTCCTGTATATCTCCGTAACCCAAGAGTCGCGCGCGGGCTTTCAGGGTTTCCCAAAATCCGGGCCACGATTCGAAGCCCTAAATTTCTCCGATTAACGACACCTAGGTTCGCGTTTTAAGCTGAAATTCGTCCCAGATAATCGGGGTTTAGAGACGCGTACGTAATCGTATCCTTTGACGAGAAGATGTAATCGATGTTAAATAGAACGTTATTTATTATTAACGTATGAATGAAACGAGTTATTCAATGTCTTGGGTTGATCTTGAATTCTTAAGATAGATATTTAAATTGGATATAAGTTATGAAGAACGGCACGCAAGTCACGAAGAATGAAGTATAATATCGATGTGAAATTAAGGGGATTAGACAGTGCAGTGTTAGAAAATTAGATTGGATGTATAGACGCATGCGAGCGATAAAGGGTGATAGATGTTGGAAATAGCATATTCTCTGCACGTGATGCATACACTTCAATCAAGGATGGTATACGTACCAGTGTTCTCTGTAATGTCTATATGCTAGTATGCCTAAACCATTGAGGAGTGACTAGCAGTGCAATTACAACTTGACAGTTAATTTCAATTACAAATAACTATGCTTCATCGTTCACGCATTGTCTTCCGAGTAATCTGTTGATTGAATCTGTCGTTGAGATTTTAGATTTCGATGCTTTAACAGTAATTTAATTGCTCCTTTAGTTTTTATTTACTTTTACATTTTATATATAAAATCATTTTTTTAAATGTATTTTAACGTCATTCGTGTTTATTAGCAAAAATAATTATGCTATATATAAGAGACGGATGAGCATTAATTTTTCTCATGGCTATTCACGCGACATTTGCTGTCCGTTCCAGTAGTATAGGTCACGTACTTGGCACGGCTGGCACTATACGTCACTCTCTACTGGCAGCAGCCATGAATTCCCATAGCAATCTATAAGGTGAACGAAAAATAATGCGGCTCTGACAATCTATCGATGATTTTGATCTCGACTTGTCTCTTTAACTCGATCAAACGATCCGCTTTAATGGCTCTTCATTACAGATAAATCGTTTATCGTTTGCCTCTTTTTTTCTCTCTCTCTCTTCCTCTAAGTATTTCGATGGATAACATCACGACGGATTAATTCAAGCAAACTTTTCGTCATATCGTAACTTTTAGAGGTACGAGGACAGAGGTATCAGCACGTTTCGTTTATCTCTTTTTTTTCGAACAGCGTGCCGGATCGCGAGAGCTTCACAAAATACTACCAATCGTTCGCGTTATCGAGCTCGAACTACGTTTTACGACGAATAAAAGTACGCTCCTTTCGTGATCCATTTACCGGGCATCGACACGAGATTTCATTCCATCAGATTCAAAGTCACAATGGATCCCGAACAACTTTGTTTACGAGACGAGTTAAACAAACGTGCGATCTGTGAACGATCGTTTTTTCGCCATTAGTGGAAGATATACCCGAAGGAGGGGATTAAGATGTTTTAAGTCGATAAGATCGGATAGATTTGCATACGCAAGAAGAATTACACCGTGGACGAATGGTCTTAACGGTCTTTCGCTTAATAGCATTTCGTGGTCGTTAGTCGGTCACCCGTTAGATGGATTTAATATGGCTTAGGAACGCGTGGAATGCCAAGCCCACCGCATTCTCCACTTACCCTCCCTCGAGCTTCCTTCCTCCATCCTTTTTCCTTCGTCTACGACCCAAGACCGTGTGGCGGCTCTGGAAAAGAGGGAGGAAATTGTGCGAGAGAAGAGGAGACCTCAAGAGAAATACAAAGAAGAAGAAGAAGAAGAGGCCATATATATATATATATATATATATATATATATATACACACACATATATATATATATGGAGAAACAGGAAGATAGGGAACGAAAAGAAGAAGATTTCCTTTTCGTGCTATTGCTTCATCTTCTATTTTATGTGAACGTATATATATATATATATAAACCGATGTGCGTAAAGAGGAGTCTTTGTATGTGTAATTCGTGTGTTTGAACGTGTGTCTCTGTGCCAGTGTGTCGAAGGGAACGGGACAGAAACAGATGAAGAAGATAGGAGAAAGATAGGAGGGCAAATAGAGGGGAAGAGGGATCTCTCGAGAGCATCAACCGCAGCTATCTAACGGAACGACTACTTTCCCAACTGCTGCCGAATATAACAAAGATTCCTCGTCGTGTTGCATTCGTTTAAATTCAAATAGAAACAGAAAAAAACAGATATCGATCGTTCTTGTGTGACATGGTAATAGTTTAATGAGAAATTGTTTTTATTTTTTAAAGAATTTTCATTAATAGGCGGAGAGTGATGAATGAGTGAGAGAATTACGTATATACATATATATTTTTCTTTATTTTTTTTTTCCTCTTCTTTTTTTTTTTCTCTGATATAAAGAATATTTTATAAGGATACCGAGATTCGTAAAACAGCGTTCATGGGTATAAAGAAAAAGAAACATGAAAGTGACAGCAGTGAGAGAACGGGAAAGGATGGGAACAAGGCTCTGGGGAGTTTTATCCGCAACTTCATAAAGAATGTAACGAGGACCTTTTTTTTTTTTTTTCAGAAAACGAGGCTCGCTTGGCACATTGTCGTCATACGTTTCATCGAATATCTAACGAGAAAGAAAATGGGACTTGTCTCTCGCAGATGTGAACATTGTGCGATTGAATGAGAATTATTTTGACTGTTGTTTCAAATTCACGTGAAAAATGAGAGGATTATATGAATATTATATTAATAATATTTCAATTCTATATTATATATATATATATATAGAATTCGAGAAAGAGAAAAATCGAGAAAGAGGAAGATCGAGAAATTGCATTCTCTGGAGAAAAAACTTTATCGTGAAATTAATTTCCTATCAATCTCTATCCATTTACACGTTGATCCTTCGTTTTGGTATGATGAATGGAGTTTTGCCAATAATGCCAAGTTTACAGAACATAGCCACGAGTGTTTAATATCCTGTCTGTGCGGCAACAAGATTCGATAAACCTTCGTCGTGAAACGATTATAATTTCACTGTAGTGTTTGAGAATTCAGTGTTGGTAACCTGGTTAATAATGTACACGTAAATATGTTTAATTTAGTATCAATCATGTTTCATAAATCTCTCTTAAAACATTTCTCGATAATTTCTGGTTCATTCATTTTATTTATCGCGATGTTTCTAAAAAAACGCAGATTTTATTTACGTTTACGAATTTCATTCTACGAGAACGGATTAAAGAAGAAAACGGAGGAAGAAGATTTCTCTTCCTTCCTTCCTTCCTTTGACGGAAATAGATTCACGCCGCCAGTTTTATAAACAGCATGCACAATCTCTGTGCCCTTTGACTGATAGCAAATGGAATTAAGATTTGCCGCGTAGAAGTTATTTTTCAAAAAGTACGTAACGTATTTGTACATTTTATAGCATTCGTGTAAAATTTCCTCGACCACATATAAAACTTTACTATGGAAACTTTCATAATATATTTTTACGCCCTGGAAGAGGAATTTTAGATCGCGAAGAAGAAGCGGGAATTGTCAAACTTTCAAGCGATCGCTGTATCATTAATTCGAGCTTTTTTTCGAATAATTTATTTCTCCTTTGAACCAGATATCATTCGAGTTAATGATGAATTAACTGATTATTATAATTTATCGTGATTAAAAAACATTTTCACAGTTTTACGTCTTCGAGTCATTTAAATGACGAGAGAAATCGAGAAGAGCTCTGACCCTGACCTCTTATGAGGGTGTTTGCGAAAAGAGCTTCAAGGTTGTATCAATGGAAAGTGGTAACGAATGTTCTGCATATACTGATTTCCGGGTTAATCAAACTCAGTTCCGTCCTTTGAAACGGCTAGTTTCCACAAAAGGAGAATGTTCCGAACGATCGATGAGGAAACGTAATTGTCATGTAAAACTTATCTTTAATTGTTCTTTATTGGAATCATTTGACTGATAACGAAAACAACATTTATTGTCGCAAATATCAATCTTATTATTTAAATCATTTAATGCTTAATTATCGAATATCTTAATTTGTTATATTTTGTTAAAAAATATGTCATTGTATTGAACAGAAATTAATAATCGACCTGTTCGTTCGCTTCTATTACGATTTTTAAATAACAGTTATTAAAAAATGTTATTTCTTTGCATCAAAAATTAATTTTCATTCAAATTTTTCATAGAGAAATTAACACGATTCATTGGATTGCTGGTAAAATAAAATTCTCTTGAATTATTATTAAAAAGAAATTTGAAGAACAAGAAGAATCTTTGTAGCATTCGATTATAAAAAAATTGAAATAATCATTTCGTGTGTTTTTTATTGCTTACAATAAATACAAAATACAATAAATTGTGGATATCGAAGCAACAAGCATTTATCTGATTTGATTTCAAAAAAAATTTGTGGAAAACAACAAGAGAATTTCTGCTTTAATTAATTAAATTCGTGTTGTTGAAGTGAAAAAAAAAAAAAAAACGTACGAGCTGGAGTACATTCATCAAAAGTAGCTTCAATGTGTGTTCGTATCATGTAGCATAATGAAAAATGATCCTTCCCTCCATGTTGTTGGTGCTATTACTATTTGCACGTGTATAGATGCATCTTACGCGTTGTATAACGATGCAAGAGGATCGTAAATCAAATAAATACAAATATATTAGAGAAAATATAAGAGTAGTGATAAGATTCGAAGGAAAAAATAGATAAAGGTAGATCCTTAATTCACAATTGAAAAATGTAACGTAGATTATTGTTACGTGATAATTATCGTTTGTATAATGTCTTAAATTTCGTTCCTTCCATTTTTTTTCTTTTCACATTTCTTTCTTTGACCGCAAATAATTAATTAGCAAAAAAAGTTTGGACAAAAGTTTCGTTTTCAAGCTTACGTTTTCCAGTAAATCAATCGGTGAAAATAGCCTTTTACTTCAAAGAATTACACGTGTACGTACAATGGTTTCTTTATGTGATGATTGTTTCGTCCAGCAAACTCCGCCATCAGTTTTTCACTGGAGAAGTTTTCACGGAAAATTTCTTCGCGTAGCTACCTTTTCAATCGGCTTTCCTCTGCTTGCTTTCGCCTTTCTTTTCTCGGTTTCGAGAACATCGATTCGATTCGATTTGCTTCGAACAATTTGCAATATCCTTTCCCCGTCGATTTAATAAGATTTCTGCGAATTCGAAAAGGGGGGGAGAAGAAAAATAAGTGTATAAGTGTGTATCTAAAGCGAGAGAAAAAAAATACTCTGCTTTCGAGAGTATGCTTTCGATAAAATCAGGGAGATCTCGATATTTTCTTCTCGTAAACTGTCATTCGGGGATCCAACGGCTATCACGGTAAAATTTTTGTTTCATTTTGTGTCTGCGTTATTTTTATATTTTTTTTTTCGTTTCTATCTCCTCCATTCTTGTATAAACGAAACAGGTACGGGGAATTAAAACAGATATGCAGACCTTGATTCATTTTCACATCTGTATCGTTTCATTTAATAAAAGATAGGGAGAATATGGTGTCATACCGAGATTAATTAGAGAATACTTTTTAACGTTTCATTTTGCTTGTTGCAACGTGGAATATTTTCCATTATTAACGTGTACAAAGAAATTCTTGTTAAATATGAGTAATGAAGTTAATCAATTTCTCTCTGATATTTCTATGCATTTCGTTTCGCCTCTTATATATTCTAAATATATCCTCAAATCCATGGTTATTATTAATATTTTTAAATATATTCCAATTTAGACGTTTAAATTTTTACATTGATCAAGTTTCATCGTCAATCATCGAATGAATAATCATCATATATTGAGAATGCGTTCAGAAAATCCCAAGTAATGGTTTTATCCAATTTTTTTTTTTAGGAACAAAGGAATGGAAGTTAACAAATATCGCGAAATAAATTGAACCACGTGGACGAATACGGATCGGTCGAATCTCTCTTTTATTATTTTTTTTTTTCCTCGTTCGTCTCATTTTCTCTATAAATCCTGCTGATAGTACAAGAGGAATATAATAGAGCTTCGAGTGGTCGCCTTTGTGCGAGCTTATTGTCTTATTGGCTCGCTTCGAAATCCATTTAGGAGGGCAAACGGCGTTAGACAATGGGTCGCATTCAACAAGTAATGAAGCTCACCGATTGGCAGTCTATTCTCGGTTACTGCTCGAAACTACTCGAACTAGCGAATCCTGATTCCGTATGCTTAGAAGTCGGATTTTCCGTGGCTGCCTGAGATGAATCAATGTGTCTAGACGGTGGATGCGTCTCAATCGTAATATTGTTACAAGCTACAAACTCGTGATTTGTTTATTCTAACGCCAATCACATCGTAAATATTCGTTTCTGAATCTAGATCCTTGCGCATCTTTCCAAAAAATGATTTCTTTTCTTTTCTTTTTTTGTTGAATGTCTGACCATTTGTGACAATTACTACTTAAGTAATATAAAATATGATTATTGGAGAGCTTTATGTTATAAAAAGGGAAGAAACTTATTTAAGTTTTTCATATATATTTATCATCGAGGTAATGTCGTAATGAAATTTTAAAATCTTTTCGAATAATGTAATATCTGCGATGCGATTTAACTTATTTAGACAACTTATTTAGTGATCAAATTATTGGCTCGAGAGAAAGAAGATAGAAGATATTTTCGTGGTTATGACGTATGATAATGAGGTATAAATAGGGAATGGATCGGGAAGACGGTTCGCTGAATCGACATATTTACTACTCTCTCCTTGTCTATTTATACCTATCCCTACGTGTACCTCTATCTCTCTGTGACAATAATCCTTAGAGCAGTTGGCATACGGCCACGTGGGTAAACCTTTCGTGAGCAATTACAGGTTTGAAACCAAAACGGTTCGCGATCACAGGTCGAATTGCGGAACACAATTCGCCACCTGCTATCCGTGAATTTAATCTTTTGTTAATTTGTAACGCAGAACGCAAAGCGCGTAAATAAATTTTATACACATCGTTCATTTTCTTTTATCGAATCGTGATCGTTGTGGGTCATGAACGTTGGAGAACGGCTGAGAATTTTAATTTCAAAATGTTTCTTTTTTTTTTTCGAGAACGATCGAGAAGATGGTACAGTTTCGCTAATATTTCTCAGATTACAATGGGATCCTCACGGGAGGGATGGAAGAGAATCGGTGTGATCCGATTGCAGCCAGATATTATCGGAATTTATTCTTTTCCGTCGCGATAATTATTGGAAATGAATCGGCCGAGCTCGAAATTGTTCCAACTCGCTTCGAGGTAAAATGAGCAAAAGTCCCTTGATTTGTCGAATAGTTGAAACGTTATGGGATCTTGAATTGGAACGAAAAGCTGGGGGACTTTTGAATTTTAGACATTTTATAATTTGAAAGAAAGAATTTATATTTCTTTTCATAAAAATTTGACGAGCAATAAATTAATATTCAATTGTTAAGTATTATGTTTACATCTTTATTATTCATTGTATATTTATCATATTCAAAGATCTTTATTATTTCTCTTTATCATTCTATATAAGGAGATAATAAAATAAACGAACAATAATGAAAAGAAAAAAAAATATTTCTTCTTTTAAATTACATACACTTGTCTCGAATAATTTCTCCAGTATCAAAATGATAAACGGGGAAAATTTCATAAATAATCTGTATTTCTTTAAGAATTTTATCAAATATATTAGACTCATTTTTACGTATCCATTCTATGAGAGCTTCTTTATATCTTTTTCATTTTTATTTCACCATTATCTATAAAATATAAAATTTCCTCATAATGACATTTTATTTTCATCCTCTTCATCGAAACATTCGAGTAAAATGTTATAAATTTTCTATCTTTTAAAAACGACTCGATATCCTAAATAATTTTATATCCTAAAGAAATATCCGAGAAATTATATTATACAAGAAAAATTTTTCTTCCACGTATTTTTCATATTTCATCCTTTCGCCTTTCTAAATTTAATAACGTTTTATTAGAAACTTTCGTCAAAGATCTTAGACAATAAGTAAAAGATAACGTGATATTTCTTCGAAAGACATTCGAAGCATGCCAGACTGAAACTACCTTGCTCTAACTTTATTTTCGTACCAGCACCGCTTACCTGCACCTTTCACATCTTTATCGCATTACAGACTGGCTAAAAGTTTCCTCCAACACTCCACAAGAAAATTCCTCGATATGGAGAAAGCTTTTTTCGTGGTTAAATCGGTTAAATTATAGCACGTAATCAGTTTGCCGGATATTCGGTTTACGAACAATGCTGTGCTGCATTCAAATAACTTTATTTCACGGACTGCTTGAAACTACTCTCTTGTATTCACAAATTCTGGGGAACGGGATTCTGGGATACGTTTCGTTCGTTCAATTTCATTCGATTCGATTCGATTCGCTCGGATGTCACATCACAATTTCGTTTTCTTTTCTTTTTTTTTTACCGTTTCATTGCCTTTAATGTTTGTAAGCTGGTTCGAGGGTTTATTTCCCTTAAGATCTTCCCTATGTTAAAGGAGCATCCTCAAAAATCCTTAGATTCTTGCCCGTTATCTTTTCTTCTCAACGATCACGTCAGAAAAAAAAAGAGGCAGGAGAACGAAGAAAGGGAAATAACGGAGGGAACGACGGAGAAATGAAAGAAAGAAATGGTTGGGGGAAAGATCCCAGGGAAAATAGGCGAACTGGGTCGTGGCCAACAGCTGCCTTCTGCCCATTATTTCCGTCTCTCATTGGTGCACGTTACTTACTGCTTCCGTTCACGTGCATGGGGAAGAAAGAGAGAAAAGAATGGACAAAGGCAATCGATATCGTAAACGATCGGATATTCCTGCGACATCATTCATCCATTAACCCCCATATAATTTGATTTTTCCAATTATATGTATTATTCGACTCTCTTCGCGGATTCATCGCGAAGTTTGGCGACAGTTTGACAGCGAAGAAAATGGAACAAAGTCGTTGAAATTCAGGAAGAAACGTTGTGGGGTTGAACGTCAGGAATATTGTGATATTTTTGCTTGAATGTCGATCTATTTTGGGAGATTTTTAATATCCTGGACACGATTGATTCAAAATTCGCCTTGACTATTTATTATTATGTTATTACAGGTTATTTTTCTAGAATGTTTGTCATGCTTTTTATTATTTTTAACTTTAGATAAAAATACAACGACACGTCCGTTGTATCTAATATTCGATAATATAATCGAATACTTAATAAATAGGTTATTTCTTTATAGTTATTAATGCGCTAAATACGATTGCATTTCATTCATTCTTGAATTTCCATTTGACTATAGAATTTCATAAAGTGCAATGATATCGATTACCATAGATATTAACTTGATTAACGATTTCAATATTTAATTTACAGTTAGTAACGTTATCGATTTACGTGTTTTTTATCACTGAATTTTATTTCATCATACTTGATCGAGTTTATTTAGCAAAGTATATTTTGATTTGAAGTGTAATTATTTTTTAATTGTCAATTGTGAACTTTTATTCGTTGAAATGAATATATGTATATGTATGTATGTAAATCTTGCATAATTAAATAGAAAGAGGCGAATAATCTGTCTTATAACATATCACGTTTTTGACAAATTTGACAAAGGTACGTTCAACATCATAAATGAAATTTACTCAATGATCGATCAAATCCATCATACAATTATTCCTTTGTTGGAAAATTGTTACCGTCTATTTTAATTATTTAATGATATATGACTCTGATTTGCGTCATCGTTCATCGAACTCTCTCTATTGGATGGAGATGTATCCTCTTGTCCTCGGTGATGTAATTAATGTTGTCAAAAACAGATTGACACAGAATTTCTAGTGCTCTCAATTTATGGAAATTATATAAAAACGTGAAAATCACTCTTTATATAAATAATAAAGTGAAGTAATAATAATAACGTGATAAGAAACATACACGAAATAATTCATTTTATATTATTTTTTTTTATAAAATGTTACACATATTAAATAATAATATAATAAATTAATTATGTTTATCTATGTAAAATCGAGAAACAATTTGAGAAATAATTTAAAAAAAATTGTAAAATTTCAACACAGTACATATTTCCTATATTCATGAAAACCTACACATGGTATTAACAAAATAATACATTTTCAAAATGTATTATTACAAACGAATATGATTTAATATAAATTCTATAAAATGTTTCGCTATTTTAATTAGAAATGTCTCTCACAATTCGATAAAAGTGTCACGAGATATTCACATGTCGTTGGGACGATGAACTACTGTTCTGAACATTGAAAAAAAATGAAAATGAAATATGTTTCCCGCAACACGTACACAGAGGCCGACATAAAATGGAACTGCTGTCTTGCCAGCGGGCGAAGAATACAAGTAACTTCGATCAATCCCTAGTCAGACAAGGGTATTCATTATTCCATCGAATGGTGATTCGTTTTTCAGCAGCCGCAACTCGGAATATCGTGCATGGTTTTCATAGGGAGCATCAGACTTGTAAGTGCGTGATGCCATTACCTCAGTTTTCTTGCCTTTGAAATTCTCACCGACATGGGGATGGACATCTGGGGAGGACGGTTTAATAAGTTTCGCATCCATGAAGCTTCGAGTGAGTGAGAGATGCAGAAAAAAGAAAGTGAGCGAAGAAGGGGTGAAAGGGGAAAGTAATGGTAGTATAGAAAGAGAGGAGAAAGAGAAAGAAGAATGGAGAGAAAGAGAGAGAAAAGTGGGAGAACGAGGAAGTGAGAGAAGAGAATCCAATAGTCCAATACCCGACTAGAATCAAAGCTCTTTGTCTCCCACAGATGCCAATAGCTAGCATGCTTCAGGCTATATGCCTATACACGATGGCAGACCACACTGGTGTATCGCAGTGAAGCAATATGATCGGCCATTGGCTCGTCATTTGCCGCAAGAATCTTTGAAATAAATTTATTTAGTTCGAATCAAACCGTTCGATACAATGTTAAAATTATTGACATCGTATACAAGTTCAAATTGATAGGAACAACTTGATCCATTTCGATCCGATGTTAAATTATTTTATAATTAAACGTTTGAATGTTTATTTGTTATTGAATTTAAATGTTCTTTTAAAAAGATATTTGCATCTATATTATTTTTTTCATAGACTGTTAGGGATGTAAAAAAAATAAATACAATATTTGCTTTCGATATCGTTAAATATTAGATAGATATAAACATTTTGTTCTTTTAAAATTCATAATTTCCTTATCATGGATATGGTTTTATTAAATATTTAAAATAATATCACAAGTAAGAATGAAATTTCAATTATAAATTATTTAATTGTAAAGGAAGAATTGTATATGAAAATTAATTAATATGCGATATAGATTCATTTTCTTTGTTCTCAATACTGTATTAAAATTTTATTGCATTTTATATATGAAGCTTCATAATTATTTTGCAATTGTAAAATATTTACTGCATGAATTGTTTATGATTATGATGATTATGATATTACTTCTTTTATATATTACAAAGCCTTTATACACAATTTCAATTCGTCGCTTTTACAAAATGAAAAGCTTTTATTTGAAGAGTATCGAGATCAGCTATTTGTATATTTTGTTTTTGCCGCCATCAATCAATTGCTCGATATGGAAAAATTTATCGATATCTAGTGTTTTCAATTTAAACCGATAGAGGCGCTTATATCGCAGCGCCACTGTAGAATCAGAAGTTCGCGCGAATTAGTGACAGTAAAAATTTTACAGTGACGCATTACATTTTTGTTTGTCCGCAAAGAAAAGAATTTTTATTGCATCTAACCAGAAATTATTAGTGTGTTTTGTGTAGTCAAAGAGCATTTTGTTCTGTTATATTCATGTTATGTGTGTTTTTTGTTTAACAATCCTTTTTTCGTAGTATTTTAAGAAAATATTTCGGATGCGTCATATTCGTAACAACGAAGTGAAGCTATGTAATATACATCGAAGCAGTTAAATATATCGGAGCAGCATAATGTGAGTACATTTTCATTATTTTCATTATTTCGCATTTGTTATTTCGTATAATTATGTAGACAAACAGTAATATATCGATATAGAATTGAGATAATATCAGAGTAGAATTGAGAATGGAGAAAGGATAGAAGGTAGGAGAAAACAAAGATGGCGGTGTTAATTTTACGTAGAAAGAAAGTTTTTTGGTTAGAAGATGGGCAAGTAGTTTTGTATAAGTAATGAATCGAAATTTCTGCGGGCTTTTCGTTAGTTACTTGGGATGCACTTTGAACTGACTGAAACTGCATCTTTGTTCCAAAGTTTCCAGCATTTTGCCCCAGGAACTTCACCATGTCTTGCCTAGTTTCTAATTCACTTTTCGGCATGTTAATAGTTTATGATGTAAATATTTTACTATTATAATTTTATAAACAAAATATCATTTTACTTATTATTGAATATTGTTGGATAAAATATAATCAATTAATCTTTAACTTGTATTAGGTTAGTATTGTTTAGTAATTGTTGTTTTCCAAATTTTCCATGAAATTTTATTTTAGATATTTTAAAATAATAAAAATGAAATTATTATCAATAATTTTTATATAAATTAATAATAATCGTGCGTTATTGATCTGTTTCGGAATCATTTATCGAAAAGATAAATATAAAGGTTAGGAAACTTCGCGATAAAATTCGGTACATCAATTCGAAAATAGAATTATGGTATCGTTTCCAATGATGATATTATATTTTTATGAGCATCATATGTGTATATACTCCATTGATTTAGAAATACTGCGTGAACTGAGTTTCACTAGATACTTATAATAACTTTGTGAAACTTTGTTCCTGTTATAACCATATATTTCTTGGAAACTAACAATGAATTTCCTTTAGTTTCTTGTCAAAAGCATGTTTGTTGACGTTGAGGAGGATCGTTACTGTTATTCTCTTAAGGACATTTAATTTTCTATATCTTCTACGTTGAAAAGGCTCTTAAGCCAAGCAAATTCTTCTAACTATTATTATATAATTTAACAAAGTTTCTCATTGATAAAAATAGATAGAAAATTAAAGTAATGAACATTTTTTTTTATAAAGTTATTAGGATTATAAAGGAATTAAAAATTTTAAACATTTCCGTATAAAAATTCCTGTTGAAAATTTTCACAAGAAACATATTTCCTCCGATATAAAGTTTCGAAATGCAATCCGTGTATTGAATAGAATTTCATCGGAGAGAAGTAGAAATTCACTTCCATGGTGAATTTGAATTTTCAGATTTATAAATCGGTTTACATTGTAAATATATCCTGGCGAGACACAAGTACGTTTCATACTCGGACATATGGCTGTTTAAAGTTTCATGAAGATACCGAGGATTAGGTTAGGAAAGTTCTAGGAGACTTACATGCAATGCATTTTGTACATGACAATAATTAATGTACAGGATATAATGTGACTAATATATTGTCCCACATTAGCGAGAGTGAATATAATTATTCTATGGGAAGAGAACTTTTACACAGATAATTGTATTCACAAGTAAAATTCGTGATTTAAACTTAAATACGTAGCGTCTATTTAAATTTTTTATCAAATTTATGAAACATAGTTATGATTCTCTTCATTTTCGTAAGCACTTTTTTGCAATTTAAAATTTTTTCGACAAATATATCGAATCTTTTTAACTCTACGTAGAATTATTTTTTTTCGTAAAAATCTAAAATTTTATATTTTGATTTTTGAAATTGAATTAGTTCCTGTTACTTGTCGAGTATACATAAGATTGAAAAGATAAAAGATACAAAACTTGTTTAAATATAAAATTCAATTCTCTGTTAAATTAATATATTAATATATATTATAATATACTCCTATATATTTGTATTTATCAACAAGTCAAACACACCCGTGTTTGCGTTGTAATATGCGGAATATGAAAGAAAAATCGTGGATGGAAATACGTGGATACATCTGTATTTCGAAGGTTTCTTCGTGCAAATCGTTCAGACGTGAGAACGAATTTATATTTACGACAAACGAAAATGTCTACCCTTGTATGAAAGGGAAATATTTTCACAAGTGTTCCACCACTTGGAAATCTCTAGTCTGTAGTATCGTGCTAGTTTCGTGGGCTGTGGTTGAAATCGGCCAGCGGTCGCGTTTTGCGGTTCGACGTGTCGTGTAATGCCTTTTCGTGCAACACTACACCAAGAAGAAACGGCTTATGTATGAGAAGGATGACCGAGGAAACACTCCAACATTCGATTCCCTCCTTCCCCGTTTCGAAACGAAAGCTTTCATCCCATCTTTCAACTAGAAATCGTGTTTTCACGAGAATAGAAACTTCCTTTTCCTTTTAATCCAGAGGGGGAGGGGAAGGGACGATTAAGGAATCTTAAAAAACTAGGAAGAATTTTATCTCTTAATGGAAGTTTTATAAACGATTTTTTTATTTTTCCAAACATTTTCCTCTTTATCCAATACGTATCTATTTATTTTTAACTCTTTTGATTTCAAATTCTTTTCATTTGAGAACAGGAAAGTATTTAGTATAAAAATACAAGAACAATCGTTGGATCGATGACAATAGACTCCTTTAGATTGTAATTAAGATACAATTTATAAGGATAGAAAATATGGGGGGTGAATTTTATCTCTGTTTAGGGGATAGTAGGTTTGGATAGCGTAGTGAACAGTATTAATTCAAAGTACAAATAATGCGAGTGTAAATAACCGCGTCCTGTTGTTAACCGTTTGCGATCAACAGCGTCTCTATGCTTGTCGGCATAAATTACAAAGGGCGATCAATGATTCGTAATTAATTTGGATTATTTCCCCGCAGTCCGTTTGAGTTTCGATTAAACCCGGCGAAGTCAAACACGGCGGGTTTAACAGAACCGGTGAAATTTTCTGTTTTTTATCTGGGACTTTTGGTGACTTTACACATTGCAACGTCGAATCTGTGGTTCGATAAATCAATATGATGTACACTACACAAAACATAGGAAGAAAATCCAATAAAAACGTAACGCGAGTCTCGCATCCTCAGCGATTTTTCTCCATTTCTTCCATCGCTCCCCCTGCTCTTCCTTTTTTTTTTTTTTACCTCCCGACTATTTGTTTTCGACGTGATGCAAAATTTTTCCGAATATTCGCAACATCATCCGTCTGTGAATTCGTTTGAAACGTGAAATCTCGACCGAACTGAAAATACTATTTATCTCTTGGAATATTTCGAAAATCGTAAGACCTCGAATCGATATTAATTTCGAATTAAATAATTTTGCGATTGTATGACAAGCATGGAAACGAAGGGAAAGGAAACGTGTAAATAAATTTATTTTTGGAGGGAGGGAGAGGGGTGTACAAAAGCGAAGCTTTAAATGCATTTCACGAATAATTAATTAAACCAATTAGTTATTTCACCGGTGGCGGACGTTCCCTTTAGTTTATTTCGCGCGAATTGGATAATTGAACCAACCGCTACGTATTTTCACGGATAAGCTTTATTAACTTTGTATAAACTTGATAGGACGACGTTTAATCCGTTTTGTCACATAATCGTTCGTTTTTTTTTCTCGGGCGTTTAAATTTAAAAACGATAAGTTTAAGTGCAATTTCTATTGAAATATTTGAACGATGGCGCGAAACAAACGCGAGAGACTTTAAGAATTCGCATCGATCTTCGCTGGAAATAATAAAGAGAATAAAAAGAGAACGTTTTGATTTTTTTCTTTTTGATCAAAAGAAAATCTTGAGATCTCTTTTCCTCATTTCGCGAGGGGAAGATCGTGTAGAAGTCGAAGAAATATTCATTAGCGTTATTAAAGCTAATATCGGTGACCTAAATATCGAAAGTACGTGCAAGAGAATATAAATTTTAGGACGAATTAATCGAAGGATGAATCGTAATACATGAATATCATGATTTTTAAATGTATCGTTTTATTCGTATCTATCGTATGTCTAATTTAAAATGGAAAAAAGAAAATTGCCCGAATTGTTTAGCAGAAGTTTGATTCGAATTATTCGTTTACGCATTTCTGAACGTACAAACGTTCCATTCGCGATGATTTTATTGCTTGAAAAATCTGGGTCAAGTTGCGTCAAGTGTTTCAAAATTAGACTAATTTCCGTGAGTATGAATTATCATAAAGGCCTAGGTTGTTTTCATTCCGGGGGTGAGGAAGAGGCGAAAGTTATAAAACTCTTTTTTTTTTTTTTTTTTTTTCTTTACCGAGCAGTTTCACTGCCGACGAGGAAAACGAAGTTTTCGTCTGAAAGAATTATTGCCCCACTTTTCATTCTATCGAGCAGTTATTTAATAAATTCGTTACGCCAAACAGAATTTCCTTGGAATAATTTAATCCTATACGAAGCAAAGCGATGACGATTACTCGATTAATATCTTGTTCATTAAGTACTTATTCAATGGAGTCAATTAAACAAGCATATAAATTTAGAAATCGTATTTGTAATTTGATCGTTCCAAGATTTCATTTCACTTTGCATATGTATGAGGATTAAATTTCGAGATTTGCGAGATGATATATTGATAATACCGAATATAAATATTTTATATTTATTTATAATTGAAATAACAATTCTACTTTTTACTAGACATGTTTTTTTTTTATATTTTAGGGAAATTTAGGGATGTAGAATATGAAAAATATGTATAAAAAATATTCACTAAATCTCTTTCATTATTTACATTCATAAATTAATTTTCATAAATATTATTCACTGCTATTTCTTGCGAATATAAATAAATCTAACGAATAATTTCATTTAACATTCTTCTTCGTAAGAAATAGAAAGAAAGGATTCAAAGAAACTTCTCGATGTTTAAATTAGAAAATTAAACCGCTTAACTTTTCAATCCAAATACGAATTCGCACACTGCTCCTCAAAAACTTAAATATATCCTTTCAAAATTAAAATAAAGAAAAAAAAAATAAGATTTCCAAGATAGGGATAGATCAGAGGATAGCAGGGGCTCGATGAAAATAGTTCAGAAATGTAGAATATCCTTTTACGAGTATTTTTTTTCTCAAAGAAAGCGGGAACAAAGTTAGCAGTGGAAAGACATTTCGGTCCCAGACATATAAAGCTCGTCGATACCGGTGGCAACGATGCATTATTAACGTACGACGACGACCACGACGAACGGTCTATATTCCCTTGCCTCTCTTTCTCTCTTTCTCTCTCTCATTAACGAGAGACGATGCTTCATCATTCGGCTTTCAGGGTAATTAAATGGGCAAGATAGGATAGGTAGGATAGAGTGTAAAATGCGCGACGCCACCAGCGCGAAGGTGATCACTTGTCTTGTGTGTATCGTACGTATATACGCGTGTACGTGGCACGTATCGATGTAGTATATATAAAGGCGGAGCGATAGGGATGAAAGGAGAAAGATAGAAATGGAGTAGCGACAGAGGAAGGAGCGGCCATATGATAGGAGGAAGGAGGGTGAAATGTTGTAAACGCTGATGGAGCGCCAACCCCATCACTCTCTCGCAAATCTGATTACCTCCTCCGCCAGTTCCGCCTGCGCTCGTTCACCATCAGTCGTTCCAAGGGGACTATATGAGTATTTCCCCGTGTACACACGTACATACGCGAACGTATACGTATGAATGTGTCCCGCCGACACGGTTAACCAGACCTTGCCGGACGACGACCGTCTCGAAAATTGAATTCGCCACTTCGGAGGTTTGTCTCCACCATTGATTTCCGCCCAGTTTCGAGAACGGAATCGTCCACGAGTATCCTTCGAACAGGCGGCCGTTAAATGAAAATTGGCCGAAGGGAGAAAGGGCGTCGTTCGAACGATTTTTCGCCAGATCGACTATTAATTACGCTTCCGCGGCTAGGATCGGGGTGAATTTCGGTAAGAATCGGAGGATAGGAGGATTTCGTTGAAAAAATTCCGTTGCCTTTACGCGTAGAGGGTGAATTTTTTATCTGTCGATAAATTTTAACATAAGATTGTTTAGGTCTATTTTATTTTTGATAGATTTGTGACAATTTATGACACGATTTCACTGTGTGCTTTCTATCGGTAAATATCCGCGCACAATCGTACGATATTCTCTTTTTTTCTTCAACAATTCTTCAACACACGCTAAATCTTCCGTATCTTTCCTCTCGTGTCCGCTGAGAATAATGCCCCGCAGAAGGGAAATGTTCGTTTTTATCCAAAAAAAAGAGTAAGCTTAACTCGCTAACGCGGCTGTTTGCTCTCCCCCGTTATATACCATCGTCGATGTACTTTTTCCCTTTCCCTCTTTTTCCCTCCCTTTCCGGAGTAGGATGAAATATTCAAGTGGAAAAAGAGGACGAAACGCGGTGTGTATCTTGTTACGCGGCGAGCCTGCGTTACAGCAGGCCGTTGAATTTTTCGTGTTTTTTACTTTTTAAAAAACGCCACTTTCGATCTGAAATAGTCGCGGTGAATTTCGAAATGGCTTACAAGATCTGTAAAAGTCCGTCTTTCGAACGGTAATTTCCTCCTCGTTCTTTCTGCACCTAGATACGTGTCGTTTAATAATATGCAATGTATCGGACAAAAAACAAAAAACAAAAAATCTTTTCTTTTGAGAAGATTTCCTAAATAGTATAGTTGTTTTGAATATTGATAATTTTATTATAATTTTATATAATTTTAAATAAAATAAAACCATGATAAAATCTCGTGATAATTTTCTTAGGAAAGCACTGCCACTTCGAATGTTAAATATTCAGGTCATTGTAATATAATCTTCTTAGAATTTTTATACGTAACAAGATTATTATTACACAAAAAAGATGAGTTAATTTTTTGTCTCGTAAAAGAAGATAATGCACGAGTAAGTCTCATCTGACGATCTTTTGCTAAAGGAATAATGTAAAATGTGCATTTTTACAAAATGATCATTCCTCGACTACGATAGCCAATGTTACAAGGAAATTTGTAAAACGTCCCTATTTCCAGCAATATTTTTCCAATCCACTCGTTTCCGACTCGGAGATACAATCGGGAAATGATTTATCGATCATGACAATTCGAGCACACTATTCTTATTTCGTTATTCCTCTACCATCTATTATTAACTATATTTAAATATTCTAAATTAATAAATAATCTTTCTAAATAAATCTTTCTAAATTAAAAAAAAAATCAGTCCTACTATAAAATCATTTTCATCGTATAATATTTTCTAACTTTAATAGAATAAAAAATTTCCCTTCAAAACGAATAGCTTTTGTTTTTTATAATCATGAAAGCTTTCTTCCTGGAGATGGTTTTGTAATAAACGTTAGATCGTAAAAAATGGCAAATAAGCGTTTACATTTCCCTCTGAATTGAAGTTGTTTTACACACAGAAATATTCTATTGTGCCTTTTTTCAAAAGCAATGTAATACCGGTTAAACCAGAGAAGAACTATACACAACTCTCACTGCAGTTTCATGATAGTAATAAAATGTATTAATGTTAATTTTTATGCAAAGTTTTTTTCTTGATTTTTATTTTTGTACTTTCGTCGATTGAATTCTAGCAAATTGTACTTCGACAGTTTCTCTAGCTCGCTTCAGCAGGAAATTTATTAGCTGTGGTAATCTGGATTGCTGTTTCAGTTCCATGTCGTTCATAGACAAGATGAATAGCTTCGAACACGTTCGCAAAGATAGGGCGAAATGTTACATTCGCGATTTACGCTTTTTTAAGTCTTTCCAATTTCTTTTTCAATTTCTCCAACCCGCTAGATTTCATTTTACCGATTATAATTTGTGTGTGAATCGATTGATCGTAAAAATTCGAAAATAATTATTTACACTCCCCTTCTCTTTTTTACGAATTTTCTGTAATCGTGATTTTCGTGTTTTACATTGAAGAAAATAATCATTAAAATTTGAATATTATCGTCGTCTTTTTATTTTTGTAAAATCGAAATCAACTTTTATTTATTACGATAATTATAATAATTGCGTCTTTTTGTAGATTTTACTTTGGATAGATTTATATTAAAATAAATTTTTCAACAATTTTTTCGTTTTAAAATTTTTAAACGTTATCTCCGATTTTTGTATAAAGTTACTTCTCATTAAGCACAATTTTTCTCTTCTTTTTATTCGTATGTTCGTTAATAAATAACGAAATTTCATATCGGTTAAATGAGATGTTTAAACACGACCGTTTCGACATTCGAATTCATATATTCAAAAACAGATGCGTTTAAAAGTAGTTATAACTGTTTTCCATAGAATTGCGCGCACACGTCCGGGGCCAGGCGTGATATTTTACTTGCTTTCATTATTACTTGCACGTTTTATTGCACCGTTGTCCCAGCTGCAATCACATTGTTGTCACGATTCATCATCTCATCGGATTAGGCGCGTTTTGTCATTCAATCAAACAAGTTGCCCCGCGGGTGATTAAACGGGGACATACGAAGGGTGTTTACAACCGCATCGTGGTCACGATTGCAACGGATTTTACATTTTTTTTCTTTTTTTCTTTTTTTCATTTCTCTTGCATCCCTGTATTTATTTCTGCTGCGGTCGATGCGCAAAAACCGCAGCCAAGAGAGAATTTATTAATCGTGGCAATATGAATCCTAGCTTCCTGATCCTCGCGTATGAATTGTTGCAAAATATCGCGAAACGCGTTCGATGTGTGCGTTGATAAGCGTTATGACGATATATTTTGCGAGAAAATTTAAAGATAAAATGTCGAAAATTCGTTTGATCGATTCATATAAATTTTTTTTATATTTTATTTTTAATGAATTTCTAACGAAGAATTTCGTTATGTTACGAGATAATTATAAAATTGAATTATCAATTGAGATGAAATTGAATAGATTTTGATTATATTGAAAATTATCTTTACATTGTATTAATTTTGAATCGTATAAATAATCGCGACTCGTAAATCTAATAACGTTTAAAAACACAATTTAAGTTCACAATTAAACATTTCATATATTGCAAAGTAAATATTGAATCAATATAAAATCCATTGGAAGATTTACATTTATCTTTAATCAAAAAAATCAGATAACGAGAACGAAATGATTATATTTATTCGTTATCCGTTTTTAATCTAATTCAATAATTTAATTTCCGTTATATGATGAAAAATATTTCCTAATCGCCAAACAAAATTGTTAATCCTCGAAAAAAAACATTGAATCTTTCATGAGAAATATTCTCAATTAGCTTTGAGTTGAATTAAATTTTAAAAAGTGCCTTTCTCAACTTTTCTCCATCTAACTTTCTAATTTTTATATTTTCATGATATCCTTCCTTCCTGAGAATCTGAGAATTCATGAATGTTGATCGGAATTAATTTTCTTAAAAAACGTGATCCATAAATAAGTATCATTGACATGCTGTTTAAAAATCAGATTTTCCAGGATAGACACGAATTATTTCCACGGTTAACCACCAAGTTTCCCTTAATAATTCGAAAGATTATCGCGCGTTTCTTTAAGCAAGATAATCCTATCTGTACGAGTCGATGAAGTTTCGAAACTTTTCTCTAGACGATTAGAGGCAACGAATTCAACTCGAATATTCTGTTTCCGAGCGTTCAGTCTTGTTTGTCTATCTGCTGTTTGATTATGGCGAAGGATTATTCGCGGAAGTGCTACAATTTCCAGTGAAATGAATTTACTTGAAAAAATTCTTGTATCTTGATTTCTGCTAATCAACACACGTACGGATTATTCTTTATATTATCAGAATAATTTTATACAAATTTTTTTCACTGGAAATATTATTATTTTATTTTGTTCATCCGTCATCAAATTTCTCTTTGCAAAAGATTCATCCTCACAAATTATTCTTTCGTCATAATCGAGTAGCAAATGAATAAGCAAATCTCACTCGCGTCTATCCTCTCTCGTTGATGGACTCTCATTGAAACTTGTCCATACTCGGTGGCTTTCTTACTTTTACTCCGTCTTTCCTGCTTTTCAAGCGCAGACGCTTCTGAAATGATTAAATTTTGGCGTTCCTTTGACTGCGAGATTAATTTTCAAGGGAGAGATCTGAAAATCGTCAAAGGCGAGATCTCTCGTCACCGTGATCGTTTTAACCTGAGCATTCGGCGCTTTTGCACCGATAAATACATTCCCCGAGCTTTTTCTCTCGTTAAATCAAACGGTTGATTATTATTGCCACTAGAGCTTGTAACACGATGGAAAGTATCGTACTTCAACAACAACAATGATAGCGCGCAAAATTCCCATGCCTTTCTCTTTTCTTTCCTCATTTCGATTCTTTATCTTTGGGAGGGAAGAGACGTAAATAAAATCAGAATTATTAATTGTTGTATTAATTGTTGAATTCGATTCGATATTATCACGGTTGCTATCGATATCGCGAGATTTTTGCGCCAACAATTCCATGGTTTCGCTTTTGTTTCGCGATGAATGAATGCTCTTTTCATTGGAATAACACTTATTGTCGTTCATTCAGCAAAAAGTGTAATAGATCCTTACGATGAGAGTGGCGAGGATGTTCACTGATATCGAATTGTATTTTCCTTCCCCCTCCTCTCTTTCTTTTATTCTTTCGATTCGATACAAAATTGTAATTGTAAATTGATAATCTTGGTGAAGTTTCATAATATCAGTTCAATCGATGGATAGGAATGTTAACTTGGACGAGACAAGACGAGAACAAAGACAGGCGTAATTCTAAGAGGAGCGAACCATCTTCAGCAGACGATTTAATCGGTTCAAAGCTGATTAACTTTTCAAAGAACTTCTATCAAAGTCAAAGAGGAATTTTTGCGAGATCATCACCGGTGTCATGAATATCAATATCTTTTGAAGAACGCTTTGTCCATCGATTTTTATTACTCGTTTCGATTAATTTCCTCCAATTTTTCATCACGTTAAATTATTATAAAATTACAATCATTGTTGTGAGATTAATTCCATCTCGTTTATCCAATCCTTCCATTCCTTTCTTATTGATTCTGTTCATCTTTTTCGCGGTTGGAGAACAATTTTTTGTCAAAGAAAAGGAAATGATAAATAAGAATGAAAATAATGGTATGATAATGCGGAAATAAACGTTTATTGTGGGAAAAAATGAAAGAAATTAAGAACGCCTCTTAAGAAGCCATTTGGATCTTTACTTCGCGCTTTTCTGAAGCGAAAAATATCTAATTCTTTAATAAAGTATTTCAAAGAGAAATCTTTTGCAACGTTTTCTCTTTTTTTTCTTTTTCTTCTTTTTTTCTCAGCTCACCGCTAGTTTCGTATTTTTCTTTTTTTTTTTTTTTTTTTTTTATAATCCGATCATATACAACTCCGATAAACGGTGTAACAATTTTCTGTGCGAATTAGGTGCACAAAATAGGATAGCAACGAACAATTCTCGTTCACTCGGTCACACACAAAACTACCTGAGAACAATGCACCTGCATCGAGTATCGAAAGTACTCGTGCCATTCCAGAGGCCTCGAGATTGGCTGCTACGTGGAGATAACGTTATTACACCGTTCGTGGATTCACAGTTGTGAATTGGATGTACGTATAATATTTCCTCTGGTACATTCACGCGACGAACAAAACGGATTATCGATGCTTGGATAAAGAAATGTTAAAATGAAATTTCATCCTGTAAAATAATTTTAACAATTAATGGCACTTTATATATTTTGCACTTTCCCCCCAATATCTTTTAATTTCCCCCCCAATATCGTTTAATCAAAAATATTTTCCTTTAATGTTTGAAAAACTGAAAAAGAATTTTTTCACTCGTAATACATGTAACATGTGTATTAAATAATTTAAATATTCTTTTAAAAATTTAAGAAAATATTCAGCAAAATATTCTGATGCAACTATTTCCTTTAGATAGTCCCTCGTTTTATGCAAAAATTATGTTAACCTGTTCCTTACCTTCTTCCAATTATAGACCAAAAACCCCATGAGCATTGCTCTCGTGATAGGGCATTTCGTGGGCGAAGAAATCAGAAGGTAGATGTAGCAAGATGATTCAGAAGCTTGACGATATTGCAATTAAATTTAAATACATAGAATATTAAAGATCTTTGTTCGTACACGAAGATTAACGCTAATTAAACGCATTAAATGCATAAAAATTGAAACAAAAAGTAGAAACAACAGGTAGACTGTAAATAAAACATTAGAAAAAGTAGGGATGATAGGGGTGGATCTTAAGAGAAAACAATCTTTAAAAACGTAGAAATAATCAATCAGGTATTATCAATTTCATTTGAAAAATCCTTATTTATTTACTATTTATTTCAACTCGAAGCTTTTCAAATGAAAAAAATTCTAATCTTCTTTTACACTCTTTATCCGATTAGTACCATTAATAACAGAACACCTTGTATAATAATTTTTAATCAGCTTCAACTTCAACTAATAAATTAATGATTTGTCGTTCCAATCTATACCATTCAATCCAATAATTCTATAATCTCCATTTTTTAATAAACTCAATCTACCATCTTACCTCCTACGCATTTTTAGGGGGGAAAAAATTTGCATCGAAAAAGTTCAGACAGAACATTATTCCAACAAATTGAACCCTCCCCCTCTTCCCCACGTAAGGATTAAATTAGCCGGTGATGGTACACGGAAGCTGTTATAATTTTCTCTCGTCTCGCGGGGGTGGCCAAGCTTACGTCATTCGTCGTCAGCGAGCTCTCATTTAGCGAATATTTGTAGTACGTTTTGCGCTTTCGCTAATTGGAAGACCTGGTTTCGTGTTTGCACCACGACTCGCGGACCAGGTCGCGCGCGTTGACGTAAGAGCATTTGAGCATAGTGCTAAAATCGCGCGTAAAGTTAAAATACTTGGGCGTGTTAAGCCTGCTAGGTTACCGAGCCGAAGAAGATTTAATTAACGAACGATCTCTTTGCGAGATCCTTCTGGACTTCTGTTTCTCGTTCAGACAGAGGGAAGGAGGGGGGGTTGTGCCTCCTTGTTTCCAGGTGAACATACCAGGTGAATGCGCCGCGATCTTCTCAAGGAAATCTAAGAGTAAGAGTTTCAAGCTTTTCTGCGGACTAATTTTAAGCGACCTTATTAATGAACGTCGTCTCTAAATGGCTTTTAATACGAACTGTTTCGCCCGACTTTGCAATGGGGGAGGGGTGTAGTTAGAGAGAAGAAATTAAAATTTGTAGAAAATGGAATAGCGAAGAGTTTGTTTTGCATCGTCGTATTCTTACGAAACAAATTAAAATTTAAATTTAAAATTTTTTAACGTAATAGTAAAATAGTTTGTTTTGTTAACATGAAGAAATGGAATTAAGAATTTATATGAAAAATTGTGAACAGTTTATTTTGTATGATTGTGTTCGTTGTATGGGATTATAACCTATACGACTTTTTAGAAAATGAAATTGCAAAGAGTTTGTTTCACTTCTATTATTTCGTTTATAAAATTGTTGTGTAATCTTATTAGAGAATCATTTCTAAAAGAGATTCGCGAGGTATACCGACATTTTCTTTTTTTTTTTTTTTAACATAAATATAAAACGTATTTCTTCATTTCTGACATTTATAGCGCATTTATCGATTAAAAAATACTGCGTGACGTACATTATGTGTCATCATGCGAGCTAATTGAAAATTGGAATTTACGTGGGAGAATTAAAATTAATTTCTTGAATATAAGAGAATTTTCGATATGTTATAGATTACGATAAATAATATCAGGATTTGAACGCGACGATTATTAATTCGTAGAAGATAAATTTAATAATTCGAGCTCTTCTATACCAATATACCAAACTTTAGAAATGAATGAAATTTCATTATATAATTTAATTCATAAACGTACTTCATATTCATCTAGGGGGTTTGAAGTTGATAAACTTCTATATTGATTGTAATTATAAAGTTAAATTCTTTATAGTTAATTTATACTCTGGCATCGAGGTTTATATTGACCGATGAACCTTGATAATTCTTTGACATTTCAAACTTGCTCTTTCTACCCTCTGAAGAAATATGTTTTCTTCGAGAAAAAAAGAGAGAAAGAGGGAGAAAGAAAAATGAAGTCATAATAATCCGTAAAATTAAATTGCTACTTGTGAAAAGATCGTGAACCAAGGAAAAAGGCAAAAAGTACATATCGTGTTATTTCACGGATCCAAGTTGAAAATCGAAACTAATCATATCTTGGTTTCGAGTCAAAAGACAAACAAGGAGCGATGAGGAGAGAGGGAAGAGACACGGGGGGGAAAGGATGCGCTGAATTAAACTCGGTTAATTCGTTCAAACTCGTAATTATCTGACAATTGTTTTACCGACATTAATTAAATCGCGCAACGAGAGCGCAGTTTAATCGAGTTTTGTATTAAATTCCAAAGTGAAAACAACAATACTTATTACGAAAAGAAACGAACAGATAAGCAATCGCTACGATGAAAAATTGTGAAAATAGACGATCATTTCCTTTTGTAATTTCTTTCTTTCAGGTAAAAGTCAATTTATTAGACGAAACATAGTAACTTGACGCGCAAAATATTATTTCTTAACGATCCGGTAGGGGAGCGTAGTTATTTTTTGCTTTCCTTCGTCAATGATTGAGCAGAGAAAAAAAATGAAAAAAAAAAAAAAAAGGAAAAATACTTTACGGATAAAAATTGAAATTTAGTACTTGCGGATATTCTCATCCCCCTCGTTGTTTTTTTCGCATACGCATTAATTATACTCACGGCTTTCATTACGTCCGACGGGAGTTCTTGAACGTGGTGAACTCTTTTTCATTCGCGAACACGGGTTAAACGAAGTGGCTATTCCAGTCGAGATTAATTGTCGTTAAACGATAGGAAGTCGGTTTATAAATGTAGCTTGTAATTGTTCTATTCTTATTCTTATCGTCTGCGAGAAATAACGGAAATTAAATTGTACATTCAAAGAATTTTCAACTTTATATTAAAATGTTAAATGACGTTATTACGAATCTTAGAAAATCTTTCTACTTATTTTGAAATTATACTTTAGATAATAATATTTCAAACATGAACACAAACACGTCGTTCTGTTTTCTAAATTAAATTCTTAATTTCCTTTCTTTATCACGAGATGATTTACAATATTTTAAAAAGCCACGCAAATTGGGTATATTCGACAAAAAACATTTTCAAAACTGGTCCGGATTTGATGTCGTATGCAATGTTCTAAGTAGTAGGTGGAGTTGAAATATAAATCCCCCGGTGGAGCAATCGGTTTGTCTCGTAGACGTGCATTCAAGGTGGCGTTATTACGAAACGGATAGTGTTGGGGCGCGTGCTCCATCTGATAAGCTCGAGGAAACCGGATAGGAGCGTGCAAAGCGTGCGAAAGTATTTTCCATCGGCGAGGGAAAACTTATTCTCAAGTATCGTAAAATGTTATCGTTGTCGGAGGACACGTGTTATTTTACGTCCTATTGATTTTCAAGCCTCGATCTTCCAACCGTCCTTCTCGACCGGATATCACCTCGTTATATCGAGTCGAGTAATGAAATCTCATGAATAATTTGATAATTTGATAACTCGAATTAATCACACGTCTGAGAGAAATTTACGTGTAAAGATCCATGAAGGGAAGGATTAAAAAAGAATGTTTTTATCATTGAGAATGATAAAAGGGAATTTTATCTTCTTTATTTTATCCGTTTATAACTTCTCGATATCTTTCATATGTTATAGATATCAGTATACTATTCTCGCTTTGTTTCAATGTATGTTGCTTCATTATAACGTAACTGTTAATTAATTACAAGTAACATTTCCTTTCCGAATGTACACAATTCGACGAAATTATTAATGAATATTTTAATGAAATTTGTAATATGAATAGATTGAATGTATCCATACATTATTCGATTGAATGATAGTATCAAAGGTACATCTATACAAAGGCATATCCACGTATATTTTCATAGAGGAATAATACCGTGTATGCGTGCCGTGAATTCATTCTATATTTGTATAATCACAGAGCAGTACGTGTCTATTATCTTTTCATGGTTTCATATTCTATCTATTCTATCTGGACGTTTTATCATTCCATCGCGTGATTTTTTTTTTTTTTTTCAATACGATCCTTGCATCCTTTCACAACTGTTATATTAAATTTCATTCGATTCTAATTAGCGATATTTTTCGAGAAAGATAGAGCAAATAATGGGTTTCTCATTATTAAAGGGGAAAGTATAATAACGCACGTAATAATAATTCGGCTTGGAGCACGATATTTGTAGCGCATTTCGAGTAATTACCATTAAATTTTACGAGATTTCAATAATATATTTCTCTACGAATAAACCATTAATTATTACACGACTCTGTGACGATAGTAGAAAAACAAAGGAATTATTTTCCATTCGTGAAATTCTCATTTTCACCATGACGATGTGTCTCTTAACTTTCGTGGCTCGTGTTTCCGCGTAGGTATAATGTAAACGAATTATTAATGGAAGCATAAATCGTAAGGGTAATTTCGTGACGAGATTGAAACGGTAAATTTAATTATAATATTCCTTCAAAATTTTCCACGGGAAAAGTACAAAATGTGTACGGATAATTTATTTATACATTTTTCTTTCATTTAACTTCAATGCAGTAGAATTGAATCTTTTTTAATTATTTAGCTCCTTTCTCGTAATTATGATCTTTGCAGAGAAAAATTGTCATTTACTGCCCGATATTTAATTATAGTCTTTCCTTGGAATAGAATTTTTTCCTTTCGTTGAAACTTTTTATCTTTGGTCCATTTATATTTCTTATTTACACTTCTCTGTGACAGGAAAAAGAGATGAAATTTTTTGGTTTACTTTGACTTTCTTTCGACGTATTATATTGGATTAACACGGTAGAAATTTATCATATCAATTTACGTACTTTGAATAGATATACGCAAGAATAATGTATCGTGATTGTTAATGTATTATCATGTATTCTTTGAAATGTCATTGCCATTTTCGTGAAAATAAAAATTTCATACGAATGAAACAGTAATGGAATAAAGTTTTCGGTGTACATTGTAAATAGTAATCATCTGGTCGTTCTTTATCTTTCTGGTATTTTTCAAAAGTGAAATTCTATATATTTTTCCACTTCATTCGAAATTACGAGCTATCGATTTAATTTAATTGTGGATAGACTCGAATTAATCTCGAGTTAAAGTGAGAAAAATTTTGAATTAACAAAAAGATAGACAAAATAGAAATTAACAAAAAAGCGTTTTTAAAAGTTAATTGAATTGGATATTCCACAAATGAATTACATGAACTCGAGAGACTTTTCTGTTCTATAAATCGATAGATATATAATAATTCTTTATTACATTTGCGTTCCACTTCTTTTCTGAATAATATTATAATGAATCGATAAAAATTACAGTTTATTTTAAGATACAGTAGAATATTCATTGAATAGTTCTTACAATAAGAATTTTCTCAAAAATTTCTCTCGAAATTGATCTCAAAAGTTCTCTCAATAAAACATTTCTTTCGCCTAATCATCAATAAAACAATCATCAATTCCTGGAATATCGTTTAATTTTGATTATCGTAAATTAATTATACGTCCATAATTTTGTAACTCATTGCGCTATCGTTATAACATAATTGCCAATTAATATAGTTTATCGTTAACGATTATATCTTAAATTAAAATAAGAGGCAGGTAATTTTCGCGAAAACGATTAACGACTCTTGGAAAATCATCACGTATTACAAAAATTTAAATCAAAATCTACCAACTACTTTTCTCTCGGTTAAACCTATATTATATTTCGATGCCATCCAACGTTACCCTTGAACGCCAGTCTCTAAGGGTTTAAATTTATCGACAATACGATGCTTACATACTCATATGCATGCTTGTTGCGTTGATGTACGTACCTAGGAGATTGTCGAATATATCTGTTATATATATATATGTTATATATATGTTATATATATATATATGAACATATATCTATATACACATCTCTGCGTTCAATCTTCTCTCTCTCTCTCTCTCTCTCTCTAATTCACTTAGTTGCTCACGCATTCCCTCTCTCTCTCTTCTCCTATAATACGAAGCGACAGACGAAATTGGACAACGAACGTGATTCGATACTAATCGTACGCAACTGAATCGAGATCTTTCGAAATCGATCGTATCACGTCATGCGAAATTGAACGAAAACGATATGAAGGATGGCAAAGATCGATAGAGCGGGGTCATAGGTGATTGCACGGTGAATAGATAACATAATTACCATTCGTATTATTATCGTAATTATTATCGTCACGATGACCACGATCCACACTCGCGTACACTCGCGTCTCTCTATAATATAGTACGCGGCGCGCATAATATTGCAGCTAAATTAACGTTGCCTTGGTAATTAACGTTCCTTCGTGGAATTTGGTTGAAGTTATGCGACCCAGGATGCATAAGCGACGATTGGTCACCGATATATATCCCTCGAAAGGGATATATATATATGTATACGCGTCTTCTGGTGAAATGTATTATTAAATCATTCTTAACACGATCTCTGGTTCGTGGTGAATTTTAAGCATGGAAGGGTAGGGATCAAGACTGATTGACCGAACGAATTTCGTCGGAATTTATCTTTCGATTATCGTATCGCCATCTATTATGCAATGTTCGATGACGAAAAAGTTTGAGATAATTTTATCTCAAACTGCTATTTTAAGAACTTGATCTTTAAAGTTTAAACTTGGAATAGAAGGGTTTTAACTTGGATCTTGATTCGTAAGGTATTTTTCTTAGGTTTTAATTTTTTCCAGGATATTAAACGGATATTAAGAATTAACGAAGATTTGTTGGTAGATGTAACATTGCATATGTCCTTAATTTGGGAAAGTTGCTCCATAATTGCCTACTCCAGTTTAACACGGAATCTAATACCCCCGCGTGGGTTTAGGATCAGAGTGCACCGCGGTTGAATTAACATTTCAGATGGTCAGATAAAACAATTTCACGACTGAATTGTGCAACTATGATAAGGAAGAGTTTCTCAAAAGAGAAAGAAAATTTCTGTCTGCCGATAATATCGATATTTCATTAAATATACATTTCAAAATTCAAATAACTTGATCTTGTCTTGTTTTCATACAAATACAAACTTGAAATTAAGTTTGAATTGAAACAAATGTTAACTGAAACGAAGCTTTCAGTTTATAGATAGAAAAAAAGAATGTTATAATGAGAAAATTCGTCTTGGATATGTATGTATTCTGATGACGAATACGGAAGAATATATAAAATAACAATTTTCTTTTTACCATCGAATGATATTTCATGCTTTCATCGGGCTATTTACAAATAGAATTCAACTCCTTATATCAAATTACTTGCAAACAATGCACCTGCATAGAATGGCGAAAGTACACGTGGCACAGCAGGAGGTTTCGAGATAGACAGTGCAGAGATAACGTTATTATACCGTTCGCGAAATCGTAATCGCAAGCGCAACACGCGAGCTATATCTTTCGAGGTGAAATCACTAGGGATTAATCACGGATTATTGATATTCGTGAACAAAGAAATGTTGAAAAACAATTGCACTATGATTGACGCGATTACGGAATGGACAATGGTTAATTCAAACGGACGGCATAGATTAAAAAGAAAGAAAGATTGCGCGTGTATCTCAATAATACAGGATACCTTTTTCAGCCGCGCAAAACAGCAAACCGTTCCATTCATTCGTTCTAATGTACGGTTTTCATATTCCATTGTGCGAAGAAATTTAATCTTGCCAGAAGCGTTAATTAAAGTTCAAAATAGAAGGTTGTAATCGATAAAGAATAAAAAATAGAAATTTTTTTTTTTGAATCGAGTTTACGTTTCTTTTAAATCCAACGAAAAGGGTAAAATTATTATATTTTTGACTATTATATTTCGTTTTTATTTTATTCCAAAGCACGTTTATTATTCAATATTTTATCCTAGCTTGAACTGCATGTACATATACATGTATATACGTAGATACAGTCAGCTATAAAAATTTTGATATAGTTTAAAAAGTTGTGTTTATCAAAGTCAAAATGAAAATTCTATACGTAACGAAACTTTAGTGTAATGAGTATAATAAGTTGTATTTCTCCAATGAAATATCATATCATTTCGAAAGAGTGAAATTATTTTTTCCAAAATATGACTAACAGCCAGTGAAATAAAGTTTTAATTCCTCTACCACAGTGTCGTAATTTTCATTACGTCAATTTCCTTATTAAAATAATGCGCGAAACTTTTGTGACTGACTATATTTTTATATATATGCATATATGCGTGGGTACAGGTATAGAACGTATCAATAACAGCAGCAAACGTGGTTTGTGCGTCGTCTCGCATGCAAAACTGTATTCGTCGATAGAATTCGAGCGGAAGGGTTGCAACCACCCCTCGATCGGACAGACTTCAAGATTGGCTGCTGTACGGCGATAACGTCATTACATTTCTCTCGCGTTCGTGGCCGATGTCACGTTGTGGGTACGATAGGAGGATGCACGAGGCGAAAGTATGCAAGAAATGCCAAAAGTTTCGTTGCAAGAGCGCGAAAAGAGCGTGGGCCGCGTTCTGGTTTCAGGTCCTGACATTTTGCGCTGACCCTTGCATGGAAGATTAATTTCACGGGTGAAAAGCTCGAATCCGAGAGATGTTGCACTGACCGGTTGAACGTCGTTCGAGGGAATTACATGTAAAGTACGTCAATGTACTTATATATATATGTGTGTGTGTGTGTATGTATGTACATATGAATTCGAGAGCAAGTAGAAGAAGTTTAAAGAAGAATATTTTTGTTATTCCATGATCGTAGTTATTCGAGAGTATCAAGAATTCTTTTATTCTCAGAATCTATGTTATATATGTATGCGTTTCTTTAAAAGTTTTTTTTTTTAACGATCTGATTTTTTGATCTCTCTGAATCGAGTTCAACAAATTCTCGTGGTAGTTCCGATTTGAATATAAGATTTGCCAAAGTTGATTTGGAAAAATTGGAATTCAATTTAGGCGAAACCTGGTTCTCTTATCAATTTTTCTCGTTTGTCGGTGTTGAAGGTATAACATTGGACGTCATATTATATTTCTTGTTTCAGTTCGAATATTTCATATATATCGTAAATGTTTAATTATTAATAAAGCAATCGTTTCACATCTCGGAAATGTTTAATTTCAATTAATGCGATATAAAAATATTATTACGTATTTTCGTTTTTATTTATTAAAATACGTCGAATCGACGCCTCGTTGATTTTTAAAAATCAACGTGAATCAGTTTTTTTAATTTAATGGGAATCGAACGAAACGTTTCGTTAATCGATCAACCAACGTCATTAAACGTGTATTGGTAAATGAACCGTGGTGATTTTCTCCCTTCATCCCTATGGAGTAATGTAAGATTATCAGCGTGGTAATTGGTGGTTAATTGGCGCACTAAATTTCTGCTTGCCCGATGCAGCGGCCGGATGAAACGGACTACGATATATAATGCCAATTATACTTGGCAACCGAAGTTAATGTAGGCCGGGGGTGTTAATGGGTTAATACCCATTGGGAGTATGAAACGGGATGAACAATGTTCGTATACCGTTAAGTTCATGAAAGTTCACGAAAGTGAAGCCCACCCTCCGCCAGTTTCGTGCAACCCCGTTATTTACGTTCTTCCCTTGTGACAGCCCGGAAACAAAGTGGAGCGCAATAAAAGTTATCCGAATCTCGATCGATTTTCTTCGTAACCAAGGGGCCGATGTTCGTCGTGCCAATGTTGCAGACACGTGGAACGTCCAACTTACCTCGAGACTTTGATTTACTTAGCAACCTTATTTACGATTCTTCGACCAGTTTAACGATTTCTTTAATTATTTTAGATATACAATTTTTTTTTTTATGTACCAGATTGATGATGTTTCATCATCATTCTCTTGAATGAAAATTCATCTCTTTCGATGAATTATAAAAGTATAAATAATAAGTAAGGTATAGTAAGTAAAGCGTGATGAATGTCGGGATGGAAAAAGTACGAATCGGTGGATCGAAATGTTGGTACGTGATTGATATTCTTACGATTGGTTTAACCGGTTAAGCCGCCAAAGAATGTCTTCTTCCTAGATTTGATATCTCAAGTTACGTTTTCTCTAGCGTATCAGCCAGCTTGATAAATTGCACACATTCTTCATCGATGCAAGGAAAAAGTTGAAAAAGTCTTATTTAGAAAAATTGCGAGAAAAGAAACTCGATAAATTTATTCGATGAAAATTTTCGTTTATCAAATCTGTTATAATTATATACTAATTTATACATCAAACAATTATAGAGTACTTGATGAAACACGCAGAAGAACGCAATTAAAGATGCATTAGATACGTACTCACGAAACAACGTCATGGTTGGTTCAAGATTAAAGATATTCGTTATGTTAGATTAAGATACTATTATTTATGGTTTGTTTTTTCTACCTGAAAACGTTTGAGTTCCGTGCAACGATATTTAAATTAAATCATGCCACTAGGCCAAGTTTATGAGAAAAGGTAGCCGGCTCGATATCGCTTATAGTCTGGAAAATACGGATTTACATTGGACGGTAGACATTTCTGGACTAGCAGGTGATTGAGGCCGTGTATCTGGCATTAGTAAACACTCGATCTCCCGTGCTCAGCAACGATATCGGACGTTTCCTGATTCTACTTTCGTAAACGAATGGACGACGGCCATTAACGCCGGCCGTATATGTGTCACGCGTGCAATGTATGCATAGGAAATGCATACACGGCTATGATACATGCACTGTATCGTCGTTTAACGAGCGATTCATGCTCGTGGAAATAGCTTTCCTCACGATGATACAATCTTTCCAACGTTTTTTTAATCTTTCGCCTTTTAACCGGTAAACGTGGCCATTTACTCGATGCGTTTCACGTGAAATAGCGTAAAATATTGAATAAAATAGAGTGAAATAAAATGTTAGCTCGATTATTTTTTCTGTCAGTTATTAAAAAATTATATTTGTATACCGATAATAAAATTTATCCCCTTTTAATCGAAGCGTAAAAAATAAAGTGAAATAAAGTATTAGGATGATGATATTTAAATTTTATTCTTTCAGTTTTCTTAATTAAATCATCAAACACAATTAAAAAAAAAAAACATATTGATAACTAAAATTTATACTATAAATATCGAAATTTAACTTTCTCTTCTACATGAGTTTAAAATTGGAAAAAAATTGTAAAAGTTATTGAAAATATTGTAAAAAAAAAAAATATTTGGAGAAGGTCAAAAGTATCTCCTATTTAAAATAATTTTTACAAGTCAAAATTATTTTAAATTAATTTTTTTTTTGTTCACAAAAACAATCGTGACACATGTCGTTCAAAACGGTACCGCGTTGTAACAAATAACGAGGAAGAATGATTTTTGACTTTTAACTTTAAATATATGTCGAAACACGTGCCGTATACGTATAAATATGTGTATAAATAAATTTTAACGTGATTTTTGACCTTTAATGACCTTGGTTATTTGCAATTTCCATACGTCATTTTGATCTATGTCGAACCTTTATCATTTCCCTATTCATTTCTAAAAATTTCCAAACCTTTATTTCCGCTACTCTTTCCTCATCGAGCTATCGAAAGGTCATAAAACAAATCGTGCAATAACGTGCGTATCATCGATAAAGTCTACGATTTTCATGCGGGAGATACGATTGATGTGCAAACAATAGGGTTGTAAATAGTGGTGGGTAAATTTATATGAATTTTTCTATCCATGCGTATCCATTGGCGTAGATTATATTGATTGGTCGATTGTATTCACGCAAAAAGAGGAAAGAGAGGAGAGAGAGAGAAAGAGAGAAAGAGAGAGAGAAAAGAGAGAAATAAAAAGGAGTATATACAGGCAGCTCTTCGATTAAGTTTGTTTTTTCAGAAATTACCTTTTCCCGCAAAATATCGATGACTTTACTTGCCCGTACGTTTATAACAGGCCACCAATAATGGCAGGGATTTTGCGTGGCTGGTTATTAAAATTTGCCCGCAGCCAGGTGAAAATATTAGCACCCGAAACTTCTTCTTGCCTCTTTGTTTTAAAAGTTCGGCGTGCCGCGGTTGAAAGCATTTATTTCCAGAAGTTCGCTTTTAAAAGGTGCAGAGAGAAAACAAATTAAAGGGTGGAGTGGCGCGGCAGTATATTATTGTATTATTCCCGCGGAATCGAAATTTAATTATCGAGGACGTAGCTCGCGTTGTACCATTGCTCGAGCACTTTTGAACAGTAGTGGGAAGAGTAATTCGGTAGGCCTCCATTTCCCTGCCTTCCACGCTTCCATCTAATTACGAATCTTTTAGGGCTTGTATGTGACATTGAATTTGATAACCCACTTTTCACCCGGCACACCTGTTTTAAAGTGCTTCTAAAAAAAAAAAAGTTCATTTCTCCGCATAGGCTCTTTTTAAAATTCTCATTTTTAAAAGCGCACGAAAGCGTATCAAATATATTTTGGATTCTTTTAATCGGATATCTTATTCTACTTCTCTTTTAAAAGTTCTACCAATTTTTAAAACTTTCGTTTCGTTTGAATAGATCGATGAACTGGCAAAGTCTTGATTTTTTATTCACGATCCACGTAATGCCAATAATATTCATAGGTTATTCACAGATATTTCAATTATTAGACATTTTAAAGAAAAAAGAAACATATTTATAAAATCTTTTTATCCTTTTTTGAAGATAAGTTGTTCATAGTATATCAATTTTTAATCTTTATTTATCGATAAATTGTTATTATTAAGCATAGCATCACTTTAAAAAACTTTAACTTTACGCAAACCATCCTTTCGATTTTGCATACAAATTGCTTCCGGCAAGCAAAACTAGAAAACATTCCATTCATAAATCCTCCCTCTCTTTTGCGTTAGAAGTTCACGAACGAAAGGTTGATCATGAATCGAGAGAGGGAATCCCCAACTTTTCTTCCAACTTCATCGATCTCAACTTTTCCTCAACTTCATCGATCGATGATACAAGTCAACCGATATATTTGAATTACTTACCGAGTTACGAGTAAATTGATCATAAAAAATTCTTCGAGCTACTTAACCCTGATGTTCACGTATACGTCCAATATCCGTGAAAAAATATGCATCCTTCGTGTACGTGTGTGTATGTATATGCAGGGAGGAAAGGATGTACAGTTAAAACGCAGTGCAGTAGATCGAGGGAGCTTATGACGCGCAGCACGTTTTAGATGTGCAACCTTGTGCCAGCTGTACTCACATATACCAAACTTATGTACGTGTATGTACGTACGAAATGGGCGCAGCTGGCTTAACAAAAGGATGTATGGATAATATCGTTTGCGCTGCTTTGCACTCGAGCTCGACATTCGTCACAGCCAGCAGATACATTTTCGTGGGAATCACAACTTTTGCGATTTCTTTTATTCCCTTTCGCCCATTGTCGCTGATACTTCTCTATCGAACTTTCGTATCTCTATCTTCCTCGCTATTTATTTCCTCTCCCTTTATATTTTTCCATTTTTTTTTTTTTTATTTTCCTCCGTGGGCGTCGATCATCCCCCAACCAGTGATTTTACTTTGGGGGAAAAAGCGTTTGCCGAGCAACCATTCTGTATCAATGAAATGTTCGCTTTTCCCTTTTGCACGCTTGCAATAACGTTCAAGAAAAATATCTACTGTTCTCTCTTCAAACTCTCACGTGTTTCGTATTTAGATGTCTACGCATGGTTTGATCGAAATAATAAACGATGGTAAACTGGTAAACGTTTCGTTTGGTAGTAACGAATATTTTTTCAATTTATCGATGCTCTTTTATCTCTTTCGTATATTTTCTGGTTCTATTTGCCTTCGTTTTCCAGCATTAATCTTACCTAATAGCATCCTTCTTCCTGTCGTTTCATGAATACGCTACTTTTTTTTGGCGTAGAGGGATGAAATTCGTTGCGGCGCGATCAATGTTGTTACATCAGAAATTCGAAACTTCAACGAATCCCGATCATTTATGCCTCAACTTCCACGTAAAAGTCTAATCTATCTTTTCTTTTATCACATCTTTCCATTTCTATCTTCGTAAAGCTTTGTTCCATTCACGATGGTAAACTCGTCATAAATATTTAAATTCACGCTTCCACTTTAAACAGGATTTTTCGAAAATTATATTATATACGCAAAGTATCCTTCCAACACGCGTATCGAGCGTTAAAATGGCCGAGAAGCATCGATCGTGATTGATCGAAGAATTAGGAATAGGCGAGGGATGAAAAAAATTCGCATCGACGAATCTTTGCTGCGTAGGATCGGTATTTTTTCGTCGATATTTCGCAATTTCCGAACGAGGCACGGCCTTGCATTTCTCTCCTTTTGTGAATTGCTCGTGCACGTGAACCAGCTGCGCGAGACGTCATATGCCGTCCTCTCGGGGATGAGACGGATTTTCTTCCTTTTTAAAATCATTTAGGTCGTGGCACGACAGCGGCGTACTCATGCTGACGAGATATCGAGTTCAAACGACCCTTGAGCTCAAACGTTCGGTCGATCCATCTGACGAGTGTACACGGATGTAGACAGGCGAAAACAAAAAAAAAAAAAAAAAAAAAATGGTTTTCAAATCACGAATTGGTTTTACGCCACACCCGATCGAGTTTGAAATTTAATCGGATGCGCTGCAAATACGCACGACTCTTGCTTTTGTATGTGCATTGGCCATTGTTTTGCATTTTATATCTTTAATTCGTGTAAAACGTTATTACTCGTGATAACATTTGATTTGATAATACACGCCAACTGTCCAGACTGATATTTGTTAGTTCATCGTCGATCAGGAAATATCGAGATATTGTTCGCTATCGAAACATATCCAATCTATTTTATCTGTAATTTAATAAAGGATTAGGCAAATTTTGTTTCTAAAATTATGTATTCACTTGGCTTGGTACAAAAGTACGATGTTTCTTGAGTTGCAATTGTGTCGCTTTGAGTAATAGCCGTTGGCAAAGAAAGCGGGATAATATTAAATAGTAGGTCAGTTCTGTATTACGTCGAATACAAAAATTTGTTTTATTACGATTGTTATTGCAATTTTTTTTCATCATCATTGGAATTTTTATATTCCTTTTCCTTTTGTTCAACAATAAAATTTTTAACATTGAAGAAATTTTTAATCGTGTATATGTTTTTTATATCATTTGAAAAATTTCGCTTCTATATTAACGTAAACGGAAACGAGATCTGTAAATGTATTTACTTGGCGTTTGATTGCGTTACGAGATACGTTTTTTTTAAAACTTTCGACTTTTCGACGAGAGGAAATGTTGGAAACTAATATTAACTCTTTCACATACTCGAGCACGTTTTTTTGATGGATGAAAGTATGATAAAATATTCGAATCAATCTAATCGAAACGTTCATCACGAGTATTCGAAGAATTTAATTTGAAAATGAAGCATATTTTTTGCCGCTGGAATTAAAAAGAAAAAAAAAAAGGGAGAGACAAAAAAAAAAGAAAGCACGGTATAGTCTCAACTTCCACTTGTGCCAGCTTTAAATCCAGGAATTCACGCGTACGCTACTTTTTTCCCTAAATATCGATCCTATTCGGTCTGACTAGGCCATAAACTCCGCTATTCCGCAAGACGTGTGCTTACCTTTCGGCTCTCAGTTACCAAGTTCATTGATCGAGATAGAGAAGAGAATTTGAACGGTGCCAAGGTGGAAATGAAACTACGAAATGGAAGAAATCTTGAAAAGAAATTGATTAGAAACGCGTCCTACCGAATAAAGAAAAGATTCATCCATTTAATTTCATTCGATCAATCAATTTGTCCAAGAAATTTTTATTAGACGTTATAAAAAGTAAAGTATGTTAATCATCGATTATTATTTCCATCAAAATTTCTGAATATTTTTATTTATCACTTATTGCTTATCTTATCATTTAATTCTTTTTATAAAATTTCTTAAAATTTCTTCTATTAATCTTTAAAATATATTTTGAATAGATATATATATCTTTAAATATTATTTTTATTACGTTAATGATTTTTTAAAGAATTCTTTTATTCGAATTTATAAATAGAAAAAACACTCAAGAATAAAAAAAATCTTCCGTTTCAAAGAGTATCGTTATCTTGAAGTACCGAGTGAATACATACATTAACCTTATTAATGTTTACCTTGAACTTCACTTTTAGAAACTGTTACACAATGGCCTTTGTGCTTCTAGGAAACAGTTATATTCAATTCTTGCATGATAGAGAATAATTTTTTCGCAAGGTTTTTCCGTACATTCACACAAACTTTCGATTTTCTCGTCATAAACATGCATTTGTACATATTTACCTTAGAAAAAAAAAAAAAAAAAAAGAAAAGAAATATTTGAATTTTCACAGATTTTACCAAATATTTGAATAGATATGTACACAGAAATCATACGTTGAAAAAGTTTTTCGATAATTCACAATTAACGAATTCAATTAATTTCAATTGAAAAAAGAATTACAAAGAAAGAAGTAATCAACAAGGAACAAATTGCTCGTAGAATATTCATACGGTTTAAAAAAAAAGGAGAACAGAAATCACTCGATAGAAGTGGTAACCCGAACAGAGACGTTCCCAAAGTGTCGTCCTGTTGGCGAGAAAAAAAAAAGCGGCCTGGCAACCCTCATCTGGTGCTCTTACCGACCGACTCGCGCACGAAAAGAAGAATATTCGCCACGAGGTCACGTTGCATCCCCTTTTCCATCCGCTGTCGTTACAATGTATGCGCATTTACGTATGTGCGCGTGTCGTCGCGTTCGTAATCACCCCATTTCACGGTTAATCAGCCGAGAGGCCGGAAGACAGGGAAGGTCAGAAAAGGGAGAGGTGAAAAAGAGAGGCAAGATATCTGGGAAAGAAGAAGAGTAGAGGATAAGAGGCATAAAACGAAGAGAGGGACGAAGATGAGGAGAGATGGAGAAAAAATTGTTACAGAGAAAGACACAGTGAAAAGAGGCCATCGATACAAAAGGAGAAAGCGAGGGAGGACAACGTGAACGATAGATAGAATGACAGAGAAAGAGAAAGAGAGAGAAAAAGAGAGAAACGGAAAAGGATTCGTGCTTAGTTAGAATAATGTACGCATAACGTGTAGCATAGCCGAATATCACGGTTAAGTGCTCGATATATACCGCACCTGATCAATTAAGCTGGTAATCACGCCGAAATCACTGGTTAGGCTGCCGGCACTCATCCACCTCTTTCACCACGATTATCTCGTGTATCGTTCGATCGGCCCACGATTCTCCCTTTTGATCAACCGCGCCGCCAACATTTCTTCCACGTTTTGTTTCACACGGTGCGCTTTTTTTTCTTTTGCTGGTTTACACGACGGAACGATAAACAGGTGGAGCCTGTCCCGAGGGAACAGTCCGCCGAGAAGGGTGACCACCACGGTCGCAACGAGCCTTCGACCCTAGCGAGTCTCGCTCCTCGCACGACTGACTGAAGCCTAGAATCGAGGCTTGCAACCAACCCCCAAACCTCTCACCCCTTTCAACCGCTGGGGAGGCCACGCAAGTGGCGCCACGAGCTTGCAAAAGCTCACCTCACCCCTCTACCATCTCTACATCCCACCACCATCGAACGCTGCTCTTATCTACGGGGTGGCGCGCGCGGTTAAGTTCTTGCATCCTCGGGATCTTGATGCTGGCACGGTTTAGATTCGTCGCCTGGTTATCCCGCAGGTTTTAATTTCATTCGAGCGCGCCCCGACTCTCTCTGTAAATTCGCGGTATTTTCATTTCAAGAAATATTTTTCCTTTCTTTTCTCTCCCTTTTTTCTCCCTTCTTTTTTTTTTCTTATTCCATTTTCTGTTATCGCGCGTTTATTCGCTCGTTGATTAATTTTTTACAGAGATCGCTCGTCGATCCTTCGCTCTTTTTATTATCGGGAAGGAAGTTACGCGGGAAGGAAACATTGTAATTTGTCTTAATTCTCATCCATGTTGTCGATGATTATTAATTGTATTTGGTAATTCGATCGATAATTCTTATCCGATACAATATTCATCCTTCGCGTCTCGTTGATAAGATGTCAAATTGATTTCGAGGAGATGCTCTATAAATGTTGTTTAACGGACGCTTGACACGAGTATCGGCTGATGATTGTTCGAGAATTGTATCACAATTAACGGGTTCAAGTGATAGCTCGTATTCACGCTACTCGATGTCTATTGCACGTTACACGTTCTCAATTTCCTTCTCGTTTTGTAGGAGCGAATTCGTCTCGTGAAACAAAGATATCGAGTGTTTGCTCGAAATATAAACGATAAAGAGAATTTTCATCAAGTTTTATTATTCGACGATGGAACAAAGCTCAGTCGGTAATCAAATTGCGCGTACTTCATGCACGATTTTTCTTGAACCTTTACTTTTTCTTCACCGTTTTCATTCAACCACAATACTTTCGATGTATTCCTTTCTCTCGTCTCTTTCTTCCAGGAGCAACCACCTGTAACCCCCTGGAGACAGACGTACGTTTCAAAGTGCAACCCCTCTCTTTCCATCTTTCCCCGCCAACCCCTCTAAACTTAGCCTTGACGGCCTTTTTCTCTCTTCATCGCCAATCGCAACAGCCGATCCATCAAAAGACGAGTTATGCTCTCTTCCTTACTGTGTACACGTTTCTCTTTCTACTGATAATAGATCTATCGATATTTCTTTGATATATTTTAATAAATTACAACATCTTATGGTGATTTAAATTTAATATTGTATTTCATTATTTATTTTTAATTTCATAAACTATTTTCTTTTAGTTTTTCATTTTTTTTATTTATTTAATATCGCATGCAGCACTATAGTTTGATAGCATATAGTTTACATTGCATATAGTATCTATTATTTTTATTTATTATACTATAATATATGCATGCGCTAATATTATAGAAATTAAAAATTTTAAAAACAATGAAAAATTGAAAAATTGGATTCCTTTTACACATATTTTGAGGATTATTTCTTCTTTTTTGTAATTTCAAATGCAATGTTTCTTTTATGCGATACCACAGGATTTTTTGTTTCAACTTTTCTTGATTGACATGTCCATTATTCATTTTTATAAAATTAAAAAAATATATTGAAATGTTGATATTTGGTGAACAAAAACCACGATATTCTTCAATTTGATTTTCATTCGTTTTACGATACAGGGTTAAATCGAGAGAGAAATATCCGATAGAAGTCGCAAAAAATGCTTCATTCAACATGCATATTAAAATTGAAGAACTCTGATCCCGAATGTCGTATTAATTTTAACGAGTCATGTAGATTTAGTTCAAAGCGTTCAATAATAAAACCATACAACAGAAAGTAACTTCGTTTAAATATTGTGTTAATAAAGTAAATGTAACAAATGTTGATGTTTTTAATTAAAAAATGCAATAATAAAAATGCAGAAATAAAATGCAGAGAAATTTCTTCAAGGAGAAGTTGGATAAATAATATTCTATATAAATGAAAAATAAAAAAATTATCATTAAAATCAGAGAAGAATAATTTTTATTGATTTTTCTTTCTTTTTTTATCTAATTTAATATCTAAAAAGAAATGCTTTGATATATAAAAAGTTAAAAAGATGAAAAGTTTAACAAGTTTCAATATAATATAACACTTTAATTATATCAAGAGAAATAAATATTATGATAAAATATCGAAAAATATCTTTAAAACTAGAAAATGTTTTATCAAGATTTTTTCAAATGTTGCAAAATTTTTTATTCTTAACAATAGTCGATTTCAAGATATAAAATAAATAAAAATCTCTCGATAACTGATTTTTCTTTATGTATTGTTATGCCTTATATTTTTTACTTTTTCTTCTACATATACTTTCATGTTATTCTATTATTAAAACAAAATTTAAATTTATTTAATATTAAAACAAGAAAATATTGCATTTAATATCAATAAATAAGAACATAAGAACATAAGAACATAAGAACATTTAATACATTATAAATATATTTTTATAATTATCATATCAATGTTTCGTATTTTAAAAATGAAGAAAAAATTAAATAAAAATTAAATAAAATAGTATGAGAAAATATATTAATATACTTTCGTATAATTTTATATTGAAATAGTTTTATTACAATTTTCTACATATTTAGTTGTTCATAAAATAGAATTCTTGATTCGATAAAATAACTTATATGATACAACTTTTTTTTCGATTAACATATAATGAAATAAAAAATATAATTCAAAGTATTTTTTTGAATATATTTAAATATACAATTGAAAATTATAATATTTAAATATTTTATATTAATAAAATATCTGAAATCTACTTGCGTCGCTATCGATATCGGTGCGCGCGACTTTGCTCGCTGGGTGGGGGAACGCTACGATTCATAACAGTGTAGCGTTCCGTATCGTACAGACGTGTCGCGCTTGTTTTCTCCTATATAATTTAAATTGTGTATGTATTTTGTATAAGAAACTTATTTTATTTATTATTTATAATAAATACATATGTTTTTGAATATTTAAAGTATGTTTGTTCACGAATTAAAATATATTTAGTCGTAATTGTTTATAGCATTCGTTTTTTATTCGTAAGTGTTTAGAATGTGTGAGATATTGTTTATTTGTGAATATTTATAGTATGCGTTTTTATTTGAGAGTTTCGTATGTTTTATTATACGATATAAATAATTTCGCGGATCGTTAAAATAATTTTTGCGAGTTAATGAAAAAAAGGAAAGCAGTCAATTATTAAGTGTTATCTACAAATGATAAGTTGTATATTTTTTATATTGATAAATATAGTAATTAACAATAATTTATAAATATTCGTATACATTAATAGATCAGATAATAACGATTTGACAATTTAATATTGATTATAAATTTTTATTAATCTTTCGCATTAATAGTTAATACATAATTATAAAATCAAGTTATATAAACATAAAAAAAATTATAAATTTACTTTTAGTTGATAATTCATGTTATATTTATGTAAAAAATGAAAATATAATTATAGAATAACAAAAATCATCTCATAGATAAAACGAAAGAGCAAAAATTTGATTTACACGAAATAAAAAAATAAAGATATCATGTTTAATTAACGTTTTATTTTGATTTACTTCATGAACGTCAAAAATTAAAATATAACTAAATAATAATAATAAACGTGTCATTAATTAAAAAAAACTATGAAAAATCTTATTTTATTTGCAAATTAGCACAAAGCATATGTAATTTAGTAAGTAATATTTTATTTTGTGTCATTTTTTCAACTAAATTTTTAATAAGTTTTCTATAGATTTCCTTGTCATTCAGATTAATATAATTATTAAAATCATCATTTGTTTGTGTTGCATTTGATGTAGTTAAAATTGTTTCTGTCTGTGTACTGACAGATTTTTTTTGGCAAAAATTTTTTTGAAATTTTATTGATTGGTATATTGTTGTACTTTGATTGTACATTGAAATTTTTTTAGAATAGTTATTCCTTATTTTATCTTTTTTTCGTGATTTTATGTTATAACTATTATTATTGCCATTCCATGTATTACATGTATGATTTGCTTGTATTATTATTCCACATTTTGAACAACGTTCGCAGATATCGCAAAAATCATCTTCTTTCAATGATTTAATATATTTTTTAGAGTGACATGACATCTTTGATACTAAAATAAAAGAAAGAATTAAGTTAATCTTAAATTTAAAAAGTTTTTAATATTTAAAATAGTTATTCGTAAAATTTATTACTTTTTTCATATATTTATTTTTCAAAAAATTGATTTAAAAATAAAAGGATTATTATATATTTTATTTTTCATATTTTATCTAGTTAATAATAATTTAAATATATTATTCACAACAAATTGTATCAATCGTAAAACTTAAGATATAATATTATTTATTTTCCTTATTATCTTTTCGTTAATAGTTTTATTGTTATTAAAATTTTATTTTTTTTTCTAAACGATTTTTTTGTCAGGAATCAAAAATTTAATTGAATCAATTCATAATCAAAAATCAATAGATATATTAATGGTCATTGTAGATTTAATTTTTTATTCTTAAAAAATTTTTTAATAATATTAATATATAATATTAATAATATTAATATACTTATAATCATTGAAACCATGTGCTTCATTGAAGCCACGTGCTTACGTTTGGTTAGAATTGTATCGATTTCGTTTTATTAAAATTTTAATGTAAATTAATAATAGATATTAAGTGAAAATATTTGTAATGTATATATAAAATAAAAAATATTTAAATTTACCTTTAATATCCTATGATTTGAACTTTATTATAAAATAATAGCATCAAAATGCAATAACTACTTTGCATATATGATGCTTATTGTACTCATTATCCTTAAGAAGTGAAGTACAAACAATTTCATTCATTGCATTGAACACCATCTATTGAGAAATAGATAAATACATAAGATTCTTCTAATTCTCAGCAGATAACTCAGAATCCTTTTATTGTATGATTTTTGATTTACAAATTTTTTTTTTTTAATTTCAAAATTAATATTTAATAGATTTAATTTTCATGGATGAATAATTTATAACATTTTTCATTATTAAAATTTTGTTAATTAAATTAGTTAATATTATAAACACATATTTTTTTTAAAAATAGATAATTAAGAATGACAGTGAATGATGAAATAAAATAAAAAATCAAATAATAATATCTAGATGTTCTTTTTCTTCAAGCTATTCAGGATAAATAAAAAAGGTACAAAGGCTCGAAACAATTTGATTTCAAGTATACAAATCAACAATGATGTATAAATCAATAAAAAGATTATATACATAATTACATATATAACTGTATAAAAATTATATTATAGTTCATATTATATTATATATATTTAATTGTATTATTTTATCATACTTCAAAATTTCTTTTCTCAAGATTGAGATGATCTTAATAAAATCTCAATGTTAGTACGAAAGTTTCATATATATACCAATATTAATTATCAATAACAGATGTATCTATTTTCAATCTATTCATGAATTTTCAATCGTTTAAAGATTTATTTATATATATATATATAAATATTAAAATTTTATTCGAAATTCGAGGTTATTTCATTAGCATTTCCATGAAATTTTACTTATCTTGATTACAAAATTTCACTTGTTTGAAACGTTTCATTTAATTAGCATTTTTATGAAATTTGCATAGCGTTCTTCTAGATTCTCCTTTCATCATCACTGTCATTTTTATTGTATCTTTCTTATCTAGAATTATTATACTTGTCTGATGAAATAAATCTAAATATTTTATTTTATTTTTTCAGTCAAATAATTTCCAGTGGTATGCACGGGCTACAGAAAAAAACGAAAACAAATGAAAAAATAAAATTCTGCCGTGGAAATCTTTATGGACCAACAATAAAATTAAGGTGAGTATAAAAAGGAAAAGATAGCTATGTCTTGAACACATTTTCATTAAAAATCATTTGGATAATTTTTACAAAATTAATTATTTTTTTTTATCACAATTTCAATTTCAATTATTATTTTCATTATTCATTTTTGTATTCAATTAAAAATTTTTAAAATCTCAATCGATTATTATACAGATTCAATTCCTAAAAAGATTATTCATTAACCTCAAAACATTAAATATTAAAATTAACTATGTAAGTAATCTGGACTAGTATGAAAGAAGAAGAAATTTCATTGTTAAATTTTCGAAACAAGTTTTTATTCTTATTGAAAAAAGTTTTAAATATTTAATGATTATCTATCACGAAATTAGATAATATTATAGAAATTTCTATAATCATTCCAAAATTTCTTTATTTTTTCAAAGCTCAGAATAATAAAAAGTAGATCCGCGAATAAAAAATTCATTTATCATTATATATCATTTATCATATATCATGAAAAAAATATAGTTATAGAAAATTATAATTATAAAAAATATTATTATAATTATCATTATCATTATAAACATCATTATTATTATTTACTCTTAATATAGAATATCGAAAAAATCCGACAATTCTTCGATTTCAAACAATTATCTCACTTTAAAGCATAATTTATGCTACCATTATTCATCCTAAATTCGTCATCGTAGTCCAGATTATCTGCATTTGTTCTTTGTTTCACGTTGATTGACCCAGCGTGATAAGCAGTAAGGGATAAACTTTCGATGATAAAGGTTGAATGTCGAATAAACGTGGGGATCAACCAATGTCTGATCCCCCTTCTTTGACCTACAGGATCACCCAGAAAAAGACACCACCCTTTTTCTTCATTTCTATCTTTCTCTTTCAAGGCATTCTTCACGTTTTTCCGCACGCAAACCCCACTCGCTTTCCTTCGACCGACCTATCACGAGCCACCACCGTCGAAAGGTATTCAGTTCTCAGCGCGCCGTGACGCGAGCAACCACCGTATCGCATCGTTTCCCTTTTCGAGCATTCTGTCCTCTCTTTGATCGATACGATCGATGAAATTTATCGCGAAAACCGTGAAATCGATCTACGGATGATCGTTGTACCGATTTATTTAGAAACGAATAGAGAGGATTTTTATCGTCGATAAAAGATACAAGTTTGTGAAAGATCGATCGATCGTAGAAGACGTGATTACTATTTTGATCTTGTGTTTTTTTTTTTTTTCGCTTTCCGTTACGTTATGGACTCAAGAATAATTAGGATCGAGATGTGGAATCGTAGAATAGAGTGTTAGAATAGAATGGAGATTTGTTTTTCGATAAGATCGAGCATTTAATTTTGATAAAAGGTTTCCGATGCGCGTTCCTGTACGTTGACAAACGGATCCAATCTTGATTCGCGTTATTCTGCGAATTGATTCTCCATCGAATCACAACTGTAAGTACACTTTTATATTTTTATATTATTTAAGTTATTATTATTTTTATTTTATAATATACACGTGTTAACTAATTGTAAATTATTATTTAATTTTTCAAATTATAAGTTAATTAGAAAGAATTAGTTATTTTTACTCAAGATCAATTTCATGCTGATAATTTTATGATTTGACTTTTATAATTTCTTTTCATTTTGTTAAAGTTCAAATTTTGTTCCCCAATATTTCGAATTTCTCAGAAAATTTTTCAAATTCAAGGATCTTATCTTTCAAATTTCCTCTTGTATAATTGCACACGAAACGTGAATGATAAACGTGAATGATAAAAATTCGAAATTACTTTGCATATTTTGAAATTCCCACATTGATTGGTTATTTCGTTTAATTGTGCGCTTGTCAGAGGAAATATCATTGCGTAATATAAAAATCTGATCCTCGAAACTGACTATATTCCGATAACAAATCGTGGTTTCAGGAAAATTTTCACGCGAATCAATACTGCTTATCGAGTTCACTGTGTAAACGATCCTAATCGTGAGTCACGAAGGGAAAATTTCGATATACAGAAACGATTTTAATTGTTCGCCTTGTTCGTGTTTATTAACTTTACTTTCGTATCTTTCGTGCACGATTTCGACTATTATCATTTATCTACGTAGATAGCTTCTAAATATCTATTGCGTACTTTATTTTTATGTTTTTATGTTTTGTAATAGTACAGTGGATCGAATATTTCGAAATTTCAACATAATAATGAAATATAATTTAAACTTTAGATGCCTTTATAAAATTCTAAAAGACTTTTACGCATCATTGGAACGTAATAAGATTAATGACAAGTTTTTTGAAGTCGTTATTGAATTTTTCAAGTCGTTATCGAATTTCATATAATTCGATGCGAATAACATGTTCAATGCCTACATAATTTATATAGATAGCTTTATTTTTCAACGAAGTATTTTCTTATCATTTCTATATTTTATTTTATTAGTATAAAATTCTTATAATTATTTATTCATATAATGTATTTTGGCTTAATTAATCATATAAATGATATAATAAACATACAATGCGAATACTTAAGCATTGTAATGTTGAAATATCATATATGATTTTTTTAATAATTTTTTCTAATAATTTATAATATATTTGATTTTTATGTAATATTAAAAGAAGAAAAAGTTGTATTTTCTGTTTTATTATTTCGAATTCTTAGGAGATAGAGAAGTAAAGGGTAAATAAGTATAATGGAATTTCGGAACAAATATGTATACGTAGTAATTTGCATTTCGTATTTCGATTTTAATGCTTCTTCTTTATATGTATAGTAGAATGAATATAAAACATTTGAATTACTATTTTTTTTTTTTTTTTTTACATATTTTCATTCTATGAAAAAATTCAATGATTACAAGCTTTCATATTGCTATTATATGAACTTGTTACGTTTTTCGATTTATTTTCAATTCAATTGTGATATTTTATCGCTAATTTTTGAATTTTGAATAGGTAATATGTAGAAATCGTAATTAACATGTTAAAAATTATAAATTAATTTTTTTATATTTGTTAAGAAAAGATAGAAACTTCGGAAGAAACACGTTATTCTTTTATTACGAAAAATTGTAGCTTGAAAATTTTTAAAATTCTACGGATATTGTACACATAGATTTCTAACGAAACGTTAAACAAACCTGTTGCATGGAAAATTTAATCTGATTAGTTTAAAGAATGCTTTTATGTCATTTCTTTACAGTTCGATACCTTATTCCATTAACGTGTTAAAATCGTGTTAAAATCCTTTACACTGCTGCATGTATGCACAATTTTATTAACATAATAAATTAATATATAAAACTACTTTAAAATGAGATATTAATTCGCCATAAATTAAATTATATGATATAAATTTTGTTGAATTTATATAGGTTAAAATAATTTGAAGGAATGTATACAAAGAAAAAATAAAATTCCGAAAAATTAGAATAACTTTACGGTTCATATATTATGATTATTAAATTTTTCCACGTATTGTACAAGCTTTAATGTCAAATGTAAAATTATTTCTTTTTTTCTCTTTTTGAAATTATTTTGATTAGAAAAAATAATTTTTGTTTAATAGATTTTCTTTCTCATTATCATCGTTCCGAATATTGAATTAAAATGTGATCTTCTTTCAAGGATTTGTATTATTTTTTTTTTATTTTTTTTACGTATTTCTAAAAGTAGGAATCTCAAAGATTAAAGCTATTGCTACAAATGTTTATTTTTATTTTTTCTTTAATATTAGAAACAAAAGATCTTATTAATAAAAGAATAATTGTTTTTCAGCTCGTTTTAAAAATATTTTTTATATGCTTGTTATTTCACTTTTAAATGGTTGAATGGTTAGAAAAGGAACAGAAATTTCTCATTTTTTCTCGAGAATATTTCATTTTTCAAGTATATAAAGTGACAAAATTACAATCTCTTGCAATATGATTCGCAAATTATTTCCCTCTCGACAACTGTAACTTGTTACGTTTTTAATCTTTTGTCGCAGCCATTCTGACATAAGAACAAAATATTAGGGTATAAACGATTCGAAGGAATGTGATTAAACGTTTCGAGTGACGTGAAAGAGAATTATATTATATTGTATTGTCGCTATATTGCGAATGTTTAAGTAAATTCATATTTTTATTAATTAAATAAATAGAAGCAAAAAAAAAATAGAGGTTTATTTCAACTAAATAATATAACGTGTATATAATATTTTATTTTGAATATTTTATACATTATTATATATTATCAATTATGCAATTTCTTTACACGCCAATTCTGACAGTGTTTTCCAAGTTTTTTCGTCACCAATGAATGAACAATGTGCTTATTTAATTGACGTGTGTCACGTGCAGTTGATATTGACGAAAACTGGACAGTATAGGCGACATAAAAAAACAAAAAAATAAAGTTGTTTTGTCATCACGATGTAGCGAACAGAATTTCACAAAATAATCGAAATCATGAGGCATAGAAAAGAAATAATACAAAATTAATTTGATCTATTTGTTGACGCAATGATTTAATTAAAGACACGATTAATTAATGAAGAGAAAATATTTTTCTTCATTATTCATTTTTTACATTCTTTTTGTTTCAAAAATTGACGATCGTGTTGATAATTAAATGTAAAATAAAAAAATATGTATTGTTATTATTATGAATGTAATTAATATTGATATATATATATATTTGTAGGTCAATTTTTATTACTATGTTAATTTATATTTTTGCAGAAATAAATATTAAATATTCATGCAGCATTCCAACGTATTTCAATATATATTACATTTTATTTAGATATAGCTTCTTTGATTGAGATCTTCAGCTTCAACTTCTTTGAGTAGGTTCTGATTACAACCTGCATTCGTGATATTTGGTATTAGCATTGCTAGCTTGATGGAACAGATGCAGCGTATTTACGTATATATACTCGAATGAATATGTAGGCGTTTGCAAATTTTCGTGTAATTATAGAAGTTCTGATATCACGTTCGTATTGGTGTTTGCATTGGTACATGTATTTTCTATGCGAATAAACAGTTTGATTAATAAATAATAAAAGTCTAGAAATTATTTTCAATATTTGGAAAATATTGTCAATATTTAAATCAGAAAATAGGAGATATTTAAAAATTATATGCCTCGTGTTAATTTTTAGAAAAGAGCAGTTATCAGTTTAATTAGTTAAACTAGTTAAATTATTTAATTAGTTAGTTAGTTTTTCACATTGATTTTTAAAAAAGAATATCTTTTAATTGAATTTTTAAAAGAATTATTCACATTTATAAAAATAAAGGAAAAATTAAAAAGATATCTAGTTCAATCATTAATGCATTAATAATCGTTTGCTTTTAGATACTATGAAAGCGAAGACAATTGATAATAAACAAAATTATTAATTACTTGATGGTAAACGTTTGAATCACCCAATAATGAGAATTTATTGGAAGTTCTTTTTTATCGATACAATTACATTCTTTCGATTTACATCTTTTTTATACGAATTCTCTTTCCATTTTTCATTTAAACGAATTAATTATTAAAATTGTAACGGAATTTAACAGAGAATAATTGCAAAAATTCAAATTATTCGTGTTTTAAATATGGAAGAGCATAGATATTACATGCTCATAAATATAAAGGAAGAGGAAATTGGTGTAAAAGAAGTTTAATTTCTTTTCAATCTCTTAAGACAAGCATTTACGATAGTTATAATTTATAATAGAGTGTTTTATTTTATTTACATGGTATATTTATTGTACAGACATATAGAACATCTAATTTAACTTACGTTTTTAATCGTAACTCGAATCAGCTCGGCGATTACACGAGGCAAACTCATAAAACATTAAAGACGCGGAAGAAGGATGGAACAAATTCTGAAACATAATTTCATGTTCGTAATTACGAGTTCTTATGCATCGTGCATAACTTGTATGTCATTATTATGAACCGAGATGAATGCGTTTAAATTTTTGACGACTGATACCGATTCAATTCAAAATAGCATGCTGGAAATGAATTTTATCGAACGATGGATCATCGTCAATTCTAGTCTTCAATGTCGCTTGAGAAATGAATTCCAGTCGAATAAAGCGCAATAGGATTTAAATTAAAAATCGAATAAATGTAAAAAAAGGGAAAGCGAAAAAGAAATTGCAGATTCTTTGAAGAAACTTGAAAAGGATTTTTCCAATTATTGAAATTTTCAATACGTAAAATATTTAATTACAAAAATAAGAAAAGAAAAGAAAAGGAAAGGAAAGAAAAGAAAAGAAAAAAAAATTGCTGATCTTTTTGCACATGAAAGTTTACAGCTTCAATTGCTCCATCATATAGAAATTCGTTTGAATCGTTCAAATATCAAATCACAAAGGCATCATTATAAATCATTTCAACGAGGGGAATCGAACGTAGGATCACAATGATGAAAGTGCAATAATATTCCCAACACCTTTAACCGCGGTCAGTTTATTGGAAATCGATCATTGCGGTCTATACATGATGTACGCATAAAGATGTATTTTACCATGAGGTTGTATTTCATTTTCTTCGTGATTATTCTTGCTCGAAAATTTGCCGATCAATGAATGAGAAATCGATGATCGATCTATTTCACATTTAAATGTACGATATAGTTGTTCTTAGAAAATATCGTACGTGTTGTATACAATTTTCTGGATAAACATTGCTTTCGATGCTATCGCCACGTAATTATCGAGAAAATGACGAGCCATTAAAAAGGATGGATTAAATTTTAACTAGCAAACAGAGGTTCACGATCATCTTAATGAAGATTAAACCATTAACACGTATTATCAACGTCGAGGATCGATAAAGCTCAAATGCTCGATTTCCTGTCTTTTCCTCCTCTTATTTTCTTACTCTTTCAATTTTCCAATCATATATGAATTGTCGCGAAACAAGCAGTAAATTTTCAATCTATTATTTTTTCATTTGAAATCTCAATCTTCGTATATATTGTTCGTACATATTTAAATATTTTAATAGAATGATTATATGAATTTTATTGGAAGAAAAAGAAGAAATTTATAATAATTATAAATGTAGTATTTTACAAAAAGCATGATTTTCTACTAGTTTTCAATCTCATTAACAAAATTAACAAAATTAACAAATTACAAGAATCATTTCTCGTACAAAATAACAAATTTTTATGGATTATGGAATACAGATATCCATTATACAGATTAAAGTAACAGTTCACAACGTGAATAATTATTATTCGTTAATAATTATTTGATAATTAATTTGTACATGTAAATGTTAATCAACAAGATTGTTCAATGTTCCATTGTTCCAATGTTCCATAACTCTCCGTTATTTTCTTCTTAAATGTTTATTAAGTAAAGTTTTTTCACTGATACAAATGATTGAATGTCCATAGCAGTTTATCACTCTCGAAGAAATTTGTTGCATCTTATGATTTAACGAATTGTTTGATAGAAAAGAGGAATAACAAAGTGTTTCTCAAAAGTGTCTTCTTATATTCCTGAAGTAATTCTTATTCACTAAGCTTCCACCGATCCTTATACTTTGTTCTTTTGTTGGCAACAGATACTTTGAGAAGCTGCCTCAATTTCTTGAAACTTTCCCTTGGGCAAAGTGTACAACTTATTTTATCCGTCGCCAGTTTTGCGGTAATCTTTTGGAAATTGTATTTAATCTCACTCTATCTCGTAATTCAACTTTATGTTTATGTTTATGTAACGCATATATCTTGAATTTGTTCATTTATGGGTTATTTTTTTAATTTTACATCTCAATTTCCAAGAGGAGTGCAACGTAACCAAATTTATCTCATGAAGTTAATTGACAGTCAAGTCCTCTGGAATGAATATGCTAATTGAAAGCACAAAAACAGCTATTGTGTCTCTAACATTTATTGGGTTATAAAACTTGAAGTAGTCAGTAGGATCCTCAATCAAATGTATACCCATTTGAAATAGATACAAAAGTTCTTTTTCATATTTATCAATTTTATTAAAAAATTTCAGGTTTTTGTATCTATTAATTTGTTCTATGGTTTCTTAGTTTTATCCATTTGGAATTTCTCAACGAAGGAACGAAGTACTATTTTATTTTATTGATCCTTTCCTACATATACGATAAATATGTAATTATTTCGAGTATCTCTTCACGACTTACTTCAAGATCGTAAATTTTGAATATGGTAATTGATCGATCTATTTTTCTTCAATTGAACATGTATACGTGAGTCAATAATATTATATCTTTTCTTATTTTATTTATTATTCATTCAGTGTACATTTCAATAATATTTGCTTGACGTATGCCATAAATCGTGTTATTGGATATTGAAACTTCATGCACAAGTACAATTTTGTGACAAATTTGCAAACAGTGCATACCATAACAGAGTAAGTTATAGAAAGGAAAACATAACTGTTACATAAAATCGATAGTATATTAATAGATTTACAATAACATAATTAATTTTATTGGATCGCAAGAAAGCAAGCAGATGTTAAGTATGATTATTCTAAATTCAACATTTGACACTTTTATATTTATTTACATTAAAAGTCTCCACTTTGCATATATTAAATTTATTGCAAACTTTATGTTTTTCTTTTAATTTTTGGATTTAACTTCAATTTTTTATTTTTCTCATAAATTTTGTTTCTAATTTGAGAAGAAAAAATGTCTGTCATTATTTTTAACAAAATCTAATCTTTTCTTCAACAATTAGAATTCATACTCTTTCCAAATTTTAATCAAATTTTTCTTATAATATCAAGTTTGTAATTCAATGAAAAATGACTTGACATACACGAATTCTAATATTATTTCAAAAATTATTTTTCATCGAAATTAGATTATAAATTGGTACATGGCATAATGTAAACAGAAATTACTGATTCCGTCCTCGTTTGACCATCGATTAATTTTTCGTAATCTTACTTGAGTCGAAGAGACAAGGATCTTGGTATCTTTGTTTACAGAAGCAGAACTGTTTATTTAGCAGTCTTTCTCATTAGTATTCAGGAATCACAATCGCCCACGTTTGATGTTCCTTCGCCATTGTCGTGACTCTATCTTCAGATCGATGAAAACGTAAATATCAAGCAAATGAAATAAAATGAATTTTCTACTTCCTTACATTACATTAAAATATATTATAATATTCTCAGTAACAAGATGTTATATAATATATTTTCATGTAATGGATTCATTATGCAAAAGTGAAATGCGTAGGGGATTCGATTAATCGTTGAATTCAATTGTTCTTATTTGATTATTTTATTTTATTTTGTTTTTTCTCTCTCTCTCAAAAAAAAAACGAATTAGAATTGATTCTTATTGATTCTTTATTCTTGTCTTGACGATAGCTATTACAGTTTATCGATGCAAAAAATATTCTTATAATCGAAATCTTGATGATAGCGGATGTTGGATCGATAATAATAGATATCGATGTAAATAGAAATATTGTTAGATCATTCTTAGTTTTTTCTTATAATTCAAATCAAATGCAATCCTTCAAGATCATCAAAAATGATTAAATTTAATAATTATTGATATAAATAAATAAATATTGATCAATTGGAAGACTTAGATTGCAAATTGAGATGGTAGAAGAAATTACCAAACCAACTTAACTAGTTAGATAGGTTTAATCAGCTGGTAATAGAACGATATTCCTGTGATCGATATTTTGTCCCATAATTCCACTTATAGGTTTATTCGCTAAATTGGTTGACAGTTGGTAGAAATAACACGAAACGACTCGTAGCAATTATTCGTATTGATTTCCTTGTATTTTCGATTTATCAAACTACTCTGCGGTTTAGTACGATCTCTGTTACCTGTGGAATCCATTATTGTACGGACGTAATTTATTAAAGATAATTAATACGGATTTGAATTAATATTATTTAAATTAATAATACGATAGGATTTTGGATTGGATTTACATTGAATTAGAGAGGATGACGATGAAATTATCCGATGAACAATTTTGTCGTTAATTGTCTTGAAAAGGACAAATCAGAATTCTTTTTAAATATTTTTAATATTTTTAAAAATAATTATATTGCATTTAATAGATTATAAATCTATTATAATTAATATTTTATATCTTCGATATATTTGTTTTTGAAAACAGTTACTGATTTAGATTATTAATTCTGAATTGGTGACACAACATAGATTGAACTTACAGATTTAATTAGTTTTCAGTGAATAAGTTATACAGATTTTATTAAAATATCAGTAATTCGAAATTTAGAATCCTCATATACAATCGTTTATTTACGAAATATCTTAATTAAAATTTCTAAAATTCTTGTTATTAGTTTGAAATTAAAAGTAATTATTATAATCAATTGAAAATTACATTTCGTAAGAGTACATATAAAATTTGTGAAAAAAAGGAAAAAGAATTATATGACATTTCATTTATCTTTTTCGAAATATCCTTTTTTCAGAAGAATAAATATAAAAAATGTTTTTCCAAGAAAACAAAAAAATCTTGATTCATCCCTCGACTTTCAGTTAATTTCTCTTATATTATATCACGCAATTTCGTTTCACGTTCTTGCTTTTTTATATTTCGTTATATATATTATACAATATTTATTATAATTTCATTCCTCTCAAATAGAATTTGAAGCAGCAAATATTTCATTATTTCATAAATTTCAAGAATTCATTTGAAAAAAATACTTTTCATTACCAAAGTTATGAAAGGCGAATAAATTTTGCCTCTGGTTATTATTGATCAATATAACTTATTATATAAAAATAACTCTTATATAAAAATTCTCGTTTGAATGGAATCTAATAACTTTGCCAAGAATTTTCGAGATTTATTCGAGATATGAATTCGGGAATAAAAATCGATGAGCGTGGAATGAAATAATTCTTATTTTTATTTTATTTTATCTATATCGTAATTGATCGCCTTTCATCCTTTTCGTAGAATTGCTTGTTCAATTTTGTTCATTACTAGAAGTCCAATTATACGACACGTGTTAATTACAAAGTTGAACAAACTTCTCATGTTTTCAGAGTGAAACGTATTCGGTGTTCACCGATGCTTGATTGACCGTCTTTGTGTGCGTTGACACTTATTGTTAGCAGTTTGTTCTATAAGTTTGATCGTAGAACATAGTTGTCGAAATAAAATCAAAATCTCAAGATAACTCTCTTATAAATCGTCGCCATTCGATTCATTATTTTATTATTCGATTAATTATTGCATAATTCACGATAATGCTAATGGTGATTTTAATTATGAAGTTTGACTATTTTTTTTTTTATATATCTGCGCATTACACAATATTTGTTTGAAGAAGAAAGAAAATATTAAAGAAGACGAAATGTTTGGAGTAACAAAGAAGAACAAGAGAATGATTAAGAAAAAAAAGGGAAAGATTGACGAAGAAAAGAATAGTATGATTAAAATTGACAATGATAAAGAAGAAAGGGAGAGAAAGGAAAAGAAAAAAAAAAGAGAGGAGAGGAAGAGTAATGAGAAAAAATGAAAGAATCTCTACTGGAACTTTTAATTTCATTTGTATCAAATTGTAGATCAATTAATATCGCGTAATGAACTTTATAATTCCACGAAATTTCTCTTATTCTTATATCGTTTCATTATATACATATAATATAATATATACATATAACATATTTCGTTTCTACGAATTTAATCTCGCTAATTCTAAATAGAAATAGTAATCAAGATTTAAAAATTGATTAAATCAAAGTTAAATCCTATTTGATTTGTTATATCTTCCTTTTCTTTTACATAAAATTATCAATTAATAATTAGAAATTAATTAAATCAAGGAATATATTAAGATATTCAATATTTAATTCATTTAATTGAATCGATCTTTTGCATCAAAGAAGTCATTGCAATTTCAATACAATTCCGCTAATTATTCAATAATATTATACAATGATAATCGGATTAATACAATCTATTCTTCAAGAAATTCTATTAAATCTTTTGATATCGTATTATATTTTCCACGATATTGTTAGCAAGTGCTTTATACACAACGTGGATCTAATAGATAGCAGATCCACACTTCTTTCTTCTCTTCCTTCTTTTTCTCTTGTGTACTAACATCTGAATATTCGAAGACTTTCAATAACAGGAATCTATTGTATTATTGTTCTCAGAAAGCGGATTCAGCGAATAAACAAATTAAAAGATTGATCCAGTTACATTATTATTCAATATAGAGAGAACATTCGATAATTTCGTAATGAACTTAACGACAAGATCTCTCTGAATTTAGAATTTTCATAAAATATTGTAAAATATTTTCATATAATATGAATGTTTCTTTTAATTTATTGAAATTAACGAACGATAAATCTGTTTGTTTAAACGTTTAAGATTATTATTCGCTTAGCCAGTCAGTCTTGGTAAATTAGATGCTATAGAAATTAATGGAAGTTTTCGAGCATTTTTCCTTCGATAAAATGCGAAAGTATGTTATCGAATCGTATCATAGTTAAGTAGATAATCCTGTAGAAAGAGGAATTAATGACGAAGTTAATATCGAATTACTTAATCAATTTATATACTTTGGCAGAGAAATTATATATAAATTGGCGATAACTTTATATATGAAAAACGAAATTAAATTTATAGAAAATTTAATTTTATTATGAGATTGATCATTCCTCGGCCTCTTTTCCCCTCTTTAAATTGCATTGAAACTTATATGTGTATATATATAAAATACAAATATACTCATATCTCTCATAAGAATAATAGATAAGTTATATTTTTCCAATAAATTTTATTCTGCGGGATAAATTCTTCAAAAATAAGGGATCAGTTCCAGAAAAGCTCTCATATCTTCGTTTGCTGATAAAATAATAAAAATATAAGGAAAAACAGAATAAAAAATATTGGATTGTTCAAAAATTGCGATTCTTGATGTATGTAGTATAATATTTAAAATTGGGTAAATTCTTTTTATCTAGGCTCCATCTTTGAAATGTTTTCAGATCTAACAGAATCTAATTTAGTAGATATTATTTAGATATCGAAAAATTTTGAATATATTATAAGAATTTTATATAATGCACACTTGCCATTATACCTTTCATAATTAATTTTCGTGACATTCTATAATTAATTTTCCACGCTTTCACAATTTTCTTCTGAATAATTCCTAAAACGACAGATAGAGTTTATATATTCAAAATGGCGGCAAACTCCTATCAATCATTTGTAAAATATAATAAAGACGAGATTACTCGTCACGGTTAGGGCAATAATCGAATTGCTACATTGTTTCACAATTAATTTTCCATTCTTTCCACAATTTTCTTCTGAATAATTCTTAAGACGATAGATAAGAGCTTAGAAATTCAAAATGGTGGCAAACTCAGATCAGTCATTTATTCCATTTAGGAAATATAACAAGAACTTTAGAGATTCGTCCCAGTTAGGACAATGATCGAATTAGCATATCGTTTATCGTCGTTTCGACGAAACATGAAATTAAGGTATGTGTTATGGCGCGACGCAAAGGTTAAATCAATTAATGCACTTCGGCAGCAGACGTGTCAGCCTGGATAAACGGTTGTTTGCCCAGGTACCCTTCATGAAGTTCAAAGACTGAAGTGGATGTGGGTATTCAATATAGTTACCAGTCCAACACTTGTGGCGAAGATAAACTCCCACGATCGAAAATTAATCTTGGGGAGAGGACGATATTGCGGGAATGGAATTTTGAAAATGTGAAAGTATGTGCTATTATCTTGAAAGCCAACGTTCTTTACGATGTTATTAATTCGAAAAAATTTTTTAATAAATTTTTAAATAAATAATTGATCGTATTTGTTGTTTGAAATACTTGTTAATGAAAAGTTGAATCGGAAATTTGAAATTTTATTGATTTGTTGTTTATATATATTGATAGATTTTTGTAATATAATATGATTTATAGTATATATTTGTGTAATAAAATTTCTGATACGATCGTTGTGAATTGAAATTAATAATGTTCTGAGATTCATCATGCTTTTTATCGTTCGTTTTGTTTTACGTTCAATAATAATTTATCAGTATTTTCTGACGTTAACGTTTTAATTCTTCAATTTAATATTTTCAGTGAAAGAAACCTTGGATTTGTTCGATACAATTCATTCTGAATTGTTTATTTGTTATATTTGAACGAAAAAAGAATGGTTGCTAGTTTTCACGCGTTCAGGGGAAAATAAGCGATAAAGTTCTTGATAAAATCCCTAGGTCTCGTATCCCTCCTAATTTATTTTCGTACATTTTCGGTCTTACCATAATACTTGTCTTTCCTTCAAAATAAATTCGATAATATTTTATTCACAAAAAATACAATTATAAATATAAAAAAATAAAACGAAAAAATTATCTTGTAATATAATTCTCATTACAAATAATTTTAATAATATGAAGAAAAGAAAATTTTCTTTAATATTATTTTTAACACTTGTTTGCATATTTTCAAATAAATCTAATATTCACAAGAATTATGTTGAAAAAGTTGATAAAATATTTCATGTTCTTTAAACTTTTCAAACCTCTCGTAAAAAAGATCTTCGAAAGAAAGAGAAGATAAAGATAAATTCTTCTAGTTGTTTTATACATTTCTTTAAAAATATTTTATTCATTCTTCCTTAAATCCTTTTTCCTGTCGAAAGCTCGCTTTATCAAAAATTGAATTTAAATATCGTTATATTTATCTCATCGATTTCTCAAAAATTCCTTTCTGTACGTTTATATATGCGCCACGTTCAATAAAATATTATTCCGCAATCTACTAGTGTAATTTCAAATTTCCCGTGAAAGATACCAAGTTTACTCGTCCCTTTAGTCTCTTTTAAAAGTTTCGATGTGATCTCAGTATACGTATTCTACAGGGATCTTGTCTTGTACGTAGAAGAATTGTTCTTTTTTTTCTTCTTCTTCTTCTTCCGTGATAAGAAACTTTTCGACTTTACGAATTTTTTACGATCCAAGGAAGATTAAAAAAATTTCTGGTATTTTTTTTCAGTCATGTAAAAAATTATGTTGACGCTGGTAAAAAAATATTGGTAAAGAATATTAAACTGTTTCAAAATTGGTAATCTGCGTTTTAATGTATTAAAAGTTATTATGGATTCATTTTATTAATTTTATTTTGAAGTTACAAAGGAAAACTTATTTTACATATTTTTATTTTAATCTTATTTAACTTTATTTCTTGTTGTTATAACGTTAATTATATTTATTAACGTTGTTTTCTTTGTTGTTTTGTGTATCCATTTTTTTCAATAATTATTCTAAAAACTTTTAGTTAATCCCTCAAACATTTTTCTATTTTATTTGCTTCAAATGCTTTAACATTTGTTTTATCCTTTCAATCCAATTACAGAAAAAGAGGTTTTATTTTGTCTAAAAGATGTATAAAGAAAATTCCAATGCTACTAATTTTTTAAGAAGATTCAATAAACACTTAAATACTATTGAATTCATAACAAATTAATTTTTAGATACATCAATTTTAAATTTTACTTTAGATCAAAAAACTTGTACACGCACAATATAATACTGTATAACAATCAATATAACAGTATTTCTCGACTTCTTCAATTAAGATACGAGTGAGTTGGATAACTTGAAAGAAATTAAATTTATCTTCTTGTGTACACGTGTTCCGTGACTTCCGTTGGTATCATAGGATCTAACAAAAATCCAAGTGACTTTTGATAAATCGAAAACGTTTGACTTTTCGCTTTTTGTCTTCTCTGATCTTTATTTTCAAAACGTTATCGAAACGATCTCCTATCGATTCTCGTTCAAAATGAGATTATTCTTTTTGGATCCTATCAGAAATAGTTCTAACAAATTTTGTCATTGAAACTGTTTCTCGAAAAAAAAAATATTCAATGGAAGAAAAGTATTTTGTGACATTAGAAGGAACATCACGTACGAATATAAGGATAATAAGAAGTTGTAATATAATGTTTCAATGAAGTTAGTGAAAAGAAATGTATTGATCATATTCTAATGATGTAAATATTTATATATTTAATTTAAGATCTTTAAATTAAATTATAAGATCAGACTGTAATAAATCTGATTTTAATTTGATCTTTTTGGATTAAAAAAAAGTAATTATCATGAATCAATTTCAATCCACCACACCTTTTTTATATTTTCATTTAATATTAAATACAAATCGTACAAATTAAATGAATCACAACAAATCGCAAAATTTACAAAATTTCAGGATCAATGTAACTTTTGGTTCTTCTTTGATAATTGATTTTAGTTGCTGCCATACGTTATTTATACTAAATTCAATTGAAACTTCGTCTTGAAAATAAATTGAAGTTTAGAGTTTTAAGATTTTGAAAAAAATCAAAGTTTCCTTTCATTAAAGATAGTCGTCTCGAAATACAGAATTCGAAATTGGAAGCTTAAACTGGAACCGTTTCAGAACAACATCGAAATTTAAGCAAAAAAATATTTGATTTTTTCTTTTTTTTTTTAGTTTCAACTACTGTTATTTAAAATATTTTTAAATAAATTGCATCAGCAATGTAACTTTTAATAAGTTAAAAGAATTAACACGTGTGAAATTAATCCTTTTCGAGTTTTAACTTTTAATTGGCAATCTGAGCTCGTCCTCAGAGCAAAATTTCATTTCTGTATTTTTTTTCTGTACATTTTTCCATTCCAAGTAGATAATTTAAACTTAATTTTTTACCAATAAGTGTAACAAGTTATATCTGTAATAGAAAACTCGTCATAATTGAATCTTAATCACTTTTCATCGATATTTTCCTTTTTTAAAGTTTCATCGGTGAATTTTTCTTCGAATAAAAATAATATTTGGACAATTGGCAAGAAATTCTCTAATCTTCAACATCGTCTGAAAGATATCTCTCACTCGAGAATTTTCTTATCCTGCATCTTGATTTTCAGTCACGTTCTGAATACGTAATGAGCTCTTTTAACAAGCAGTTTTTCAGTGCGAAGTTAAGCACAATTATATAGCAACGTCAATATCGAAATTAAATTTTTTAACCAGACATTTTTGGAATGTTAATATCTTGAATATTTTATCGCTGCTTATAATACGCCATTTTTTGCATCGATTATGTAATATTTGGACACGATACATTTAATATTAATATTTATTAATATTAATGTATATTAGATTGAAAGGTTTTATCGTCAGATTTAATATGGATATTTTGAGTAATTTAATGTAAATAAATATATAATTTATAAAGGAAGAACGAGTAATTATATCGCGAAAAAGATAATAATATAACAATTAATATTTCAAGAGAAAAATAAGTTCTGAAAAAGATTTATGTACAAAATTTAAGCGAAAGTTTAGTTAAATTTAATGAATTTATGCAATTGATAAATTTTAATTCTGAGAAATTCAGAAAAACAACGGAAAAAAATGTATAATAAAATTTTTAATCTAATGAAAATTGCATGAGAAAAATAAAAAATTTTACGTTCTTTCACATATTAAAATATAATTATTATAAATTTTATTATAAATTTAATATTTAAGAAAACTCGTAATTATTTAAAAATAATTCCAATTCATTTTATCATATGTTTATAAATTTTATTTAAATAGTAAGTATTTAAATAAATATTTATATTCATATTACCATAAAAATTTATAAAACCTTGAAAATTTCTATTAAAATGAAGGAATTTGTAAATAATTAAGTTTCTGCATTATCCTTTATAAATATTTATTTCTGAAAAAAATGAATTCTTTTGTTTTCATAGTATAATTCGTATACCAATTAATAAAAATTAATGCAACAAAATGAGATAGATTGATTCTGTTATTATTAAGATATAAATCTAAATTATAAATATATACATATTTATATTACACGTGGAAAATTCCTGTCACGACCTATTTTGTTGCCTGGAATATGTTTCCGCCAACTCTGTAAATCTATGGATATAAAGAATATCGTGTACTAGAAACGTGTCTCGATTCAAAACGATGTCTCCTATCGTAATTTTTTTTACATACATATTTTTTTTTATATATTTTATAATAACATACGAAATGGATATGTATGAAGCTTTCTAAATTCTGTACAATTCCCTTTTTTACGTTTCACAAAATGAAACCAATTACCAACAATTATTTCGCGTTATAATTAATTCAATTAATTCATTGTCGTTGCAATGAAAAATTTTATTTTTCCACAATTATTATTTCCACCATAGCAATTAAAAACTTAACCTAGCAAGAGGCATTTAAACGATTAAACAGTTTAGTAACAAACGAAACGAGAGAAGTTTTTAATTCTTTTTCACATTTTATTGGCGAATCGATATTTCATTTGAAAATCCATTCCTTGAAATTTCATGATTGTTTCCTCAACTTTGTAACGAAATTTTAGCTTTTTTTTTTTCTTCGAAATATAAAAACATTTTCACCTGACCGATTTCTCATTTGGTTCTCTCTTATTCGTTTTCACGTTTAATTTCCAATTAATTTCTATCGATAATGAGTATCGATTTTATCATTCTATACACAAAAAATACAATTTATTTACATACTCGTACAAATTATGAAACCTTCAACTTTTAATTAACCATTTTTCGCAAGTTTGGTTAACCCACACTCCAACAAAAGTGGTTGTATGATCGAACTGCGTAAACACAATGATAAATTGCCTTTGATTACCGTCGCGATAAAACGGAGTTTGAATCGTATTAAACACTTTGATGGAGGACATTAAAAACAAATAATTCGTGGCAAATAATTCTCTGACTCTTCTATGTCTATCGTTGATAAATTAAGGTTCTAAAAATGGTACTTTGTCTTTGGCCACCTTTATTTCTTCATCTTAATTCAATCAATTGGAATCATTGTGTTAAAAATTTATAATTGGAGTTTTTCTTCGTACATCTGTTGTATCCATTGATTTTCACATGATCTCGATTCAGGTACAATATCGAACTGTGCAAATTGCTTTATGATCCAATTTTCATTAAAATGAAGTATTTTTTGTGATAACTTAATCTCGTTTGCTAATTTTGTTTGCTTCGTTTGTCACAATCATGTAGAGTTGTGACATTTAGTATTGATGATTCTTTTTGTGCTTGAAAAGAGTTGAAAAAAATTTATTTATTATGAAATTATGATTTTTAATTTTTAAACACATCTGTGGATAATTTTAGCAAATTGTTGTAATAATTTATTGAGCAAAAGTTTTGAATGAAAAAGAAAATGTGGTGAAAAATAAATCGAGTCTGTAATAAAATTTATAACGATATCTTTAAAAATTAATTTGTTTTTTAAATTATATAAAGTTAATTTCAAAATTAATTTTATAAAGAATTTTATACATATAAAAGTTTAATCCTATAATATAATATATAATAAATCTTGACTCTTTTATCACTAACATACTTATCTCAAATTTTACTCCTTGATACTAATGGAGATATTTATTTTATTTTGAATATTTTCTTTAATCTGCCTTTTTCACTAATTCCATATCATGTACAAACAGCATTATTTAGCACGTATTGATTCATCCAATGAGATTATTCACACAATGAACGTGTTAAATGAAACAATTACTCAAAGCTGTAGAATTTTTATTTCATTATTTTTTTCACACATATATATATATATATATATATTTTAGGAATTCGTGATCTATGATCATGAAAATCAAATCTTTTCAGTTGAAAGGATTGTGTTAGGTATTACAGACACGTGGAGAACTTTCGTAGCGCAAATACATATTTTTTCCTTTGTAGGACACCGTTACACCTACGTGTGATAAAAAATATATCTATAGAGAATCTAAAGGCTTTATGCGATGCATCAGGAAAATAAAATTCCTCTCTGTCGGAAAAATAAAATTTTCACTTGTTTATGAATGAGTAAACTCGGAAGAAATATCAAAAAAGATCATACTGTTTTCCGACATGTTTTATTTCCACTCGATAAACGTATTGTCAACGTTCGTTTAATGCTTTCTGAATTATTCTCATCTCTGATATTACAGTTGATACCGGATAATGGTCGATGAGATAATATACCCTTTCGTGTTTTGATGATGATAACAAATCTGGAACAAAAAGGGAATTTATGTTTTCACAATTATCAAAAAGAATAAAAGGAAATAGAAAATAAAAATATTTGCAAGTTTTATGAATTTTAAGGCAGAAAATATATGAGTTTGATCTTTCAATTTCTGTTCATTTCAAATGATTTCATTAATTCTTCCATTTCCAAATCTCTTTCTAGATATTATTTTACGAATTTTGTTCCATCATATTGTTGGAAAAATACAAATTCATTTGATCTATTTGCAGTGAAATCCAAGGAAATAGTAATGAAATTCCATCTATAGAATTGACTTAATCGATACTATGTGTAATATATATACATTTAAAGTCAAGAGAAATTCATCGAAGTTCCTGCAGAATTTTGATATTTATCGAATTAGTATCGAGTTTCGATTAATTTTAACTCTGAATATTAATTGTGTAATTTAGGGAACGTGGATGAAATTATTGATTTATATATAAATCAATAATTATATAAATTAATATATTCTTATAATATAGAGATTGTCTTTCCAAACGAATAAACTTTCTTATTAAAAGAAATCAAAAATTTTCTTGTTTGAAATTAAATTTTAATTTAATCTATTACAAATATTTTATTTACTTACTTATTTTAGTATATATATATTAACATAAACATTTACACTCAAAAATGAGCATCATACTGAGATTAATGATTAAATTTCAATTCAATTTAAACATAAACAATCTTAAAATTTTTCTTTTCAAATTTGAATGAAAAAGAAGTAAAAGTCTACAACAAGAAAATAAACCATTCCATATTTGTAACACTTTGTCAATATCGATCTCATCATTAACAATTTAAAACGTTATGCGTGTTCAATATTATTTTATCACGTAAAACATTCAAGATCCTTCCCCTCCTCCCCCGGACGATTAACAAATTGCAGGAAATTGAAACTACACGCTCGACCACCCATTGATATCGCACGTGACACATGAAACACTTGAAATCGGATATTCCCGAGCGATATTTAGGCCATTGATTTTTCTCAATTAAATAGGGATATCGATTGCAACGTTTAATCGAACCTTCAGTTCTCGTCAAATATTGCGAGCTATATTTACATTGTCCGATACTATGCGTGATATTATATGTTTAATGCGATGAGAGTTTCTCTCTCTCTCTCTCTTTTTATCTATCTATCTATCTATTTTTCCAATTCAGATAAGAAAAACGGAATTGTTAAACGATTAATGGAACAGGGGGAAAAGAAAAATAAAAAAAAGAGATAAAGAGAAGAATAAAGTGGAAAGAAAAGAAGAAGTGATACAGAAAAGAAAAATACAGAAGAGGGAAGAGATAATGAAAATGGAGGAGAGGAGAAAAATTAATACGGGAGAGAGAAAAGGAATAATGAAGGATAAAAACAATTAGGAGAAATCAAAGAATTTTTTTTCTTCGAATATTTTTCATTAACATTATAATTCCACTATTTCATTCCATGCCAAAGTCTATTTCTATAATTTAATCACTGATTTTTATCGCGTGTTTCTAAATTAAAAAAAATAATTTGAAAAAACGAAACAAAAAAAAATTTAAATTTCCGTTCAAAAATTCATAAATAGAAAATCGAACATTCCAATTTCTTTCTCCACCCTCCATCTCCATTTCCATATTTCGCCCAAATTTTCAACTTTTGGTCCAAGGGGAATACACGTTCCCTTTTTATCATCCTTCAACGATTCCCGTCGACTCGAAATCGCCTACGAGACATCGCCATAGCAACGTGAATAGATTAATCCACGGATATATACGCGTGTGGAATTAAGATGTCAACGTCAGAGTTGAACAGGCTTCTCCAAAGTTGCTGCCCTTGGACCGTGCATGTGCGCAGTGAGGAAGCTGCTGATCCTATTCGATCGAGAAATTGCACGATAAACGTCAAAATTTGATGACGAAGACGGATGGCACACACATAGGCCAAGAGACACGAACCCTCGAAATTCGAACGAAATCTCTGAAATGAAATAATTCATTCCTATAATTCGTCGATGATCCTTTTATTTATTTACGAAGTAATTAAATTCCAACGAATCAATAAACAGTTTTGTGAAAGCAAGAATAAAATGTCAAGTGTCCAGAATGACTTTAGCTTGAAAAAATATTTTTAAAAACTTTAAACTATTAATAAGTTTCTCATTCAGAAACTTGTTTATATATAACAGCATATGACAATCTTTCTTAAAAACACAATTTACTATTAGCTAATATTATCATAAACTACATTTACCAATTAACAAACATTTCATTATATCTTAGAATAATTTGAAATCTAGTATCCACGTTTTATTTTCTCTCTTGTCGATCTTTAATAATAATAACAAGGAAACAACTAGATTCTCCCTCGAATTCGACACGAGAATTACATAACAAGTCAAAAACATGACGAGCTCGTAAGTTTCAACACGAGCATCTGATGATTGTTGCTTTCCTCGTATTCACGTCAAATGGTCGGCTGCGTTACCTCGTAAATTTGATCGTAATGTTGCCAGTCATGAGATGTTCTTCATTGTTCTTTGCCACTAAACTTTGACCTTTGAAGCTCGAAAACCGCTCTCCCTCATTCTTCTCTAAGTTGGTGAAATGGATTATAATCATTTTATGCGATATAGAGCGAGGTATATGCAATATGGATGAGATTTAAAAGGAAATATTGTATCTTGAATGTTTGATGGAATGAAAAATTTCGATACAAGATTCTCCGTATGATCCGGATGAATATTGAATGAAGTTACATTTAATAAATAAGAATTATCATTCAAGTGATATATTAAATAAACATATAACATTTGATGAACGATCCAATTTAAAGTTGATATAGAAAAAGAAAAAAAGATATCAAAAATGATTAATCATCATTTATTTCAACATAGAGATATCTTGTTTTTGATAAAAACAATATTTATGTAAAAACTCCATAGTTGATTAAATTGATGATGGTTTAATGATGAAGATTTAACTAGAAAACTGTGCTTTTTCGTCCATCCACTTTATCTCCTTCGAACAGGAATTAAAACAAAATTGCATATTCTCTCATTATCCGAAAATAACATTTGCCCTTATTTATCCTCGTTATAAATGTTTCATGTACAATCTCGCGTTCATATTATCACGTATTATTCTTTCAAACCTTCTTTCACTCGAATAAATTGCACAAATTACGAGAGACACGTACCATTCTCATTCGTCACACGCTTTCCTTGAAGAAACATCTTGAAAAGTATTATGCCAAATTTCTCTATCAATAAAGTCACCAAAATCTCTAAAAGGGAAAGAAGAGAAGGAAAAGTAGCGCAACATGGAGCACAATCTAATCAATCCTTTCTTCCAAACTTCCCTTTCTTCCTTTCTAATGGAGACGACGTTTTTCAGGGTTTCGAGGGTGGAGAGACTAACTCGTGGCGACAATTCGCAAAGGAGAAAAGAAGAGGGAAAGGAGGACGAGGAGAAGAAAAGATGGTTTCCTCGGCGATCTTCGGCGCGGCAGCTGGTACCGGTTTGGCCTTGGTCGTCGCGATGACCATAGTGGTGTATCGTTATTACGCTGTGAAACGAAAAGGAAAATATTGGAGCAGTCTGGATCGTTGGCCGGATCCACCGGGCACGAAGAAGGGGGAGGGACGACAGGAACAATGCTCGGAGCATTGTCATGATTCTTCCTCCTCGCATGTGCTCAATTGCTGGCGGAAGCAACAGAAGAATTATTACGCTGTCCAGTCCAGGGTATGTACATAGAAAATGTTTTACTCGATTCTCCGTTTGAATTCTCTGTTTATGTGCTTGATATTAATTTAAGAGTTAAGATATGCTTGGCACGGTATGAATAAAATATCGTTTTCTGTCTTTGTTCCTCTTTCGTGAATGTTTGGAGGATTATAATTGTGCAAAATTTGAAATTTTAAGAATTTAGGATTCGATTCGTGTAAAAGAGAGGAAATTTGTAATAATAGAATTTTTAATTTTAAAATTAAAAAATTAAATTTTAAGGGAAAGAATCCATTTTCTTTCTTTCTTTCTTTCTTTTTCTTTTCTTTTTTTTTTTTTTTTTTTTTTATAATNTTTTTTTTTTTTTTGATAATATGATAAATATTGTTTGATGATTTTCATTATTATGCAATTTATCACTGGGATTTTGTTTGAATATCATCTTTTGTAGCACGCTTATTAAAAATTTTATATACAGTTTTATTGAAATTTTTAATGGAAATTTGTTATGACATAAAACTGTCACAGCAATGTTTTTTGTTTTTGTAAGATTTGGAATTTTTATAATGCCATTGATGGGCAAACATGGAGAAAAATTGATTTAAATCTTTTAAATCGTTTAAATCGTTTCATTTTGAAATGATTGTATATCACTAATTAATTGAAATTTCTACTTAATAGTAATTTTTACAATCATCCATGTTATGCAATCTAAATTTATTCCTATCATATGTCGAAGACATTATAGATATGTAATGTGAAAGTTTGCTATATATATTATTTAAACCTAATATTATCTCATATTTTCTTCCATGCAAAACTAGTAGCCTCTGACCTAATAGTTATGATCTGATCATAGCTGATAAGTATAATTGCATTTTCATAATACATATGATACAATAAAAAGTATAATTACTTAGTAATTACCAAGTAAATTTTTTTTTTTACAATTTTTACGCGCTTTTAAGGCGAGTTTAAAATTTGAAGACTTGCACAAGTTTCAAGTGGATAAACCACGTAATTAGTCAGACACGACGCTTGATAAAATCTCATCTTCTACTTAATAGTTGAAATTACAGTTTCTGTTATTAATTTCACAAATTATATTAAAATTTATTTTCTAGAACTATAAATTGAGGAAAAGGTATTTAAATTTAAATGATAAATAATTGAAACACATTGAAATTAATTAAAATTAATATTAAGATAATATTTTTCAATTTTCTTTTTTCCAAATTTAAAATAATATAATTTTTAATTATTCAACAAGTGATCTATGTTTTTCCAGTCCACTTATTAGTCGTTAGATAATCGATTTTTAATGATACCAAGATAATTTGTCCTTAATTTATTTAAATCGTTCGATTTGCAAGAAAAAAATATCAATTAAAGATCTATCGGTTTTATTAGGCCAACAAACTTCAATCTATTTTAAATTGTATAATTGCTAGAGTATTTGTATTAAGAATAATAATCATTGCAATAATTATATTTATTCTTTATTCGGATCATAAATTATAAAAGAGTATATAGTTGATGATATTTTTAATTTTAATGTGTTGTTTCAATACATGGAAAAATGGTTTGTATCCGATATTATATTCGAAATTTTAAAAAAATATTAATTTACTCTTTTATTATTGTTGTTTAAAATAATAAAATATTTGGCAAATAAATCATTTGGAAATAATTGATTTTTTAAGTAAAATTTTAAAATTTATTTTACAACTATTTATCAATCGATTTTTCTTTTGATAGATATTCAAATATTAATTAATCTAAATTCAAAATTATAATCAATTGATATACCCCACTTTATTAATGATTTGTTGTATACTGCATGATTATTCGAAATTTTATTAATATATATTATCAATTAAAATATGCTTTGCTAATAGCAATGATTAATTTGAGTATAATAAAATATTCATATAATTTGATGTTTTGGTATATATGTTTTGTAAATTTAAAAATTTCAATGCTAATATTTTTTAAGATATTACAGTATTCTTACATGATATATTTTATTTATAAAATAATATTTAATTAAATAATATTTAATATTAAAAAATAATATTTAATCAAACTTTGAAAAAAAGCATAATTATTCGTATATTTCATACAAATTCATTTAATTTAATTTAATTTACATGAATAACAACAATAAATGTTCAGATTATCTTGTTATCCCTCTATATTAGATATAGATTAGAGAAATATTTAGATATTATAGGAATCATATAATTATTTTATTTTCAGTGCAATTTTTTTAATAGTAGCTTTACATATTACAAATAAGTTAAAAAACTAACACTATTTCTTCTATTGCAAAAGTATCGACATAGCAGAGTCGTAAAATATGAAACAATCAATAATCTTTTATGTAATATAGTGATAACATATAGAATATGATATACAGATTTAACAATAAAGATACAAATTAGAAAACTAGTGCCATCTTCAGTGTATAATTGAAACTAAATATAGACAAAGAGAGTAAACTCAGAGAGAAGGATAGAGATATGGTAAAAATATTGCAATCAGCGCCATCTTCAGTGTGCCGCAAATGAAACACAAAAATAAAGGACAGAAAATAGTTAAAGAAGGATGGAGATAGTATAAAAGTAACTCGCAGCGCCATCTCTTGATTGTCAAAGGTACCTTTAAAATAGAATAATAGACCAAGTGGTGCCATCTATTGAGAAATTATTTTACTTTTGTTTTCGATGTTTCTAGTTTCTTTCGATAGATGGCTCTGATCTTCATTTCTTACTCTGTTTTACCGTTTTACTGTTTTACGTATTTTTTAATAGATGTCTTTGTTCTTCAAGAGATGGCGCTGATGATCAGTTCCTGTTCTATTTCTATCCTTCTTTAACTATTTTCTATCCTTTATTTTTATGTTTCATTTGCGGCACACTGAAGATGGCGCTGATTGCAGTATTTTTACCATATCTCTATCCTTCTCTCTGAGTTTACTCTCTTTGTCTATATCTAGTTTCAATTATATACTAAAGATGGCACTAGTTTTCTAATCTTTATCGTATCTCTATTATTAAATCTATACAACATATTCTTTATGTTACCGCTATATTCCGTAAAAAATTATTGATTGTTTTATATCTTTATCTGCTATGTCGATATTTTTGCTACAGAAGAAATGATATGAGTTTTTTAATTTATCTGCAATATAAAATTATTATTAAAAAAATTGCATTAAAAATAAAATAATTATTTAATTCCTATAATATTGCTGTAATAGATATTTCTTTAATTTATATCTAATATAGAAGGATAGTAAGATAATCTGTAAATATTTATTGTAAATTAAATATATATTTATATGAAATGTATGTATAAAAAAAATTGATTAATTAAACACAACATAATATTTTATCTGAAATATTCTATTTTAATCTTTATGAATTATTCGAAACAAAATTAATATCTTAATTAAAAATTTATAAAAAATAATTTTATTTTTAATAGATATTGCTTTAGTTTTTTACTAAAATTTTAAAATTAAAATTTACTTAAATTTTAAAAGTAGGATAGAGTTAGAATAGGAACTGATTATCAGCGCCATCTCTTGAATAACAAAGACATCTTAAAAATAGGTAAAATAGAGTAAGAAATGGAAACCAGAGCCATCTATCAAAAGAAACTAGAAACATCGAAAATAAAAGTAAAATAATTTCTCAATAGATGGCACCATTTGGTCTATTATTCTATTTTAAAGGTACCTTTGACAATCAAGAGATGGCACTACGAGTTACTTTTATGCTATCTCCATCCTTCTTTAACTATTTTCTGTCCTTTATTTTTGTGTTTCATTTGCGGCACACTGAAGATGGCGCTGATTGCAATATTTTTACCATATCTCTATCCTTCTCTCTGAGTTTACTCTCTTTGTCTATATTTAGTTTCAATTATACACTGAAGATGGCACTAGTTCTCTAATTTTTATCATATTTCTATCCTTCTTTTAATACTTACTCTCCTTTTCTACAGTTCGTCGATAAAATTTACGCGCTCAAAAAACAATTTTGTTATTTAATTAATTTTATTATCTTTTTTTATCTAATATATCGATCAAAAATCTTAAAAAATATTTTCAAAAAATGAAATTGTCGATATTTTGTTAATAATTGCATAATAATATTAAATAATAATATTATTTATAATTATAATAATATTTAATATAATATTAATATAAATATTAATAATAATATTTGCAATTATAATATATTATTAATAAGCAATATCTATAAAGAAATTTAGATTTAATTGCATTATATTTAAATCCATTTTTCTATAAAAATTCTATAAATTAATATTATTTTTATTGCGTTATAATAAAAAAAACGATAATAATTCTTAATTCATGAATAATTCATTTTATATATATAAGTTTATCTATTATTTACGATCAAAAGATCTATGAATATCCAATGCATACAATCCATAGGAATATTTATGAAATATGACATATCAAAAATATTGAAATTATTAAATTTTTATTAAATAAAATATATAATTTCTATTATTCATTTGTTTTAAATTGTAGAAAGTATTCCAATCTCTGATTTTCTCGCGATTGAAATTTTAGAATGTAAAATACATGGTTTTGTTAAATGTTAGATCTATTCTATATCTATGCTGCTACAAATTAGATATATTAAAATTTAATTTCAATTCCAACTATCATCAACGCTGCAATATTACGTACGTCTATAATTTTTAACTTCAAATTAGAATATGAATTGTGCTATAGACGCTATCATCGCATAATTTCCTTTCATTGTTTGGAATCAAAATAAATACATGTCAAACGTATATCAATTTATTAAAAACATTAATTCGAATTGACGGTATAAACAAAATTTTTCTTAATTTTCCTTAATTTAAAATTATTAAACATCGAAATAAAATCAAATTTTACCTATTTCATTCAAAGCTTTGCAGAAAATTACATTTTAAAAAAAAAAAAAAGAAAAGCAATATTGGAATAAAAATTTTTAGCAGCTCCCTTATACGATATATGGATCAAACAAGTTTATCATTAATCTTCGAGGAAAATCATATTATTCACCGTCAAAGAAACCAAGTTTTACCTCGAACGATCGATCAAACGGAAGTTTACGAACGTTTAAAAACGCACTAAGGAAATTCATGTCGGGCGACGAAAAACAGGAAAATCAATTTACTTCTAACGTTTATTTAATATTGTTCATGTGTTGCGTTTATTTCGCACGATAAATTAAATAAAAACATTTCTATTTTTTTTTTCTTTTCTTTTTTGATTCTAACATCACAAACATTCACAACATCACTCATTCACAAACATCATTGACAGTATCGATCGTTGCTCGTGACGAGTGGCAATCGAAATGACGATGTTGAAAAATAAAGCAGCGGCGAAAAATATATTATATCCCCCATCCTTTTACGTGCCAAAATATATTTTTCTTGCTTCAAAATTCACACCGTTCGCCGTGACAATTTGACGAAATTTGTAATATCTCTCTCATCTATCTATATGTCAATCTATACGTGCACAGATACAGAAACTCCCTCCAACTGGGAATACATAATGCGGAATTTGGATCGATACAGCGCTTCACAACGGCCGATAGATATCGTGCTTTTGAAACATGTGGCGTACACACAGCGCGAATCACGTAAAGATATAAGATACACGTGCTTATATTACGCATATATATATATATATATATATATTTTTTTTCTTTCCATAGATGGAAAACGTGAATTTTTATTGTCTTCAATTTGCTCAATGGACTTATCTCGATATTGGCTTTTGACAAGAAATGAAAGGGAAGAAAAATTCGCTGAAAGATTGTAGGCGTTGAAGAGACCAGCTTAAGATAGGTGGTGAAAGATTAGGCATTGAAGAGATTAGTTAGAAAGGTATATTGAAGTCGAGATTTGATACGATATATATATATATATAAGTAAAAATATATATATATTTCTCGTAATCTCATTTTCTTTGATGTTAAACCAGAAGGGTGTATCAGTGTTTTCTATTTAATGAGAATTTTTATTATCTTCGATTTAATCGATCCTCAATATTTAGTCTTTTAATAGAAGATAAAAGGAAAGAAAAATTCGTCGAGGTATTGATTTTATGGATAGTTAAACTTAGAATAATTTCAAAATGTCGATTAATTTAATTAAAATTCTTAATCTTTTTTTTTCTGTAAATTTGCAACGTTGAAATGAAATCGAAAAGTGTATATATATAGTATGTATATATGCATATCGATGTTTAATGAAAATTTTGATTTATTGGCTAAAAATGGTATTCGTGTTTACGGAATATTCTATCTAAAAGATTATCGCGTGTTCTCGATGCATTTCGTAGAATTTGCATCGTAGAAGCTATTTCATTTTTAATAATTAATAAAGAATCTCAAGCAGAACGCGTACGTAGAATTTTATCAGGCATAATAATTTTTTTATCGCGTAATTCTGTTTCTAGAATAATAAAAAATGGGATTAATTTAACAATGAAATTTGTATTAATCATTAATAATTAATAATTTTGCATGATTAAACGTATCTCAATAATAACAAATTAATAAATAAAGATATACTATAAGATATTAAAGATAAAAATTATTTTACATGTTTAAAGAAAATAATTGAAATTTAAATATCGAGTAATAATGAAAATTGAACAAAATCGCTTGCACAAATTGGAATACGATTTGAAACAGAGAGAGAGAGAGAGGGAGATGGAGAGGGAGAGGCAGAGTTAAAAACAGAGAGGTATTTTAATTTGAAATGTACGAATAATATTAATAGAGTGATGATGAATACAAAAACAAAAATATAAAATGAGAAAAATATTGTAATTGTGCCGTTGTAATTATAATTAAATCGGAATATATTATTTTGTATTTTTTTGCCGCGATTTATCGAATGAATTTTTTTTTTTTTTTTCATAATCAAGTTAATGTAACCCATCATTATTATTAACAGAAATTGCTTGATCCTTGCACTATTACGAAATCTTTCATTTATGAGAATTTGCATTTTAATTGGAATTGGAGCTTTTTCTTAATTGACGTAGAAAAAAGTGCATTTCCTAGAATTGTGCTCAAATGATAAAGGAATAAGGATAAAATATATACCTCGCATAACAAAAGATATAAAATATGAAATCCTGTATAAATAGAAAATATATTAACCAGCCATTATTAATCAGTTCAATATTAAAAAAAAGAAATACTGTTATAAAAAGGAACAGTTAAATTATTAATTAATCCAATTTTTAATAATACATATTCATATACGTTCAAAAAAGAGTTTTAATGCCATTATAATGAAAAATTAATATTGTATAATACATTTGAAGATAACTCGTGTAACTCGTTTTGAAATGAATGTTTTTTAATCAAAGAAAAAAATAATTAAATCAGAAGACTGTTAAGACACAAGTCGTTTCTCCAAGTTGCAATTTGAAAGAAGTAAGCTTTTTTCCTTAAAAAAAAAAAAAAAGAAGATCAATATCTATCAAAGCAACGGAAGGAATTATAAATTAAAACTTTTCGAATAAAACGAAAACAAGCAATAATTATTTTTCGCGATTTTAGATATATAAATCGAATATCTATCATAAAATAAATCTATCGATTTAATCTTTCTATCATAATCATAAATTCCTTTCTCTAAGATCTTATTTCCTCGAAGTTTAAAAACACTTTGCAATATTCTTTTACAATCGAAATAAATCGATATAATCCCTTTTATCGGATAACTTTCATTTACGATTTCTTTTTCCAAACACGTACTCAATCCCTTCTTTTTCAGATACAATCGCGATATCACGACTCCGCTAAGTTGCTTCCCTTCTAACAAACGGCTCGAATTATTTGTAACAAAGGACAAAGCGAATCGTGAAAATAGTTTCCAAGTTGGAAAGTAGAGAAATTGAGATAATAAGCGGTACATATAGAGATCCACGGTGAACTTGTTTCTTGGATGACACGCTTCGACTTCCATTTTTCTCTTGATCATAGCCCGATGTTGATCATCGACGCGAACTTTCGCAATGTTTTCTCTCGCCGACTACTGCCACAACAAAGGGACAAACAAAATCATTTGCTCATACATTTTTTATAAATGGAAACTGCCAATCGATTTCCGCATCCCTCCTCCCCAACTCTTATGAGAGTTATCGAACAAAATCAAGTTATCCTTATAACGAAGAAGAGGAAATAATGATGGAAGAAAGTAGAAACGATCAAGTGGTATGTAATTATTCGCTTATAAGTGTAGTTACAGATATATTTTGTCATTTTTCAGAGGAAAATTTCGAGAGGAAAGATAATAAGAGCGAGTTAAAAGAGAGAAATTAAATTATTAAATCTCTTAGACAGACAATTTTTATCCTCTGAACGAAAAAAAGTTGTTTAAAGTTTATAATAATTTCTGTTAGGAGAAAGAACCGATTGTTCTCCAAGTAATTTACAAAAGAAAAAAAAAAAAGAAGTGGTTTAGTGTGTCACAATTAAGCAAACAAATTACATTTATATTTTTACAATCTACATTTACAATAAAGAAGATAGAAACAGAACAAAGTTATTTTCATTATGGAAAAATTATGATATGACAGAAACGATTTAACGAAAAGAAGTAATTATTTTTTAAAAATTGTTTTCTACTAAGTTTTCGTTACTAATTATTAATAAAGTCATTTTGATCCAATTTTTGATTCAACAAAATATATTTTAAACTTGTCAATTTGTTCAATGTAGATTATAATAGAGGAGATTGATGAAAATGAAGGTGCCCTCTTCGCAAGAGAAAGAATATTTTGCTAACAAGATAGGTATATTGATTATAAAGAGTATCGTTCTCTTTAAAATAATGAAATTATCCAGTTTACGTAAAGCCTAATCCGGGATAACGATGCATAACGCGCATGTAACACGATCGTCTATGAAGAAATGAGCCATTCTACCGGAAATGGCCAACAATCCCTCGTAATATTGGTATCTTGCATAACGTCGAAAAGCTATTTTATTTAATAAATATAAATATATCAAATTGTACAAAAGAAATTATTTATTTTTTTTTTTTTTCAAGATTTCAAGATTCTAATCGACGAGAAAGATCGTTTGATCCTTGTTCTTTCATTTCTATCCCTTTTGCATCGTGAAAAATTTTTCTCGAAGAATACCATCAATTTCAAGAAAATTAACCATTAATTTGCATACCTAACTTCAAAAAATTCTATCTTGTTTAACAAATGTAAGTAAATCGAGTTATAGAAAAAAATGACTTTACAAATAAATGAAGAGGAAAAAATTTCTTTCAGTTTCGAAATATCAAGTTGCATAAGAAATCTGTCCGATTATCGATACCAATTTATGTGAAAAATCTACAATTTCGATTTTATCCCTTCTCTGTCCTTCAATTTTTATCTCTCTCTCCCTTTCTCTCTCCCCCCATGGCGACGATGGAAAGTTGAATATAAATTACGGCATGGCGGAAATTTCTCGTTTAGAATTCTATTCTGATGGAACAAGCTGAACGCAATACGATGATCTATAATGCAAAAGTGTTGGTTGAAATGAGACGTGAGAGAATCGAGATACACGCGTAAATATGCACAGGTTGTGCATGAAACGCATTGTTCTGTCTGAGATCGAAACAATTCGACGAGAAACTGGCAATTTCTTTTCTTTTCTTTTCTTTTCTTTTTTCTCTCTCTTTTTCTTTTTTTTCTTTTTCTTTTTGTTTCGATTTATCGAAAGAATTCTTTCGATTCAAGGGGGTGAAAATGGAGGAAACGTCGCGAGTGATCCGGTTAGACGTGAAAAGTCGTCGCAATGAAATTCCATTCGGTAGATCTTGGTAGATTTTAGGAAATCCTTGGAGATCGAAGAAGAATTGAAAAGTTGCCCCCATCAGAATGATTCGTTCGATACCTGGCTCGGTGTTTGCCACGTGCAAGATTTCTATGGGATAACGTGCCACAATATTCGCGTGAAAGATTAGTAAATCGTTTTTCAATTTTTGTTTTTAATTCTACTACTGAAGAATGATTTAAATTTTTTTAATCTGTTACAAGTTTGATAATGATTCTGAAAAAAAAATTTGTTCGTTGTAGATTTTATATAAAAAATTTTTTCTTCTAGGAATCTGCAAGTTTTTTCTTATGAAAAATTAATTCATTATAAATTATATGTATATGATTACATAAAATTGAAATTTTTTAATTTTTATAACATGGAAAATATTTTAATTTAGCTTAAAGGAAGTATTAAGCCTGTTTAATATGCGATATATATATATCGAAAAATAAATTGTAAATTCTTTCATTAAAGCGTAAGGGAAACGAGCCAATATATGATCAGGCGAGATACTATTTGCATAAAAGTAACTATAGCAGAAAATTACCTCTTCGTTGAAATTCTTGCCTTTTAAACTCCTTGTTTAAGATTACAAAATATCGAATAATAGGAAGCTGGTATCTTAAAAAGTGAATAAAATTTAAAGAGGAATTAAACACGATTTCAAAATAAACTTAATCTTTCGTTGAATTTTTTTTTTATTTTTCATTTAAATTGTTTTTAAATCAGAGCTCAATTCTTGAAGCAATAATAGTTTTATGCAGAATATAAAAAATCTTGAAAATGATATTAAATGAAATAAAACAATTTTATTTATTATAATTTAATCGTAAATGGAAAGAATGTAGAATACTATGGAAGAGATATAAATAAAAAAGTATTAAGGATATATACTTGATATTAGAGTAAGAAGAACGAAGTGAATATATCAAATGGTAGAATAAAAGTCAAGAAAAATGCGTACTCGAGAAAGTATACATGGAAATTGCAAAAAGATCAAAGAATTGAAAAGATAAAATATCCCGTCAAAAGATCAAGATTTAAGATTCGTAAATTTGTAAGATGTGGAATAAAAATACTTTCCTATAAATTTTTTGCTAACATATTCGTAACTGAGAAATTTGCAATCTTTGATGATTTCATTGTTAGGGCAAATACAGTTAAAGTTTTAATCTTTGTAAACAATCGAGAGAAAATTGAAATGATTAAATTAACCAAACGAATTTTCACTTTTATCCAAGGAAATTTTTTTAACGTTTAAAACAAGATGAAAAATCAGGCGATAAAGCCAGGAATTAAAAGATCTTATCAATTAATAATTATTAGATTGTTGTAAATGATCGAGTTCTTAATTAAATTATTGACATTTATAATTTTATTGAAAACAATATTAATCAAAGTTTAATTCAATTAATTCGATATAATTCTCTGTATACAGAGAAACAAGAAATTGAAATTAATTAAAATTTGTAATTGATTATTATCAATGATTATTGATCGAGGATTATTGGCTCGATGTATTTTTAATATTTATATTTGCATCAAATTTTTAACATGGATGAGATAGATCCTTCGTTCGTTTTTCAAAAACTTCTACCAACAATTTTTATCTCCTCTTGAATTTATGAAAAAGATAACGTTTCATATAATCGTAACACGCAGTTTTATTTCTTCGTAAAAATTGAAATGATAAAATACCATTCAATTAACTTCAAGCTTCAAGTTGACGCCCAATAAACATTTATTTAATAGAACGTTAAATAATGTTTTAAACGGATTTATTACATATATGAAATCCCACTTTATGTTAATTAGAATTTCTCTCAGACCGAACACGTGCCATTGAAATCAACAATTTTCAAATTACCAGATTTTTTTGCGCGCATCTCTTAATCGTTGAATCATAAATCCAGTGGAAATCTCGCGATTAAAACGGGACAACATTTTAAGTAATAACAATTCCTGTTAAAAGGAAGGAAAGAACGAGCGGGGACCGATTATAAAATTACGAGAAATAACGAGAGTTATTCCCCTCGTTCTTGGCTGCGAATCAACAAAATTCTCGTTCGAGCGGAACACTGCAACACGGTTCACAGTTTCCGGTTTGCTTGAAAAATCGTTTAAACTCATCGTTCTCGACGATAAGTGGTGGTCTCGAATTTTCTAGTCGCTTGATATTTTGTAATTTCCCCCGAGATTTGATAACTTTATCTCTTTCAGTGTAAGCGAAAAAACACGACCTTAAACCTCTGCATTTTACTCGATGACCTTGGACATCTTGATGATTAAAAAATTAAATTTTGTTATCGAGGGTTGAGATTAAAAAAAAAATAGAAGAAGTTATGTGTTCATATCGGAGCATTCAAGATACGTGTAACGTGTTCTTGGTTCTCTAAAAAGAGCTTGAAATACGAAGAAGAATGGAAATTGATCGATGAACGTTTGCGATCGTCATTCTTTTGGAATCACTCGTGGAATTCCACGTGTAAACTGTGGAATTAATTACTTCAGAATAGTTAAAGTAAGAATATTCCTTTCATGAATATCCCTGCTGAAGAGAAAGAGTGACTCTTTTTTTATTAATTGTACATTCGGTACATTTGATTCATTAAATTATATTATAAAGTTTATTACAAGAAAATTAATGAAGTAACTGGAAATTTATTAATGTAGAAAATTTGACATAAAATATTGAAATAAAAAATTGAATGATAAAATAAAGAAATATGAGTAAATACATTCAATATTATATAATAAATGAATCATAATTAAAAGATAATTTTTTTTTCTTATCCGAGTTTAATCACGCGAAATTATAAGTACACGTGGATGAAAACATTTAAAATGTAATTTTTCTACCGCACGACAATAAATTTCCTTTTTTTTCGGAATAATAAATATCGATGATAAATTAACAAGCATAAAGATGTAATTAAATATGCATTGGGAGCGCAGTAATGTGATAAACGAAACTTCACGAAACTTTCAACTTTGGATGGAACATTCAACAAGGTGAATGTTAATAACCGATATGATAAATCTTGAAAGATGAATGGATCGCATTTTCCTTTTTAATAATACTTTCGCGTCAAAGATCTTTTGTAAAAGAAGGAAAAAAGAAAAGCTTTTATCAAAGTTCATCTTAATTAAACTCCATTAATACATACGTAAGGCATACACACATCTCGAACGATACGTTAAAAAGATTAATCGTTGCTTTGATGACGTACAGAGTGATTCGTTTAAACTGGTCTTGCAAACGACTAACATTTACGATTCGACTCAAACAGATTGCAAGTCGCGACAAACATTCATAAAGGCGAAAAAGAGAATTTTCGTCGAGAAAAATCGAGGTTAAGAAGATTCAACAAAAATGAACGAGTGAAAAATTTGATCAAAAGATCAACTACGTTAGAAAATATTCATATACAATAGACAAAACTCCACATCTCTCGAACTTAATAATTTTCGATCATCTTTCTTCTCGTCACAAAATCATTGTAACGATTTCCCGTGCAAGATGATCTTTTTTTTTTTTTGTAAAAAAATATCGTTAATACACCAAGAAACACAATTTCAAATAATACATTAAGTATTATTTAAATTCGAAAACTCTTCGACGTATTAGAATTTTCAACTAAGCCGAAGATCGATAAATATCAGGACGAATAAATAGACAGAAAACATGGAGAACGAGTTGCACGCGATTCGGAATGAAGAAACGAAGAATGAGAAGCGGAGGAAGAGAGAAAACCACAGGTGGGAAAAGAGAGGGTGAGGAAGAGGCGTTAAGGGTGAAATTCCGAAAGTCCGGAACGGTAGAGTGGAAGAAGCAACTGGTGAGAGAAAAGGACGGAGTTTAGGGATAGGAGGAGAGAAGGTCGAAGAAAAGGGGCGGTGGAGAGGGAAAAAGGGTCGAGGAGGATTCCAGGAGCGTATCGAAGGGGAGAGTAACCTGTTGCGGCGCACGCATACCTACCCCGCTTTCCATCCTTCTTCATCCCCCTCGTGGCTCGCCTTGTCGCGCGTGCAGATAGAGAACTCACACAAACGTCGATCGGCAAACACTTGTACGTCCCGTTATATCGCCCCTCTCTGTCCAGCGCACGGGAAACGGGGCGTCCTCTTCGTCTCACTCATCAATGAGCAACTCCACGTTCACCCTACCAACGGGACAACCCGACCACCACCCTCTGGCTCTAGCTACGATCCACGAATCGCCGTTTTCTGGCATACGAACCCTGGCGTAGGGAGCGCATACACGGTCGGGGGTAGTTTAGTCGGAGCCAGGCCACAGCACAGTCGACGACCTAGGCTGGTCTCCTCCAACAGGGGCCCGTTTGGAAACGCACGCTCAACGTTTCCAGAGTGGCGATAGGATAGGATAAAATGTACGCACGTACGTGGTGAACAAAGCGATATCGAGAGGAACACGAGGAAGAAGAGGAGAAGGAAAAGGAGGAAGAGGACATGTTTCCCGCTCGATAGAAGGAGATCCAGATTCCACCGGTTGATATCGAGCCCAGCTGACCCGGTAAATCGTTTTGTAGAGTAATTTATTTGTTTGTCGGTGTTTAATAGAGTCGAGATTGAACGAGTTTCGATCGGAAGTTTGCGGGAGAAGTAGTACGAGTGGACGATTTGTCGGGCGAACTCCTTTGATCCGACCCCCGAACGATTTCTAAATTTTAGTTCTTTATATTTTTCTTCTTCTTCTCTGTTTTTTGGAAATTGAAAGATTTTTTAAGTATTTTCTTCTTCGAGTGATGATGATATTTTTTTTCTTTTTTCTGATCAAGTGCGTGAATTATTTTCGACCGACGTTTTAGTAGAACGTGATATTTCTATCATTTGGATGAAAGTTGAGAGCATGTTTGAATAGAGGGTCGAGATCGAACGAATAGTGGAAGGTTACTGAACGACGAATCGTGTCGATAGCTATGTTCGATTCGATACAACGGGTTTTTTTTATAATTGTCGAATGTAACGCTTGAACATTTTATTCGGCCACGCTCGAATGCGTTGAGTTAATTGTGATCTCATGTGCTGTAGAGAGGTCGGGTCAAAGAAACGCGGTATTAATTCGTTCACGAAATACGCAATCGAAGAACAAAATTTGCAATCGAGTTACATTCTATCCATTTATACTTGTTTACTTTCGTTCAAGCGTCGTGGACAGAATTATTTTTTATTCGAAACTGTTGTCAAAATTGTTTCTTCATTTTGTAAAGATAAAAAACGTGGCAATATATATTTAAATACGTGTTAAAATATCGGACTAATTAACAAAATTCTTAAATATATCTATTATTTAAAACGTAAGAATATTTTTAAAGTGTATCGTAAAGTCTCCTCGATCGAAGAAAAAGCAGCATTGTGAATTTTTCCGAACTAATTAGACCACCCAATTAATCGATTAGTCGTCAATTACGTTATTTATACCGATCCTATTACACACACGCCCTTATTCTCCTTATTTGATACGTAAAAATATTTAGACGGCTCAATTAATTGATAATTAATTCTTGAATATCGTATCGTATCGAAGGAAAAGCAGCATTGTAAATTCTTCGAGGATAATTAACCCGTTTGATTAATCGATTAATCATGAATTACATTCTTGGTGGTGTCGCACACGATCAACCGTGGTTGCACCTCGTTCGAGGTGGAAAAGGATACTTTGTAACGATTGGTTTTTCCATCGGGACGTTTCCTGACCTCGAACATTGATCTCTCGGTCCACGTTGGTGGCAATTGTTAAAGAACACCCGCGCACAGGTGCGAGGAGGGTGACTTTGGTCAGGAAAGGCAGCAGAACAGGCAACAATTAGGGTAAATATCGATTCCTGACCCGATCGGCCTCTCCAACTCTCTGCTCTCTCCCAGGAAAATAATTCAATGCTATTCGATATTTCCTTTTATGTCTTTCATTTCTGTTTATTTTACGCAGATGAATTAATCCTCTTTCGTTCTATTCGCGAGGATGTACGAGGTATTTATCGGGTTTTCTCTTCAGGGAAACGTGGACGCTAAATTTTCCAATGAAAATACGGGAAATACATTATGTGATATTTGGTTACGTACGTTTAACAAAATAAGTTACAGAAAATTTTTTTTATTTTAAATTTGTTTGCGTGATATGGAAATTTTTTCATTTTAAAATATGCAAAAAAATTTGTCTTTCCTTTGAAATAATTCGGTATAATAATCAATTAAATAGTAAATTTCATAATATTGTAATGTGAATAGTAGAATCTATAATCGTTGGATTATTGAATTTTTATCTATAAAAGAACGTAATGCAGAAACATATAAAATATTCAAAATATAAAAAAAATATATAAAAAAAAATAATAATAAATACACGTTATTTCTTTGACGATGTTCATGAAAATGTGAATTCGCACAAATATTCACAGTTCAAAATATATTTTTTTAATTTTAATTTCTATTGTTGTTGTCTAATTTGTAAACTTGTATTAATTCTTTGCAAATTTAAAATTTAAAAGTTAGAATTATCAATATTAATTTATTCTACAATTCTCTAATTACAGATTTTTACGAAATTTTTACGAACAGATTTTTATAAAAAAAAGACTTTTTTTTTATCAAATGTTTTTCAATTTTTTTTAAAAAAAATATTCGTTTGTAGCGACATTAAATTTTTGATGGTGTATTTTATTTTATTTTATTTTATCGTGAACCACCGTTTTTTCTCGTCCAAAATTTTAACGTAATATTTTTTTTTCTTTTTTCAAATTTTCACCTATGATATATTTTTTGAAAAAAAGAAACTAAAAATATTCGATGAAATTTTTTAATAAAACATTTTACGAGAAAAATCACCTGGTGCTGATTTCATTGATTGCTCCTTTCAGAAAAGCGAAAGTGTTCGAATTTAAATTTAAAGTTAAATTTGTCTGATCATTTTCCAAATATCGTCGATCGAATAAATGGTCTTTGTATTTTTCAGTTAAAGAGTGATATAATTTGGAAAGTTCCTATCCATGAAAAAGTTATGTGCTCTTTGATATACGTTTCCCCATTCTTCATTGAACAAAAGTTGCACAGAGTTGAATAAAATTTCGCGAGATATATGCGATGTCGTGTAATGTATTATGACAGGAGAATAACAAAATTTGAAATTGAAAACGAGGATAAATATAATAACTTTCTAATGCACGAAAATAGAAATTATAAAATGCAAATTTCTTTCGAGAATCAAAAAAATATCAGAGAATTAAATAATAGATAATAGAAATTTCTTTTCGAGATCTTAAATTAAAGAATAACGATATTTATATATTTCTCGCTGGAAATTTTTCATCTTCTTTTATATTAAAAATACAGAAAATGAAATATTGGAAAGAAAGATTAAACGAACTTAAGATTAAACAATTTTCATTTAAAAAGATCATTTATTCAGAAAAATTAACTCGACAAGATTATTCTTTCACAATGGATAGCTGTAATACAGTCTTAATTAAAGAATTACAATTTATTTAGAGGTTGGAAAGAAAAAATTAAAAGTATTTATAGAATTGTTCTACTTTCTATTCTATTCTTAGAAAAGCGATCTTTGAATTCTTCTTGTTCAAAAAAGAAATATCATTGCCTTGGTTCGATCCATCAAAGAAGACATTCATCCTTTTATCGTCCAATTTACAGAATATAAAAAAAAAAAAAAATTCTTCTAACAGATTTTAAATTCCCTTACGTAAGAGGCGCCATTAAAACGGTTTATCCTGGACGAATCGATATCGATAGGGAAATAAACGTGGCAAGTTATCCAGCTGCGACCTTCGTGACTCCGCACCAAATCAGCGGGAGGTTCGCTTAAGTAATTAAGGAATTTTGTTTCCAACTCGGATGCAAGGTTGCGCGGAAACTGTATCACCGAGCACAGCCAACTTTAAACTTCAATCCTTCTTTCTACCAGGTTCATCCGCTTTAAGTTAAGCCCAGGAACATCAAAGGACACTGTTATCCTTTCATCAAAAAAAAAATTTTCATACGAAACTCAAGCAAACAAGACGGACAATAAAGGAAAAAACTGAAGGAGAATAATATTCATCTTTCCGGTTCTTTATCCGTTCTTTACTTTCGAGAGAGAGAGAGAGAGAGAGAGAGAGAGAGAGAGAGAGAGAAGAGGAAAAGAAAGATGACAATGATATGGCTTCGTGGAAAATTTTACGAGGAAACTAATTTAATCCCCCTACGATTCACGGTGTTTCTTTCGAACAATCCGTTCTGAAAGCAGCAACGTGCTCAAGGTTGGCATGATGGAAAATTTAAAGGTCCCTATTCGACGGAATTCTCGCCTTCGAGGCGAGTGGAAGGCTCGTGAAGATCGATAATAACAGGAGCCAGTGTCACTGGTGGAACAACAGTATCCGTGTCACGTGTCCTTTACGATCGAAGCAACTCTGATCCCTATCTCTTCGTTAAGTTAATCAAGGATATTTTGCAATCGAGTTCTCGTTGGATAGGCAATCGAGCGAGAATTTATCGAAGTAAACACTCGATTCGACCTTCATCAGGTAGATACAAAGGAGGGTTTCATCTTAGAATTTTCTTTCTCTTTGCGTCCTTGGGAGTTTGTCAAGAGACTAACGACAAGCAAGAAGTTAGAGGCAGATCTCGCCAACTTTTCAAATCGAGTTTCATTTCTGAACCTCGATTTTAGCGAGATATAAATGTAATAGAGACGAAACCTTAAGTTGATAAGAAAGAGAGAGAGAGAGAGGGTATCGATGCTAATTGTTGCTTCGAGAAAATATTCTTTATTGAAGAAATAGAAATTCGAATAATTAATAATTTCGTCAAGAAATTATTATTTGAGAATGGAAAATTTATGTCGAAGAGCAGTGAATATATTGTTGAAAAATATAATATATTAATTTATCAAAACGGTATATTTTAGAAACTTATAAAGCAAATAAGCAAATGCAAAAAAATTTCCATTAATTAACTTGTTTATTTTTTCATCAAAATTATAGAATGTTTAAATAATATTCAATATAAATTATATTTATAAAAAGAGTTACAAATATTATATTTAATTTTAATCTCTAACAATTCATCTGCAACATCAATAAAAATTTCCAAATTTTTTTGAATCTCCGTATTAAAAAGAATTTTTCAAATCCTAGAATATTTTTGTTCAAATAATAAAAATTGACTGTGAAGTAAATATTTTCCAACGAATGTCATCGATCGATCTCTACGTGGAAAAGAATTCACACACGTTTCTCATCGACATTCAACCACTCTTCGTATCCAACGTAATTAAATTTTTAATTTCATTGTTAGTAAAAAAAAGATTACGAGTAAATATTCGAATAAAATTCGTGCGTTAATCGTTTCAACATTCTTCGAATTTCAAACGAGTTATTTTGAATTTTCCTCCATCCTTTGAAATTTCGAATCGAGGAAAAATAATCACAAGTTCTTTGATCGAAAGAATAGAAAACATTTTATGTCACGTGTAATAAATATGTGACAAGAGTATATACTTCGTTTTTTATGATCATTGATATAATAAATAATAAAGAAAAAAATATAAAAGAAACAATGATAAAGAATATATCCATATATAAAATTATCAAACGATTAAAAACATAACAACAAAGAAATAAAATGTTCAAAGTTTTTTTCTATCACGATTATCAATCACAATTTATGATCCATTGTTACCAACAATAAAAATAAAAATACAGAAGAAACAGTTATACATCTACTTACATAAAATATTCAAGCGATTGAAAGAAGACATAACATCAAAACTTTCAAATTTCAATATAAGTATACACATAGTAAAATACATCATCCTTGTCATAATCTTTTAAATTTTTACTCATGTCTCATCTCTTTAATTTCTCGTTTTAAACTTTTAACATTTTAAAATGTCGAGAAAAATTTTAACAAAGAATCGAAGATAATTATCGACGAAAGATCTTTCGTATTTTCCTCAAACTCTCAAAGACAAACATGGAAGCAAACGTATCGCGGTTAAACTCTTCAGAGATTTTAATAAAATCATCCTGACAAACAGTCTCGATGCTGCTTTTCCTCCAGGAGATCCGGAATAATATCAACCATTCTTCCGTTTAACGTTCCAAAGCTTACGATTCTCGCGTTTCCTCTCTCGCGAGGGAAAAGAGGAAGCGACGAATCCTCCGCCATCTTGACATTTTCCATCCTCTCGCAGGAAAATGTCACGATACGGTGGTTATCCACCGGTTAAGATTTCGACGAAAGAGAGAGAGAGAGAGAGAGAGAGAGAGAGAGAGAGAGAGACGGATGAACGAGGTTGCTTTATCACCTTACGGTGACCTTACGTTTAACACAGGTTGAAATCGTCCTTTGCTGCTTCGTAACCTGATCGAGTACGAAAGCGGATCTTTCCTCGCCTCGAGAACGCGGCGGAACGCGCGAGGATCCATCGTCGGTCGGGGAATTATCGTGATCTTTATCGCGTGCACATCGGATAAAAAAAGAGAAAGAAGAAGAAGAAGAAGAGGAGAAGGAGGAGAAAGAGGAAGAAGAAGTAAGGGAAAAGAAGAGAAGGAAGAGAGGAGAGAAGGGTCCCTGAGAAGGACCCCTCGATCGTTTATTCTCAGCTAGTGGTCTTGGACACCTTCGTCAAGGTGCCGGGTAAATTGTCAGAGGTATTGGGCGATGTCCTGGAGCTAGCATGCGGTGGGGGAGGAAGTGGTGGAAGCAGCGGTGGCGGAAGCGGGAGGGGCAACGAAGCTGGCGGGAAATCTGGGAACTCGTCGATCGGAAACGCAGCTAGCAGGATCGGGGTTGTCGCTGGGGTCGCGACCATAAGAGACAAATGGGCTCAAAGGGGACACAGATCACCGCTGTCCTCTGTGGCCAACACCGACAGCGCGGACAGCACCACTTCGACCAGCTCGGAGGTCAGTATTTTTTTTTTCTTTCTTTCTTTTTTTTGTTTTCAAACAGAAAAAATCTCGATTTGATTTCGAGAATTTGGGAGAATTAAGTTGTTGGTAGTAGTAGATATTGTTCGAGGTATCGTTTGAAATTCTTGATGATGGGAATTCTTCTATTTGGTTAAATTTCTTTTTTTTTTGGAATGGTGTTTTGTTTGGAATATTATTTTTCAGAACGAGAGAAAAGAAGTTTAGATATGGATTTAGGCGAATTGCGTTATTGGAGATTTATCTCGTATTCCATGTTTTTTTTAAATATAAATGAATATAAATGTTTTAAAAGATAAAATATATTTAAAAAATTAAAAAGGAACGTGGCAAATATTAAAACATTCATAAGACATTGATAAATTACAGCGAATATTAATAGTTTCTTTGAAAAAAAACAAAAGCGATACAAAATGTCAATGTTCATAAAGATTTACCAGCAATAATGAAAACAGATTATTGCATTTCGAAATAACTTCTCCTTCTTCTTTTATCTTTTCTTCTTTTCCGTTCTGCTTTCTTTTATTGTCGACGTTAATCCGGTACGCATGACTTTTAGTCAAGGCTACACGAGAAAGCTCTTAACGCGTAAAATGTACGTAAAAAGATAATTATAACATTTTGATTCAATTTGCCACTGCTGCTTGTCATTATTAATTCATGAAAGAATAAAGAAAAAAAACAAAATAGAAGAGGAAAGAAAATAAAAACGAGAAAATTGAGATTAAAATTGTATCGATCGTGTTATCGTTACAAGATTAATATCGATAATTTCGAAATGGTTAGCGACGTCGATATCTATTAGTAAAAAATCAAAAGAGCACAGCGAAGAAAAAAATAATTCTTAGACAAGTTTTCGAGACTTTTCCAATGTTTCTTCCCGGACGAATTTCAATTTCGTTAAAAGCGTCGGTACTCCGTGAAATAAACTTTAGAAACGTATAAAATTATGAAACGCGTATCAATTCTTCTAATTATACATGATTGTAACAAAATTTCGTGATAAAATCGCGTGAGACGAAGTGAAAGCTCGTTCCTCGATTAAAATTACCTCGATAAAAATATTATTCCGGCAAAGAATCGTCGATAGATAATCGAAACTTTGAATTTGTTTCCTCCTTTGAGAAGATACGCCCGAGAGGATTTCGATAAATTGAAAAGTCGGTACACGCGACGAGGATGGGAAACAAAAATCGACGCATTTAGAAACAAACGAGAGCGTACATTCGAGCTTTCGACGTTACTCTCTTCTCTTTCCCTTCCCTTCATTTTTACCTTCTCTATTTATCGTATCTTCATCTCTTGCTTCCACCGATAAAAATGAATTTTTACACGGATATTGGATATCGTGTCGTTATTTGTCGCTCAAAAATGGTGTTACGCGTGGTGGTAGTTGACGTCGCTTCCGGCGAATATGGAAGTAGACCGAGTGGAGTGCTGTGCAAACTTGTCTAAGATTAGAAAAAAAAAAAAAAAGAAAAAAAGGAAAAAGAGAAAAAATATAAAAATATTCAATTACGTTTACCGATAATAAGATTAAAGATCGGATAACGACAAATATTATCCAACGTCGTAATTTTTCTTTCAATATTAGAGAAAACAGGGATATGCGTTTTTAAATATTATATCACCTTTCTCTCTCTCTCTCTCTCTCTCTCTCTCTCTCTCTCTCTCTCTCTCTCTCTCTTTCTCTCGACTAAAGCATATTTATTCATTCATTGATATCGAGAGAAATTGCATTGAAGAGAAAAGTATTGTTGATATCTCGTTTTTTCTCTCGTTTGTTCATTTCGCTCGACGACAAGATTAAAATAAATATTTTTCAGAATCTCTTCTCAGATTATACCACCATTTGGGATGACATTAAGGATTGAGCACAAAGATTTAAATTACACGCGAGAATCGTGGAAAAAGAAGGTTGAAAGTTTGCTTTTATTCGAGGATAAAAAATTTCGTTCGATAAGGATTAATTTTTTGCTTATTGTAAATTTTTATTCTTTGAACTTATACATGGAAGAAGATTAAAAAAAGATTAATTCAAAATTTAAAAAAAATTTAGAAAATTTCAAATATTCTTTATCACTTTACACTTTCACAACGCAAAATTTTCTCGATCAATACCACTCTCGCATTATCTTCACCAATCATCCCTTCAATCGAAATCAAGCAATCTATCTATAATTGATTTCTCAGAGACAATCAACAGCTTTTCCTTCGTGTACAGGATTCCCCTTATTGGTTTACAGAGAAACGTTATGTACGTTGATGTATGTGTGCGGAACGGTACAAGCTGGTAGAAATTCGCTCTGTTCGATCAATGAGATCCCGACGAGCAATCGTAAATCATATCTAGATAATGAGAGGAAGAAGGAGGGGTATAGCCGGTTGTACAGTGTACAATGACGATAACGAAGTCGGCAATATGATTTATTTCGCTTCTCCTTTTCGCCCCGATGTTTCCTTCGTTCGGCCTCCCATAGCATTGGCATAACGAGGCGTTTACTTCGGCGAGTAAATCACGAAAAATGTATTTCTCCCTTCCAAGATACTTCGATTACTCGACGTAACACGATTTGCTTATTAAACATCATTCTTCTAACGAGTTATTGCTGCTCGAATTTATCGATCTCTGGAAATTAATATTTGGAAAGATGTCGTAAGAAAAAAGTTTACTTTTCTTTTTTTTCCTCGCTTTCCTTTTACGTTGAAATTACGATTTCTTGGGAAAATAAAATTTTCGATTTTTTTAATCTTCAGAAGAATTATGTAGGGAAAGTAATGTTGTTCGACAAGATGTTTATACGATATTCAACATCAAATTTACAAAGCGATACTTAATTTTATTTTGCATGCGGATTGAAATTAATGCAATTTATCCAAATCTTTTACAGTCATATTTACGATATAATTATAATAATTGTCATACATGAAAATTATTATATTTATAAAATAAATGCAGAAAAGAAAAAGATTCAATTTCTCGATCGTAAGAAATTTATTTCAACGTCGGTCCAATCAAGAATCTCATCGAACTCGATCTATTCCAAGTCTTGTTTCAATGCATTAATTTCATATTCCCCGCGTTTGACGCAAAAGAACGATTCTTTGGCCACGTATCCTTGGACTCTTGACTTTTAATTCTTCCTTCCACACACATTCGATTTGCGAATGGACTACATCCCAATCGTATCCCTAATTGTAAGAACGAATGATGAGTTCGATCGATTCGATTAATAAAGAATTCATCGATTCTTTCTTTTCTTTTCTTTTCTTTTCTTTTCTTTTTTTTTTTTTTTTTTTTTTTAACTCTATCATCTTTAACGACAGAAACGCTTTATCCTGCGGTGTCGATAACACTCGCTCGGACAGGGGCTTGTCAATTCCTATCTTCGATATCGTTCTCGATTGCAATCGTTCCTAAAACCGCTTGCTCCGCAACATTCCGAGGAATGACATCAAAACGAAACGAAAAAGGCCAAGATTGAACACTCGAGATATGAATAAAGAACCGGACAAATTCTGGACATTGTTCGAAATTCGATAAATATCGTCCTTTTTTTTATCGAGTCATCTTCATAGGATAGATATTTATTAGATAGATAGATTCTTTGCAAAAAAAGAGAATAAAACATTTCGTTATGATAAAAACTTTTATATTAAAATATAACGAACGATAGAGATTCCGTGTTTGAAAATTTTTTTTTATCGAATTTATTAATTTGAATCAAGATATTCTATATCTTGTTCGATGCAAGTAAGAAGAAATCTGTGAATTCTGAAGTAGAAGTTGGAAATCAGGATGTGCAAATAAGATAGAGACAAGAGTTCGAGATGCTTTGAGATGAAAGGGTCTATAAGATAAAATGTAAATCGAGTGAATTCCTTTGAAAGTTTTAATTCCAGCTTTTTTAACGTTCCATGGGCTTATTCAGAAAGTTTCCAATTTCAAAAATTTATCTTCAAATATCGTTTCTTTGCATTGTTGTAAAATTATTTAGAGAATCGAACAAGTAGCGTAACAAAATTTCCATAAATATTCGTAAATTATTTGTTAATTAACACTTATTCATTCATAAATATAAAAAATTCTTTTTCTCTTACAATCATTAATAATTCCACTTTGCAAACTTAAACTTTAACCATGAAAAAAAAAAGTAATATTAAAAGAGCCATTAATAACTCCATAAAATATTCGCCCACGAAACTTCCTCGATATAAATATCCTCGATACACAGCATGAAATTATAAATTATCCTATATTACAAGAACAAACAATCATCGCGTAAGAATATGTTTTATTCAGCAAGAATTGCAACAATTAAACAGTATAACTTAAGAGCACAAGAGTCAAGTTACACTGCATAAAACAAACGATGCATAACTCCTTCGATTGTTCATATATGCACAGAACGAGAGAAAGAGAGAGAGAGAGAGAGTTAAGTCATTTGATAAATGTGGTATCCCCTTTCATATTCATCGTTCTAACCGGGTATCATTTACAGGGGTTAAAGGAGAATTCAGAGGTAGATGGAATTCGCAACCAGTTTCTCGGTGAAACGAAGAAAGAAATGTTGCGCGCTGTTAAACAGCAATCGACCATTGTTGATAATTACTAGAATGGTTTGGTGAAAAACTTTCTTCCTTTAAGCGAGTCTCGATTGCACGAGGCGGGGAAGGAGGAGGGGCAGGGTTTGGAGAACAGTGGCAAATATAAATGGCCGATCGAGCATGGTCCATATGCATGTAAATTTACTTTTAAAACGTTGGACACCCTCCTCTGGCAAGGATTAAATTCGAGATAACGAGAAGACGAAATTAGATCGATCGGATATTTTTGCTACAACGTCGAAATTGCTTTTTAATTGGCTCCTTTGCTCTGTCGGCTTCGATCAGGTCTCGGCATTGATCCGCCACCCCCGCCACATCGATCACATTTTATACCTTGTTAACAAAAGCCTACGTGATTCGAGGGGGAGCAAACGTTTCGAACAATCCTCGTTTTTCCTCGCAACGTGGATTCCGTTTCGTCATTCGACGATGAAATTAATTGTTCTCGCTTGTGGCGAGCGTATGGGTGTTTCGTTGGATTAAAATTAAACGATGTAATGATGATATTATTATATATACAGGGGTATATAATTATAACGGGCGCGTTGTTGAAAATGAGAAAATAAGGTAATTTTGAAGGAGTCAAATATGTTTTTGAGTTGTGAATGAAACGGAAGATATGTCTTTGAAATTGAAGATTGCTTTGATTACAGTGAATAATAATCGTTCAATATTGTAGAAGAAAATACCAATGATAATTCTGTTTCGTGTGAAACATTTATATTTATTCGAAAATTCGAGGAACGTTTATATAATCCATCTATCAACACACGTATGTTAAATCTACCTGATTATTTTCTTTTGTCTCGAACAAATCCAACTTTTCAATTACCCTTTACGATAGAAATACGAATATAACAGAGAGGCGATGATTCGATTTCTTAAACAACCTATTCATAGACAGATCTCACTCTATTCGATAATTTCACGCGATCGCGCAAATTCGATTTTATGACATCATCAAACACAAACACGTGATCCATCAGGGCCATTCCATCCCTCTAATTAATTCGTAATCGAACGAGAGACAGCGCGAGGATCCGGATTGTTTGATCGCGATTTACACACAGAATAATCGAGCAAATCGGTAAACAAAGAGGGAATCTGTCGCGTAATTCGCAAGAGATCTCACGCGAGATCATGCGTGGGATCGCCTTCGTCCCGAAATTAACGAAGAAACGTTATTGGTTGCCCCTTGATTCTCTTGACGATCGTTTCAACAGGTCCTCCGCTCGGAATTGGAAATTTGTCACGAGCCGTGCAACGATGACTCGGTATTCGATTCGTGTTTACGTTTGCTCGACAACCGCGTGCTTGGAAAATCATGGCTCGATTATGGTTGTGAACGTGTCATCGCGAAACTATCGGCTTGATACCGGCTTGCCTGATAATGACGAATATTCGAATTATGTAATCGGGAAAAGAGCAAACTCGGATCGGTTTACCCGCCATTTCTAATCCGTCTTCTTTTCGATTCATCTTAAGCACGCGACATCGATCCCATAACTGGTTTAAAGCAGTTGCGTGGAAATAGAATTTTTCGTTATATCCTCTGTTGTTTTTCTTCGATTTCGAAAAATTCTTTGGAAAATGGAATATATACACGTTATATTTGAATAATGGAAAATCTCATATAAATGTGCATTGCATTTACGATTTAAAGTTATATTGTATCTAATGGATCGTTCAAACAGTGATATATAGGTTTCTTATTCTATTGGAACAATCAACAGAGTAACACACACGTGACATCAAGACGACTTGCGTCAATACTGTGACGTAGATTCTTCGAACACTTCGAAAAAACTTTCTTTTTTTTTCTATTTTAGATCGATTTTTGCAATTCGTAAACACTAACAGAATCGTATTACACTCTGTCAATTTCAATTTCAGTTGAAATGGAACGTAAATCTTTATTCAATTTTTTGTTTATTTGTCGAATTCATTTAATTTAAAAGTATCATCGGTCTTTATAATTGTCACGGTATTAATTACTTGAGGTCCTTATATATTTAAGTATCGATACGTCGTTGTTGCAAGAAAAAGAGAATTCAGAAGAAAATCAATAGATTCTATAACTTTTGACATTTCGTTTTTGAAGGAAGATGACATTATAAACTATGGTAACTTTATTTTATTCATGTTAGATGAAGAAGTTAAACTTGAATCTAAGTATCGAGTTGTAACATGGTCCCTAGATATCTTAGATGAATTATAAAGTGCCCAATATTCCACGTTGTGGATTATTTAACTTATTCGAAGTTGTGATTATGAGATAAATCTCCCCAAAAGATTTCATTTTTGTATCGTAAATCTATCTTCAATCGAAATATTATTGGATAGATAGATATATAAATATTGATTTCGATGATACATCTATCATTAAATTCGAATGATTCGAAAAAAAAAATATATTAATCTTGAAACCTTAATTAAAAAGTACAATACTATTTATAATAAAAAGGCAAATTGCCAATCGTATATATAGAGAAAAGATAAATTTAACGTGTCTATAAAATAATATATATATATACATATATAGGTCAATATATATTCGTTTAAATTAACTACACGATGACTATAATTAATATTGGCTAAAGGCCATTCTCAGACGGCCTAAATAAACATTAATTATGTTTCACGAACGATGACTAAGGTTAAATAGATAGAATATTAATTTATCCACATCGACAATTATATTTTTAAATATAATATAATAATATTTTTTAACGTACCGTTATAAATATTAAATTAATCTCGAAGAAGCGCGTACAACATTGTTCCACCTGTTTTAGATAAAATGTATCATATCGTCGTCGACAGCCTCGATTGTGTCAGGAAATGAGATTTTAGGGGTCGAACGTGGATAAATCGTAGGAAGATGGGCGACAGAGATAAACGAAATCGCGATACACGAAACGAGTTTCGACGATCGATATTCGCGACGAAATTCCTCGCCCCTCTTAGTGATAACAGGAAGTTCGTGCGAACGAACACTCGATTTGAATTTTTCACCGTTACCCTGAGCAACGCTTGTGCTAATAAAAAAATCAAGGGTAAATTGGATCGGCTGAAATTTTTGGAATCGCTTCGAGATGGAATATTAAAGGTGATAACTCTCGAACAATAGTGGAATACTACATTGGGCTCATTTTTATGGGGAATATATTTTGAAAAAATTGAATAAACGGTTTTATAAAAGATAGAACGATACCTTAACCCCTTGACGAGTTTATCTGGTGACACGTTGTCGTTCATACGATGCTTTGGTTAAACGTTTCGCTATTGCAACTGACGTTTCAATATTTGAAATTGGATATCGTTTTACAAACTAGAAAAATACAAAGTAAAGTATAATATAAAAATATTTGAATATACGTGTATTTTTTTTTTTTATTTACGTCAAAACTCTTTCCTCGTATCCTCGTATTTTGTTATCGAAAAGATTTTACATTCATTCGTTCAATTATCCTTTCGTTTAGAATACTCTATTATCCTGAATCTAAGACAAAATTTGATAGCATGATTCCATGTCCATTAGGAAACCCATTGTCAGAAGGAAACACGCCATATGTGTATCTCTTTTCATTTCCTCTCTCCATCCGTTCCTTCCTGATTTTATTATTTCGTATCAGAAATGAAATAATCATAAAATAGCAATATAACAGCAATATGATGAGATTGAAAATGAAAGAAAAAAAAAAAGGATAAAAGGATACTTGTTACTAAATATCTGATGTATAAATATAAATATATTGAACGATATTATTTGTACATCGGATAACTTTTCCTTCTCTCGTTTAATATGCATTCAATGAGTGAGTAACGAAATTGCGAGATGATTTTTTTATAATCATCGTTAAAGCATCGATCGTTAAAGAATCGATAAGATCGTAAACCCAAATTGACCCAGTTACGAAGATTCGATTTCGAAGTCAATCGATAAGTTGTTGGTAATTCTATCAAATATTCTGTCCCGCTGGCGACAACACGCCTCGGCAAATTACGTTATAATTCATTAGATCGTCTTAGATGGAGAATATGAATTTGTTCAAATCGTGCGTTTCTTGACACGTTTTATGAAATTTTATATTTTTACTATATACCACATTCTCCCTTTTATTTCTTTTGTAGTATTGAATCTTCGTGATCTCTAACTAGGGATTCAAATGGATTGAATCGAGCTCTGAACCGGTGCAAACAGTCACTCCAAGTTTCCTAAAATGATTCGCCATTGCAAATATGGAGTGAATAGTCGAAGTTTCACTTTAGCAATTGAATCGGAATTAATTCGTCCCAATATTTACAAGTTATAAAAATAGAAGAGCAAAAATACAATGATAAAGTAAAAAAAAAAAAAAAACGAAAGGAAAAAGTAATAATGAGTAATGAGAGTGTATAAAGAGACAAAAGGAATCAGAAATCGGAATAAATATTCTTACTTTTATAATTGTAATTATACAATGTACTCTGAAAAATAAAAATGAACAAAAGCTTGATGAAGCAAAATTCATACAATTTATTCGAAAGAGGAAACAGAGAATAATTTTCACAAAAGCTACTATATCGCATATTAAACGTAAAGAAAAATCAAAGAAATTGTAAATTGTTTCACGCTTTGATCAACGCATTGTCCCTTCTGGAAAATAATTCTGAAAACTATTCTGAAACTTCGAAAATAGAGTACAAACTTCTCGTCAATATATATACTCCGTACGTTTCCATAAATTGTCGATAAAATTTGTTGATACAAATTGTTCAAACGACTTAATAATTTGATCCAGTTAACAGAGAGTACGGAGTGGAAAATCGTTCGAGAAAGTCTGAACGTTGTCTTTGTCATTGGAGGAGGGATAGGGCGGTAAGAAGTTAAGGGGATGAGAACTTAAGAACGACAGGCAATGATCGTCACGCGCGATTAATTAAAGTCCGGCCGTCTAGCCGACGATGCAATCGGTATTCGTGTCGCGGATCGATGTTTTCCACTCGGTGAGAAACGGAAGAGTGGTTAATTGGCATTGAAGTAGCTGACAGAAACACGATCGTCCACGCTTATGATCGAGCCCGTATAGCCTTGACGTATATTCGAACCTTCTGCTTTTATTCTTTCTTTCATCTTCATTTTCATCCCCTTTTTACTCCCCTAGGTTCTTTCTCCTTGTATTTCATACGAGTATTCATTTCTTGCGCTCATGTTTTCCTTATACTTTAACGAGACGGACAATTTGTACAGGTAATTATAATAATTAGAAATTAATAAATAGAATTATTTTATTAATAAATATAATTATTAAATAGAATTTAATAATATTGACGCATATTTACGCGATGGTTTTTTCTACTTTTTAAATCTTCTTTCATTCTTAGATTTTTCAACCTCTCTTTTCTTTTCTTCTCCTCGTGTTCGAATTTTAACAGTGTGAGATGCTGGAAAAGTGAAAAATGGACAGTTTCAACAAGAATATGTTTAAAATAATTATAATGAACGAATAATATAAATTTTTCCTGTTTTAAATCATTGTATTCATCGACAGCTTGTAAACTATGAATTCGAAATATGTATATAGATATGCACGTTTCAATTTATGATATAACAAACGAGATTCAATCAGTAAGTATTTTAACGTTACAATTTTCTATTCTTCTTGAAATAATGAATTAAACAGCAAACCTAAGTAATTAGAGGAGTCAACATTAATATTTAAACTCGATTTATAATTTCGTTTACAGCATATGCACTTGGGTATATATCTTTGCACTTTTTTTTCATATTCTAATTTCCAATTATTTTCTTTTATGTTTTCCATCGAATTAATCCCTGAGAGAGGACACGATCTCTTGAAATTCCATAAAATGTATACAGGATCGACTAGGATATACTTTAGAAACGTTTGCAAATAATTTCATAATGTTTGGAATTCTATTGGTCAGGAATGCCAATTTTGCTTTGTTTCGCTTTCGAAGGAAGCTTTAAATTGCGAATTAATGACGCGGAACGATATCACAGTTGTTGAATTTAGAATTTAGAATATTGTATTTATCCGTTTCCGGAAATTGTGCTCTTGTGTTTAATGGCGTGAATAACACAACGATCCGAGAAATAGTCTTGAAATAATTGATTGAAATAGATCTGTCGAAGAGTGAGAATAAGAATCGTGTCAAAGAAAGATTCTTATTTTAAATTTCTTGAAAATCAATTTTCTTCTTCAACTGTCTACTCTTTTACTAGAATTGATTCACAAGAGTTTTTGGGTTAAGCCATTTAATTTCACGATGAAGGTTATTAATGATTTTTATCGCGAAAAATGTGAATTAAGATCGGACATTATATAAAATTAAATAATCTAACTCGAATCTAAACCATTGTGCCGTGGTCATTTATGATTCAACGATATAGCTATAATTTATCTTTGTACATGGTTTATTAAAGTTTGAAATTAGATGAATTTGAAATTTGAAATTTGAAATCTTAAATTGGAAGTCTAAGATTTGAATTCGTTAAATTAAAGATCTAAGATTTGGAATCTAGCAAATTAAATTTGCAATCTGGAATTTTTATATCTGACATTTAAAATCTGAAAATTTATCGAATTTCAGAATTTGTATTATTCTCCACTTGTTTATTTCAACACATTTTACTTATTAAAATGGTAATATTGTGCCGAATATAGCGTAAAATTTCACGTTTCAAATTGAATATTGGTTTCATTACTTGAACAAATGGCACTATGAATATTAAGATATCAGACGGGACGAACGCCTTGGCGGACAGAACCGCATTAGTGGTATAGCGATAGTGGATAAATACAGTTCGATCAATCGAGTGATTACGGCGTATCGTATTGGCGAGTAAAATAGAATCAGAGATAGCACGCAATTGTTACTTATTGCGTTGCTCGATCTGAATCGAGGTTATTTTTAAAACGATAATTAATTAATGTAAAAATACAAAAATGAACTGTTATATATACGTACATATACTTATCAAATAGATTTGATTAGAGATAATTGAAATTTACAACAAGAATTCTCAAGAGGATATTTTAAAATGATCTTTGGAATTATTTGGAATTATAACGATTTCAAGCGTTTGAAATTCGTTTATCTGATAAAATTCGAAGAGAGGGGACGAAAATAAAAAAAAAAATGGATGAAATTTACTTTGTAGATTTCACAGGATCGCTTTGAATCGAAGCGGTCAAGGATGAGTTGACACGAATACACGAATGGAATGACGCTCTCTCGAACGGCATTGTATTGGATCAAGGGAGGAAATTTAAGAAGGGGTTTCGGTTAACACTGAAACCTATCACTGTACAACGACTATACAACTTTCAGATAAACCTCGAAGACGCGAAAGAATCATAAATTCCAGCCTATATACGCCTATATCCTTTTTTGTATCGAGTGTGTTTCCACATGAGCACTCGTTCTCAATTAAACGCATAAGCTTTTCAACCCAGAACTCTCTTTTATGCGGCGCAAACTGTTTTCGTTGATAAGCAATCACTCTGACGTCACAGGAGAGTATAATGATAAAGAGAAAGGAAGAGAGAGAGAAAGAGAGAGGGAGGGAGGGAGAGAGGGAGAGAGAAAATGTTAGCTCTATCATTCGATGCCTTTATCGTGCATCATTGTCGAAGCCACTTGAAGCCAGGATGGTGAAAGTGCATTTGCGTTTTTGTTATCGTCCTCGTCCGATAGTATCTCGTGTACTTTGAAACGAGGGGGAAAACTTCGCCTTTACGTTTACCAGCCGAACAGAAAATAGAGTTCACGTGATGGGGCGGGTAATTGATACAGAATCGATCGGCGAACGATGACGAGAAGAGGGTTTTATTGTGGCAGAGAATGGAACCTCGATGTGTTTACCCCGATGGTTGAGAAGAAGTGTCGTGTCGAGTTCCTCGTTAACGGGCTTCGAACGGATTAGACGTTCCGTCTTCGTGGCTCCTCGTGTCTCGTACACCTGATACTGTAATTAACGACGTCTAATCATTGGATGATACGCGATAATAATTCGAGAAACAAACGATATTTCTAGTATTTTTTTATTTTAAATAGAGGAGAATAGAAAGAGAGATAGAATAACGAGGTAAGAGATAGAGATGTTTGAAAAGAAATTCTAGAATTTTTTATTTCAGAATCTGAGAGAAAAAATACAGCTAATATTCCTAAATTTTATTCTTGAATTTTTGTTTCAAATAGAGAAAAATAAAGGGAAATTGATAAAAATTATTTTCTAGATTAATAATTTTCGAGGAGGAAGGAAAAGAGAAAAAATAAGATTATAAAAGGAAAAGGTATTTGGAGAGAAAGTACCAGAAAAGGAAGGGTGGACAAGAGGTATATTGAAAGTTGTGATAAAGTAGAGACCTTGAATGACGAAGAATACACAACCTTGTGATAATTGACTTTCTCATGGTTTCTACGTCGATTGTTCAGTTTTTTATACCCATAGGAAATAAACTTTTTTCATCCCCTTTTTCGATAACCTTTTTTTTTTTTTTTTTTTGCATTTCCATCGACGAACAGGATAGATGTATATGATAAATGTTCCCCATTGACGTCAATCACGACACCTGTGATTCTCTGAATTCGTTTTATCGTCAAATCAAAACATATCAGCTTGAATGCAACGTATATAAAATCTGTCGACATCGTTGATTCGCGAGATTTTTTAGTTTCTCAAGAAGGGAATACAGGAAATTAAAAGTTCGATGGTTTAATGCATGAAATCGCATGATAATACATGATGTATTCGAAATAGTAAGATATAGATAAAGAATAAGAAGATAAAGTTCGGAATATTGTTTGCTTGAAAATCGAGAATTCGACGATTGAAACGCGTATATTTTATAAAATGAGAGACTATTACAAGTTGATAAATTATTGGATAATATCGAATCGAATTGTAATATATATTTTTATCTTGAAATTCTATTCAACCAGATTCTGTTCAAACAATTGAAAATTTTATGTAACGAAATTTTATTTAGAAATATCGTTATTTCTAATTTAAGAAACAAATCTTTTATGATATTTCAAATTTTGCCAATTTTCGAACTATCATATAATTGATAATTTCAAAAATTTCACGTTCACATTTAAGCGAGAAATTTCAGTGATCCGTATAAATGTAATATCCAAATCAACAGCTATCATTTATGTACATCCATCCGAAATATCCACTCTCTTCTACATTTTCCCTCTTGAAATTAAATCTTGATCCCAATAACTCTGGACAATTAATTCTATTTCTGTCGAGCAAGTCGAGGAGTTCCCCTGGCGCTCGAACCAAATCCAGTGAAAACGCGTTTCGAGTGACCTCAACCATCAGATTGCTCGATTAGCACGTCACTTCCTAATCTTCATAATCAAATTATTAAGCGGACGCATTACAATTTGAATTAGATACAGTCGGATCTGGTGGATGGATCAAGCTTACGGCTTCTCCAAGGTCACGGAAACGGAACGAGAAATTACGATTACCCCTCGAATTCTCATCGACGCCCACGAGACATTAACGAATATTAAATAACGATTACGCTTAATAAGAAAATTTTTTTTTAGGAACATGGCTGTTTAAATTGTATCAGTTCTTTGTATCGGTTGAATTAAAATTTAACATTTTTTTCTGCTAAGAGTTCCATTTATATATCAAACGAAAAAAAAGTAAATGAGTAATCATGATACAGGGTTGAAATTCTTCGAGTGATCGAATTTTTCTCATTCTATTAGTTTTAAAAACAAAACATAACAGTGTCGAAGCTCTAAAAGCTTCTATGTAAAAATTCGTTATACGTATTTTATATCTCGAAATAGGTAAATATATATATTTTTTTTTACAAATTTTTTAAAAAAGAATCAATGTACGAACGATGAAAGCGTTAAATATAAACAATATTGTATCTAGAATGTTATACTTATAAAATATGTTGTTTAATCAAGAAAAGTGTTAATTTTGGTGTATTTAGATACAGTTTCAAAAGGGTTTCCCTTGTGACCTGTTAAAGTATCATTTTTCCTTTTGTCGTGACAATTAATCTTTCCAAGGTCTCGCGTGTCTCAGAACCGAGAATATGATACCGCCATTTTGATAGGATTTTACGCGTCGAACATTGTTTGACACGGTAAATATTAAACGAGTCGACGGATTTCTCCATTACCGGGGGCAAAATTTATTCAAAAGGAGGACATTTACATTTTTACAAACGAAATATCTTGTGTTGTTATAAGTTAATGGAATTTAATTTCTCGTCATCTTTCATAATAAGAAATGATTCAAGATATATCGATAATGGAATTTTTTCAGAAGTAGTATTATATTTATTATTTTTTTGCTATTTCACGAAAAGAAATATTACGTGATTAATATCTAAAGAAATTCAAAAATATCTTATTAAATTCGTCACGAAACAAAATTTCTCATATAATATTGAAAAGATGTCTCTTAACATGCTAAAATATTCAATGAACAGATCGATTTCAAATCGTTGTCAAAACTGGAACACACGAATGGATTATTTGTGTCTGGTAGTTCAATTGCTAGAAAAGTCGTTCGAAAAATGAAAAATCAGAGTTGAAACCTCGTACCTGCAATTTGATTCTTTCGTTTCTTTTTTCTTTTTTTTTTTTTCTTATCACAAAATCTATTTTCACGAGAATTTTCTTGCTCAAAATAATCGAGTATTTCTAATTTTATAAATTTCAAAGATTTTTTTTTTAATGTTCTTCGCTTATGATTCGAAGCATGTATGTATATAAAGCCAAAATTGCTATTTACATGAACACAGATATTTTCCATATCTGAGCAATCTAAATTGGAGTATGTACATGTAATCTATGGATATATAAACCATAATACGAGTTGATGTGAATCCGATTTGCATGTTCATTTAGTAATAATTGAACAGATAATCGTATTATTATCGTTGAACGATAGCCAAGGTATTACGTGTTATTCCATTGATTATCTTTATACCCTTTCATTAGATATTTTAGATCAAGATTAATACTATTTCAGATATTTTCTATTTGTTCACTTTTATTTCTTCACGATTGAAAATATTTTTGGTTACTTAATATCAAAACATAATAAATCAAAACTTGTTCTTTAAATTATTTTTAATTAACTTTTATTATATAGTATATCTCTATTATAATTAATTTTATATGCTTTTTTCTTTATTATATTTAGAATGTATTCAATTAAAGCCTAAAATTCTCAAAGCAATTTATTCGAATCATTTTTTATCTTGTATATTCTTATTCCATAAATTTGCTAAATTATTATTTAACGTGTTCAAATAAAATTAAAAATCATTGTATACATTACGTACATAAGCTTTCAACAAATTATTAATCGATATAAAAATTACACGTATCCTTCATACCAAAAAAATTAATTTATTCCATTTTGAAATATTCTTATTAATTTCAAAATTATTTCAAAAATTTATATATCAGCGATGTTACAAATAATTTCAATATTTCGATCAAATAAACATTCATAATTTATATTTCAATTCTTTCGATACGATACAATACAACAATGTAGAATGTTAAATACAGATGTTAAAAGCAAAACGCTTTAACAATTTTATTTCTTAATAATGCATATATCATATCGTGTCGAAACGATATATAATAACCGATAATATTGGAAAGAAGACACACAAAATTTTCCTAAAAATTAACATGTTAATAAAAACTAAAATGAAAATTCTGAAAATGCATGAATAAAAAAAGAAATATCCTGCGAATTTCTTTTGAAATTCAAATTTAGATAGAAAATTATTGTTATTTATTTATTTTTTTTCTCTTTCTTTCATTCGTTTCATTTAAATCAGGTTGTCAAGCGCATCTTTGATTAAACCACATTTTCCGGGAAAATATACGCATCATACGATATCGATCGCAGCTTCATTAATATTCTTGGCGATACGTGTTTCGTACTTTTAACATTGTGAATCGTCATACTTGTTTGCCCGGTATAAGCAAACAACTAATTCGAATACACGGGGTACATTTGCATATGCTGTCCACAGCTAATCTCAACCCGCAAGATTATAATTAACTAAAACATGCATACCACTAATTCGGTAATTTCAACGATACCTAATTGGACTGGCGGTAAGTCCTTTCCATTTGTGTCACGATATCATTCTCTTAAGATTAAAATGATTTCAAATCTTTTCTTTAGTGATTCTTATTTAATGACTTTCAATTGATTGAAATTTAATTGAAAAAATTGTACATTCGATTATTATTCCCAAATTAATCGTGTAATATATAGTATAAATTATTGATATTTGAAAATAATTATATTAATTTATTTTCCAAAGATGATTTTACGTGAATAATATTTCACCACTCTGAATAAATCAGAATATAAGATAGAATCGAATGATAAGGAATTATCTTCGAGGAAAAAAATCGTAAGTTATATCTTAACTTCCCTATAACAAATTATTGCTAATTTATCCCGCCAACTTCAACACCCTCTCTTTGAATCATCAATCGTCCGAGAACTATCCTCGAAAATCGATCAATCGAACTTGTTTCGCGCAACAGTTTGCCACTTCGCGTCATTCTATTACAACGTTCCGATGGTGAAGATTCCCCTGTTTCAAAATTAGGCCGATATCGAGGAAGGGAGGTTGGCCACTCTAGGCCACTCTAGGCTACTCTATCTTTTCAAATTTAGGCTACCTCTTCTCGAGGCAGCATCGATACAACGTAATTCTCAATTATTACACACGCGAAATGTATTGCCACTTTCAATTAGGCGTGGTGAAAGCGTCATTGTAGGCCTAGGGCAGCGGTGGTGTTGCATTCGATGCCATCGACCGGTCGTTGATCCCAAATTTAATTACTTGCCCGCCCTCTGCCCTGGATTCACTTTAACAATATTAACGGGCCGCATTATTATACAATATTTAAGCGACGTCCTCGATTAATTAGTAAGAAACGATTCGACCGTGTGTAATTAAAGAGTCACGTGATTTTCGCGTTTTGCATCATTCAGAGATCGTTTCGAACATCATTGTGTCGTATAAATTAATAATTCACTCGTTTTGCAATTGGATAAGTTTTTATTTTTTTTTTTTATTTTCGATCGAAGAAAATTTGGTGAATTTGAGAAGAATTCAGTGATAATATCGTTTTTGAATAAATCAGAGTCGAATTGATACGATTGGTAATCGTTTCGGAGAAATATTAAAGGATTGATTAATTATATAATAAAATTTGTAAGTTATTGTTAAAGTTATTGTTGTTGAAGTTATTTTTTTATAATTGTTTTTTTGTTTTTTATGTTTTTGTCTTTAATTGTTTTTCATTAAATTAATGAAAACATAAAGTCTTATTACATACGAATATTTTGAGGACAAAATCGAGTCTCTATCTCTTCGTCCCATTTTCCTCGTATTTTCTCAACACAATCTCATATAATCTTAAACTCGTTCAAATACCACGATAATACTTCTATTTTTAATCTTGTAAGAACATTCGTACGACTTTCTTGATTGAGTATAATTTCATTTGATGATTAAAAGTGGGAGAAAAAAGAAATGTTGATAATTGGGGTTGAAATAACCTTAGTCGACAGTCATTATAACTGCTAATTGCACTAGAGCCTATGTCTACAATAGAGCAGAAGCTTTCAGCTAAATAGTGATACGTTTCGCGATATAATGATGTAAATTGCATTCTCCACCAATGCTCTTCGATACGCAATATATTCTCTTATATATAATTCATCAAACATCTTCTCAAAAAAGCTCAATAATCGAATTATATTTAGATTTATGTTCAGATAATAAAATTATAATTAGAAAATTCAATCAAAATTTTAAACATTTTTCGTTTGTTTAATAAAATTAAAAAAGGAGGGGAATATTGATAATAAACTTAGCAAAATTAGATTGGTTCTACTTGTCTGACCATAATCATCTTATATCACTCGACCATAACGATTCCATATTACTTGTCTGACGTTAATGCGTCTATACTACTTATCTGATCATAACTTGCCTGACCACAAAATTAAAGTTACCCGTAATTTTCAACGAAATTTTCAATTAATTTCTACTTTGCTTTAAATAATTTATTTCCACTTTCATTTACTTGAAAATTATAATAAAATTGAGATTGAAAAAGATGTAACTTTAGCGTAACCCAATGATCACTAAACCATTTTAAATTTTATATTTCTTTTAGCTAAGAATAATATTTAATTTTACAATATTGTAAAAGAAAAAAAAGTAAAACTTCATTGTTCAATTCACCGACCAGAATATACAACGAATTTCCCTTCCTCCCCTCTCTCTCTTAACTGTAACGAACACGAATAAGTCAAACAATGTTAACATATCCGGTACATTTACGATTAAAATATCTGGCAACCTGTATGAAAAAGAAAGAAAGACTTGAATATAATATAGACGAACAATTTCTGGAATTCACGAAGAGCGATGTTAATTAAAAGGCATACTTCAACCTGACTAAACTTGTAATTAAAATCGGAGCAAATTTTTTTTCTTTCGTTCGTCGAGCATTCTGCGAATGAGATCCGCAATTGAAACGCGATTAAAGCGGAATGCACCTCGAAACTAATCGGTTTCCGTTGTTGTTCCGACGAAAAATCATATTATTCGCGTTTTTAATAAACGGAGGCACGAGATATTCGCAATACCTGTTACACGTAGCATGGAATACATTTAAAAGTATTATTCTTCGTTTGAAAAATACGGATTAATTAGAGATTAATTAGTAATAATTAGAGAATATTCATGGTATCAATGTAATTGTGTTACGTTATATCGAATTATGATTGGAAATAGAATATGTCTACTATTCCATACGAGATGAATGAAGACAATTCGATAGTTTGTGTGGTTGATTTCGATTTTATAATAGATGATCAACACTTTTATTATTATTAATCTCTTTGTATCGATAGACGAAATCTATCTATAGATGTGGCATTGTTCCAACAATGAATTATTTTTAAAAAGAAATTCGTGAAGAAGTTAAAAATAATATTCTTACAGATCAATTTTTTTTTATTTTCATTTCAAGAAAAACGAGAATAAAAAGGCCTAAATAAATCATCCACGTTTGATATAATAAGGAAAAGTTATCAAAAAGTTTAAATTTCTTCCAAAAGAGATGAAACAAAAGTCGTTCCATATAGAACGTTTAAGCAAACATTAAAATTTATCGTGGATGACGACAGGAAAATGGCGAGCTTCGCTATAAGCCGAGCATGAAACAATTTCAGTCGTCTCGAGCTCTTATCGTATTTTCTTCGGAAGAACCTCTTACTTTCTACGTAGAGTGCTCAGGAATACTCTTTCGAATCTGCTCCATGGCTGTTGTTACTTTTTCACATACTGGAAATAATAGTTAGCGTGTCTTATGCACATAGATATTAAGAAACTGTTTTAAAAAAAATAGTAAAATCTTTGATGAATTTTTCTTAACAATCAATTTTTTTGCTTTATTTTGCTGAGAATTAAAATTTGATTAATAAATTTAATAATTTAAAATAAATTCTTTTACATTTCTTCTTTTGATTAACTCTGTTATAGTCTTTAAACTTTTATGTCTCAATCTTGTTCTTATATCAATAAATATAAACATTCTTAATATTATAAGAATTAATTTTTAAGAATTAAAAAGTCACAGATTATATTGAACGATTTTTTTCAAAATTTTATAGTACTTTTTCAAAACTTTATAATAAAAATATAGCATGAGATTTTTTCAAAACAATAATTTCATTGTTATAATTTTCGAGGGAAAATATTTTCTTTGTTTTTAATATTCAGTGATATAAGTTCAAGTGAAAGCAGCATTCGACCGTTTCATTTCCTCGGTTTAATTGAAACGAATTGTTTCTTAATTAGCAAAATAAACTCAAGTTTATTATCTTCCCACAATTCTCAGTTTCTTTATTTGATATTCTTTTCTCTTCGAATTTTCGTGAATATAAATCATCCAGATAAAAGAATTATTACTTTTTTTGAATCCAACTTTTCCCTCGATCGATGTATTTCTTGTAGGAGCAAAAATAATGTTTTCAAAAGTACAGGATAAATCTTCATTGTTTGAATCATGGTCAGTATTCATAGTTTCCTATTATTTCATTCACGAACAAAAACCATTCCCATCAATTTTCGACACTGCATTTGTAAGCATGAACACGTCACCTCCAAATATACGACTATATCTTAATATTGTTCTCAAAATACGAAGTTTATTTTCAAGTTATCATGACAAATAACAAAATTCTGCTGTTTTGTAAAAAATTTTATTTGTAGAAAAAAACAGAGATCAAGAAAATTTATTAAAATCATCTTAAATTTATTATGATCTCTCTTATTCTACTATTAAACTTTCTAATAAATTATTACATATATACAACAAAGGTATTCTCATATCCAATATTTCCATATAAATAAAAAATTAATATAATAATAAAATAATCCATAATTAATTTATAGGAAAAATTTTGTAAGAATAAAAATGATATATAACTATTCTATTCAAATTAAAATTTACCTTAATCTCCCTTTTATTCTCAGTTGAGATTGAAATATAAATGTGACGATTCTTCTTACAAAAATTAAAACATAATAAGTATCTTTGAACGAGTTCACATTTTTTCTCTTCATCATTGTTAGAAGAAATCATTGTTAATAGAAGAAATTTTTTATTTTTTGGATTCTTAGATACCAATAGGCGATGTCTAAAATAGTACTTGTAATTTAAAAAAATTTTAATTTTATTTTGAGAATGAAATTTTTAAAAGATTAAATTTTGATCGAGAACATGATTAAATAATTATGCCTATTTTTATAGAAATTCCAACGAGAGATGATATTTGTAAATGTATAATAGTATTTGCAATTAATTTTAATAAACTGTATTTATATTCATATGAAAATATTTGAATTGGTTTGTTATGATTTGTTTGACAGAGATCAATTAAATGTGAATTATTATGCATTGAATATAAATTTAATACGAATTAAATATAAATTAAACTTCATAAAATGGTATCAAATAAAATTACGTATTAAAGAACGAAACGTTTTTGACATACTGCATCCTTATATATAAATAATACTTTTAATTACTTTTATAATATTCTACAATATCGCTACCATATAGTTTCCATGACATTCATTTTGTAAATAAAATCTCTTTAATCTTAGTCTCATCGGTCTCTTGGTTAATAACGCGATCCAAGAACAGAATTTAATCAAAGCGAAATATTCAAGTAATTCTCTCTTGAATTTACACATAGTGCAACGTGCTCTCTATATTGATGCCATATTTATATATTAACTGTTCTAATGAACACTAATAAAGAATAAAAATAAAAATAAAAAATTCAAAATCAATCTTTGAAGTAAGAATTAATTAAAAGTAAGAATTATTAAAAATAAAAATATATTCTTTGGAAGAGAGAGCATAAAATTAAAATATGATACAGAAGAAAATAATATACAAATATCAGCCATGTATAAACAAGTAGAATGAAAGAAGTCACTAAGAGATAGTTACAATCAGATAAATAAAACGAGATAGTTATGATCAGACAAATGGAATAAGAAGGAAAATAGAATCTTCGTTTGTAATCAAACAAGTGGAATAAAATTGTCTTAGTCATGCAGAGTAGAACAAGAAGACGGTCATGGTCAGATGGGTAAAATGAAATGAATGGGTAAAATGAATCGTGGGCACATCGAAAGAAAAGATAATTAGTAGTCAAGTTAATCAAGCTCTCAACAATATTTTAAAATTATTCTTAATGCGTACATATATTTATAATTTTATTTCATAAACTTTTTAATCTTCTAATCTAAAAATCGAATAATTCAGATTTTTACAAGAATTCACGAATCAAACGTATATTTTTAGCAAAAATAGATATAATATTCGCAAATCAATCCATCTACAACGATAATTAGCAGAATTTGAAATAATTGGCAAATCGTACATGTCGAGGATGTTTTCAAAAAGTTATCATCAACTTCCGATGCGAAGAACAATGAAGCATTGTTCCGGAATGTGAAAAATAGGAAAGTTTTCATCTCGAGTATTCTTATTTAATTAATTAATCTTTAATAGATTTCGATCTATTATAAGCAAGTAGAATTATATAAAGCAAGTAGAATTGAAATTTTACTCGAGGAAATATTTTTATTCGAGTAAATGCAAACAGTGTTTAATAAATTCGTCGAAATGTTGGAATACAATAGGAGAATAATACGAAATATTTTTACGTTACAAGTTTTCATTATGGATGATGAAAATGTATTATATATTCGAACAAATGGAATACATAGTGCGTATTAAGATGTCAGGAAAATTACGTGTTTCATCTCATGAAATGAAAATGTATATTAAATAAGCATCATAAATTAAACAGAGTTATTATCTATAGTTAGACAAATAATGAACTATGTAATTATTGTTAATCAAATGGATCTAGATTGAATAGACGTCGTATAGACAAGTCGAACGAGTAGTATAGATCAATAGATCGTGCGACCATTGTATCTACGTAATCAGACAAATAATGTAGATCGGAAAATTCATTTTAGAAACAATCTGAAGAGAGAAAAATCTATCTTTGAATAATTTTTCTGATGTAATATCGATTCAAATCGTAAGAACCATTACCATGAATGAATTCATAATATAATATATTCCATTGCATATTACTCTATCGCCTTTTATATTCTGATCGCGATATTGATAGATCAATCAAGATTCTTGTAAATTTTCGATATTTTATAAAAAATGTATCAAAGAAGAATCGAATTTTTAAAGGCAGTCAATTAATTTGAAAAAAATTGCGAATAAAAATATACGATGTATTGAAAAGTTTATTGATCATTCTCGATCATTTTTATCGAAATTTGATATTATTAATAATAAAAATCCGAAATTTAATGTCTAATTTTATAATCATTTTCGATAGAATATTAGAGATCATTTTTATGAAATAGTCAAGTTTAAATCATATAATAAGAAAATTTGAAACTTCCTATACGATATAATTTTTAGCTTCGTATTTACATGTAAAAATATTATATTTGCAAAAATGATATTTAATTCATTTAAAAATTATTTATATATACAAATTAATTTCATTTTTATATACATTTAGTAATACTTTTTATTACTAAAAGCTCAAAATTATCAAATCATTTACAATAAAGAAAATAATTTAAGAGCAATTTTCTTTCCTTATTTTTCAAAACGTTTCATTTGTTATTTTAAAATTCTATTAAAATCTTGTTCATAATCAGTTTGCTCAAAAATAAGAACAAGATAACAACGATATAAAAAATTTATACTTTAATCTCTTAATTGAATAATTTTTTGTTAAACTTTTTTTAGGTTGTTAATTAAAATTTTTTTTAAAGAAACAGAAAATTTACTCAGAGCATAGAGAACTATCCTTTACGGAACACTTGTTCACTTTTAATTAAAACATTGATTGATTTCGCGTTCTCGAGAAAATTTTCGATTTCGAGAAAATTTTTCAAATTCCTATGTGATATAACAATCGTCTCATTGTGATCGTCTCAGTGTGGCGTTTTTTTAACAGAATTTCAAAGCGAGGAAATAGCTTAATTAACAAATCAATAAATCAACGCCATTCTTCACAGGTCACGATTTTTAATTGGCAATGCATTTTTTCCCAGAATATGGAGCAAGGTTAAATGGTGGAGAAAATAATAGAAATGAGTGAACAGATGTAGATAATAGGAATGGAAATACATATTTTAATATATAATTTGATTAAAATTTAAGAATAATTCTTTATTTTTTTAATCTTATTATTAAATTATTGGAAACTTGTGGAAGTCATATATTTATATGATATGTATTTTTTAAAATTTCGTTTTTATCATTTTGCGATTATTAATTTCAAAGTTTTATATTATAATATTAAAAATTATAATCAATTAGAATTCTTTCTTTATAAGTTTACATAAATAGGAAAAATTCTATTTTTTTGGAATTCTATTTTGGAATATTAATAAATACGAAGTAGAATAAGAATTAGATATAAAAAAATTAAATATTAAATACTCTCTTTGAAAGAAATTCTCACCTTATATACAATTTCTCATCTTTTGAAGAACGATTCTTCACTCTTGATTTTTCTTTTTTTTTTATTTCAATAATATCATCATTTAAAAGAGCTCACATGCATAAAATACATTCTTGCCACGTGTAATTTAATTTCCACGTGGTATTCATAGCTTGTACGAATTTTATCATTTTTCACATTTTTACATTTCTTAAATTTCTTGAATTCTATGCAACATGTATTACTTTCAAACGTTTAACCATTAATATAATATAATACAATGTAATTTCTATTTAATTTTCTCATTAATATTTTCTCACGAAAAAAAGAAATTTTCTTAATGATTCAATAATGATAAAATGATGAAAATTAAATCCTTTATTTCATTTATATGAAATTCCTGACCTGAAAAAAATTCCATGTCCTCTACGATCATGATATATTCGATAGGAGTTATAAATTGAAGATTAGAAGAAATATAGCGTGATAATTTTATGATGTACGATGTACGATGTTTTCTGAAACGTCAGATAAGGGAAGACATTAATTAACGGAGTGACATTTATTCTTTGATAACTTTTTTTCAAAAGTTACTTAAAAGAAGAGGTAAGAGTAAGAGGTTTTATTAAGTTTTAACAAAGACTAGATTTAAACCTAATTTTAAAAATTAATTAATGAATCTGATAAAATTTGATAAATTTTGTTTTTGATAAAAATAGGAGATCTGTTGTCATAGGAGATCAATTGTATTTCTCTTTTAAAAGTTATTCATATATTTAAAGTTTTCAGTGACTAGGATCCTCGTATTTTTGTGATTTTTCTAGACTATTCAAGTCAGTTCTGTTGTTTCAATATTTTTTACGGATTTCTCGGATTGAATCTATGACAAAACAACTAAAATGCATTTTTTTTGGCTGCACGATATCAAAGGAAATTAAAAAGTGGTAATAAAAGGATTCGTAAGGCAACGAATAAAAAAGAACATTGTCAAGTTTCTTTCATGTGGCTGCGTGTTAAAATTATATATTCAAACTTCAATGGAAACTGGAACACGTATAGAACAGTATGATATTTTTGTGAGTTCTTATTTTAAAATGATACTAATTGTAATCTATAAAAATTCCAAGATAGATAAAATTTCGTCGATTTTTAATTTTTAAAATTTGTATAAGCACAATTAGAGAAATGAAACTTAGTAAAAATTTATTTAATTCATTAAATATCACGATATTTACTTTACTTTAGACATTTCGTTTCTTTTTGCATATTATACATATGCATATTTTTATACATTTAATTTTTCTATAAATGCATGAACATGCGTAATCTATTTGTTAATGTTTTGGAAGATGTATATATATATATATATATATGTATCGTATTTACTCTATTTTATTGGTTTTAACGCTTGAATAACGTTGTTTGCACAGGATATTTGAAATTTCATCTTCCAAGTGCATCTCCACAAGACACATTTTTCGTCATTTCTCCTATTGCAATTTTCCAGTAATTTCTTTCAACTTCCAACCATAAATACGATTTCGTTTGGCTTCATGTGTACACAGATTTGCGGATGACAAATTTAAAAGATTGAATGTATCGATATTTATTTGGTACACAGGTTTCAACGCGAAATTGCGTATAATATTTATATACCGTAAATATTTATATAACTATGAAAATATTCGTTTTCGAAGAGCATTCTCGTGTTAAAAATAAATAAAATAAAATAGTCAATGATCAATTAGTTTCATTATTTTTACTTTGTTACAAGGAATTTAATATTGAATAACTTCAAAAATTTATCCATAAAGGAATATCTAAAGCTTTCAAGTGAAAAATGTAAAAAAGCAAAATTTATTCCATAAAAAATTAATATAAAATATCCAATACAAAAAAATATTTTGCAATTCTAAATCTCCAAAAGCACATATAAGTATATATAAATATACATTTATAGTGTCTTTTAAACCTTCTAAAAATTTTTATAAATTTAAATGGAATAAATAAAGTAATTGACGAAATATTAATTTTAATGTTTTTTTTTTTTTTTTAGATCTTGAAACACAACCATTATCGATAATTTCAACGACTCGTTGAAAACACGGTTCATTGATCCAATTCGATTTTTTGCCATCGATATATCCAACCGATTAAACATACATTTGCCGATTACAATTTTTAATTATAGATTCCAGAAATAAATGAGTTTAAATCGAGAATCGATTTCAGAATTCAGAAATTCGTCGAATTTTTTGAAAATTAAATGAATTTCACCGAAAATTCAAAACTTCTTCGAATGATATTACGTTAAATCAAAAAGTTTTTTCTGAATTTTATTTTTTCGTCTCTTTTTTTTCTTGTATTTTTCTATCTTATTTTTCTCCTCTTTTTCTGCTTCTATATTCTTCTTTTATACCGTGCTGACCTAAATCGTAAAACGCATGTGTATATATGCATTTATTTTGCAAAACGACAGGTAAGTATATAACTATGTAATGTGTAACTGTGTAAGTATGTAACTGTATAATGTGTAACTTTGAAATCGAAATTCCTTTTTCGGAATGTTTTATTAACTCATTGAACGAAGTTGTTTGTTTTTGTTTCTACTCTAATTCTCGTTGAAAGGATGTAATTAATTGAGAGAAATATTCTCTAGTTGATAAAGATTGAAAGATGGGTGGAGTAAAGTTTGGAATTACTAGAACTTGATAATTTATAATTTAAAGTTAAGCTTGTATTTCTGTTATTTTAAAGTCTTTTTAATTTAGAAATTTATCTAATTAAGAGAAATTATTACTAATATTTTTAAAATTAATTTCAAATTTATAACAAAATAATAAACAGTAGCTATGTAATTGGAAATTGTTTCCAAACTTTTGATCAGCAATGCAATGAAAATTGTAAATATGGAATATTACAATTGCGATATTAAAATTTCTATCTCTGAAATCTGCCTTCATAGATATTCGTGTTCCAGAAAATTTTGTTTATTCTAAAAATTAATTCTTTGTAACATTATTTTACTTTGAAATCATACACTTATGTATCCATATTTTTTAAATCTTATTTTATTTTCCTAGAATTTAATACATATATATAATAATGCTTAATTGTTATATTATCTCTTTGTGATCAAAAAAAATTTATTTATAATAATTTATAATTTCTGTTTTTTATTTCAGAATACTTATTGATCAGATCAATACTACTTTTTTAAACGAAATTGAATCAAAGAGGATTAGAATATAAAATGATTAATCAGATTTATAAAATATAAACTCTCTTCCAATAATCTTTCTAATTCAAACTAATTTTATTTCAGGAATTTAACGTCGCCAAGGAGCAGCATGCGGTGCAGCCATGTTCCTCCGTGGTTGTCGAATCAGGTAAAATTTTTTATCCATCTTAATCTTCTTTTTTTGATTTTCGTCAGAAAATCAATATGGTACGAACATTTTAATCCTCGATAATCTCACCGTATCACATCTATTTTCCTTTCAAAATTAGGTACCGATCGATGAAGACATTCCCTTCGAGCGATCTTGTCATCCATGTCACGCTCTAAAACGAAAACCGGAAGTTCATACGCGCGCCAAGTAATCCCTGCCCGTCGCCTCGTATCAAACTTGTGACCGGAACGTGCACGGTTTAACGATTCCCTTTTATTCACATCGAAATTGTAATCCCTAAAATCCATCGTACAGCACCTTAGAGTTAGTGTTCCATATAAAATAACAGCATTGCAACGGGTTAGCACAAAGTGGATTATAGAAATTTACGGGATATTAACGAATTTGGTAACGAGGCGATCTCTAAGATGGTCGATTATATTGGAATGATAATTTTTTCGCAACGTCGTACGACGTTGATTAATTAACGCCTTTTTTTTTCTAGGTCATTTTCCTTTAACAGATAGTTAATTTCTTCGTGGCTATAGAATTCGTGAAGTTTGAGAGAAATGAAATGGAAAGAAGACTCGTTATTAATGTATGCATGTCAATTATACGTGAATGAAAGATTAAAGTCTTTTGTTTGTTGAAACAAGAGCGAGATTGAAACGTAAAAGTTCGAGGACTGTAGGAAAATTAATCATTTCTGCAGTAAAGCATCTCGCGATATATATTTTTCAATACGTATGTAAAAAAAAAAGTTAAAGAATGTTGATTCTCCTCTTTGCATCCATGATCGAAACATGGATTAATTTTTATTCGAATCTATGGACGAAATATCTCGCGTTTTGATAAAAAAAAAAAATTCTCATAAATGCAATAAAATTAATTTTAATTCGAAATAGGAAGTTTACCACATCAAAGTCGAAGCTATCCAGGTGGTACCAGTGGATCTGGAAGCATGGGACGATTGTTTACAAGGAATTCATCGGTGAGCTCGCAGAGCTCGTTAGAAGGACCATCTGGACCATCTGGACCATCTGGACCATCTGGACCTTCTGGATCATCTGGACCTTCTGGATCATCTGGATCATCTGGACCTTCTGGACCATCTTCCAGCCACCGTAGTACCACTACAACGCAGATTCGATCATGTGGACTTGATGGACGATATCATCATCGCCCCGATCCCTTGCATGCTGCTTCGTCTTATCCACCGAGCAGAAGTTCGAGGTAAAAGAAAGTTCAAAATTTTAATTAACAAGCTAAAAACTATTTGAAAATGACGTAAAAATGTTTAATTTTTATTTCATTCACTCGTATAATCTGTGCATTAAATTATTCAACTTTAAAATAATCTTAAAATAATCTTGGAATGATCATGAAAAATTTTTTATATTATATATAAAGTCTTAAAAAAACCTTCTATTTTTTTTATACTTATTATTTTTAAAAAGTTATTTTAACGGATGCAAATAAATATCCTGTATACATAATATAGAAGAGAGTATTCCTTTAGAGTTATTAAATAAACGTTTGAGCTTTCATCAAATCATTCATGAAGATTTTATTAATTGCTCAGGAATTGTTCTGGCATGGTGGATTACAGAACTTTACTATAACTTATAATTTGGCAAAGTGATTCTTATGAAAGTTTTACAAATTCTTTGAAAAATAATTGAACTTTATTATCATAAAACAGTTAAACAAAAAAATAATAAAATAAATATAAAAAGGAAAAATATCAGAAAAGATATTAAATGAAAGATATTAATCGTTATTATCACAATTAAATTTTGTTATCACATGGATTATCAGAGATATTTCAAATCCAAAATATAATTATTGTTCCTTCATATTTTATCACAATATATTAAAAACATTAACAGTCATTTAAAAATACATTTCATTAATCATTGATTAAAAATCATTCATTGTACTATTATATTATTTCTAATTTTGTTAATTTGTAATAGAAAAAAATTGAAATGCACCTTGCACTCGATTCCTAAACGCACAGATCGCCATCACCTGGTCGTACCGCATCACTAGATGCACGCTGTGGAAGTCCAGCCAGTTGTTCCGGAAGTCTTGTGAGCAGTAATGCATCACCATCTCAGAGCTCTCTGTCGTCTTTGGCAACAGGTGTGAGCTCTTCTTGTGGTGGTTCCTCGATAAACGTTACCCACGGAGCTTCCAGATCAGCTGGCCGAAGTCTTTCACCCCTTCTTATTCCACCATCACGCATTATCGGAAGGTGAGGCATTCTTCATCATTTCGTTATCCATATAAAAATCGTTACTATTAATATTTGATAGTAAAATTTTTAAGAATTGCTTTTGCAAATATTTTTTGCAAATGGATATTGTGAGAGTGATTGTCTAAGAGAATAATTTCCACTTTTGATGCAATATATGATGAAAGATAAATCTTAAGAAATATTTATTCTTAAATATATCTTAACATTTCTAAAAAACATATATCATTTAAATGAAATATAATCATAAAAAGTCATTTAATAACTGATAAATGAAGAAAAAATTTTTGTTTTGCGATCATTTCTCATATTTTCATTCGAATATTTATCGCACGGATTATTTTTAATCTTTAATTCTTGAATGTAATACCTTTTTTTGTGTAACAGTGACGGTGGACCACCTCCTCCAGCTTCACCATTGGGTTCTATACAACCTGATCTCTACCAACGAAGAGATGGCCCTATTTATCTCAAAGCTCGAGGGTACCTGCAATATTTTTTCATTTAATATATATTTTACTCGTAAATATTCGTTTATTTCTTTTATCTTAATTCAACGAGTCATCGGTTAATAATAAAATTTCTTAAATATTTAAAAGATTTTATTGACTTAATGAGTTAATCAAATTTAAATATATAATTAATACATAATGATTGTGATCAAATACAATTCTTACAATATTAAAGTATTGTACTATTTTAAATATTTACTTTTTTTTCTTATCTCAATGTAAGTCACAGATATCAATAAGAAAATCTATTGAATATTCAAAGAGTCTTACTAACTTTATCGGTCAATAAAATTTACATAAAATCGTGTAAGAAAAAAATCAGACACGATTACTTGAATATCAGAAAAAAGCAATATTTTGTTTATCTCAATTCTTATATCAAATTTAGAAAATAAAAATTATTTCAAATTGATAAAAATTTTAAAAGTATGTATTGATTTAATAACAATTTTATTTTACATTTTTTATTTTCTCTTTAACAAAATTTTTGAAACATATATGCTAATATCATGTTACATTTTTCGAGAAATCATTTTTGAAGAAAACAATCATGATCACAATCATAATATTTTATTCTATACGATAATATAGATTCTTATCTCTGCGTTTTATTATTTATCATTCATGTTTAATACATATTTTCGATCGAACGTAACTTTGGTTTACTTCGAAGAGATATTATTCGATGACCTACATGTCGATCCATTTCCTCCTTGTACACGCATCTAAAAGGATTGAATTACTGGATATATGGTAATTGGATACGAAAGCCATCCATTTTATTTGATCAGATTTTTAAACGCGCAGATGATTAATCTTTCGATTAATAAAAAAGAATACATTTTGTATTTCCTACGTCTATTAATTGAAATATGAAATACACGTATAATTAAGTAATGTGTACACATAGATTCGCATTTATTATGAAATATACGGTTGAACGTACACAATGATCAAACGAAAATAACCGCTTGATTTAACAGTGTAATTATTACATAACATTATCAATTCGAGATAGAAAAAGGAAAAAAACATACAATTTGTTTTATTTGATTTTATCTGTTAAAATTGCTCTTTCATCAAATGAAATTTTTTATCATTTCTGTTGAAATGATGATGCGATAAGTCTTATAAGTGGGAATAAAAGAACATTTAAATAAACTAGACAAAAAATATAATAATAGACCAATTTTTTGTATTATATTATATTGTATTGTATTAGAAAAATGAATGAAATTCTATTATATAAAAGAAGTTATATTATTCGAAAAATTATTTGTATTATGATTATGTATATATATTAATTTATAATTGAAATTAAGATATATAAAAAAAAAAGCTTTTCTACTATCGAAACATTATTGAATGTTATGTTCATTATAATATCAATAGGAAATCGACTAACGTGTATTGTGTTGATTGTAATTTCAGAAATGGAAAGAGTTTAGGCCGACTGCATTTGCGATTCAAATACGACTTCGATCGATCAGATTTGCATGTACACCTAATCGAAGCGCACGATCTGGCTGGAAGTGATCAAGGAGGATTCAACGATCCTTACGTGAAATTGATGCTCAATCCTGAAGTAGATTCGAGGAAACGACAAACACAGATATACCGTAACGAATCGAATCCGTTCTTCGATCAACAATTCAAATTCCCTGTCAGTAACGACGAACTTCAGGACAGGACTTTAGTTTTACAGGCAATCAATACAAATATTATTACTGTATCGTTAATTTTTCTCTCTTTCTTTTTTTTGTTCGTGTATCTTTTCATAAACAAAATTCAAAATTTTTAATGATTGATTTTTTAATTAATTTTATTTTATTTATATTTTTCTTTTATTTTTTAATTGTTATATAAAAATTGTTATTATATACTTTTATATGAGATTCTGTTCAAAATGAAATTTTTAATGATTATTTTATTTTATTTATTTAATTAAATAATTTTTTATCGAATATAATCTTATCGAATATAGAATAAATATAGAATAAATATGTAAATAAATATTAAAATTTCTTATCGACGAAAATTTTCGATATATTTAATAAGAATTATTTTAAAAAATAATGTCTTATTAATTATATTAATGTTTATTATGACATGAATTATAAATATTTGTTAAGTTATATGTAAAAAGAAATAATTATTTTTTCAATGTTAAAAAAAATAGAATTATTCTAACCTATTTAATAGGTGCTCGATTACGATCGTTTCTCTAGAAACGATATAGTCGGATCTGTAAAAGTACCACTACATATTTTACGATTGGATTCACCTACCTCGACCGAAGAAGTTTGGGGAGAGATTGAACGCGAACGAAAGCCACCTGAACAAATTCAAGAAGTTCTATTATCCCTTTCTTATCTTCCAAGCGCCGAACGATTAACAGTTCAAATTTTGAAAGCGAGAAATCTATTTCCACCGCAGGTAATGATAATTAATTTTCAATTTGCACAACTTTATTTACCTATACATATGTTTTAATAATCATCGAAAGAATATTCATTTTAGTTTTTCAATTTTTTTCATTAATATTTAATAGTTAATTTTGATTTGCATGACTTGATTGAAAAAAGTAAGGTTATATTACCGGTTAATAATTTCGTATAATTCCGATTAATAATTTTTGTTTTTTTTTGATTTATTTGTTTTTCTTCCAAATGAAAATTGATATTTATCCTTTTGTATAATAAAGAAAACATTTATAAACATATTAATTACAAGTTTTACAATTTATTTGTACTTCACAGGACAAAGAAACTTTAGATTCGTTCGTGAAAGTAAATCTTCTTTGCGGCGAAAAGAGAGTGAAAAAAAAGAAAACCGCTGTAAGAAAAGCTACGACAAGTCCCGTTTGGAACGAGGCGATGTCTTTTAATGTTCCTGCCAACTATCTCGCATCATCAGCTATCGAGGTAAATACACATATATGTTTCTATAATATTTTTTTTTTTCTTTATAATAATCATAATATCATGCAAATCGACTGTATATGATAAGTATTTCAAAATATTTCATGCGAGAAAATGAAAATCAATTTTCATTGAAAAATGTGATTTAACTTGTTTTTTTCTTTTTAAAAGTATAATATTTCTTTTTACACTTGTTATTTTTCTATATTCTATATTCTATTGTAAGACAAAATATCAAATCAAATTATCAAACTGAAATAAATGAAAAGTAATAGAAAATAAATGAAATAATAGAAAAAAAATAATAAAATTAATTTCTTGTTACATTAATTATTAAATTAAATTTAATTGGTCGTAATTTTTACATAAATCATTCTCATTGTTAGGAAATATCACTTTCGTATCACATATAATTAACCTTAAAATAGTTTTTAATATTAAATTCAAAATAAAAATTTCGTTTTCTATATAATCAAATTATAATAATTTTATGCTTTTAAAATATTATTTCAATTAACGATTCATGAATTGTGAATAAATAACAAAATTCTACAGAGATGAACATGCGAGACATATTATATGGTAATAAGAAAGAAAAATCAAATTTTCATTAGTATAAGAAAAATTTAATTTTCAAATTTTATATCGTTGAATACAGCTCACCATTTTTTTCGCTTTTTCTCACTTGTTGAAAATTATTCAGAAAATTAGAATAGATATCACATTAGAATCGAATATATATAATACATAAAAAAAAGAACTTTCGATGCCATTTCTATGATACGCGATATAATATGTATCGCAACTTGAGAACACGCAATTTGTCGAGTGTAAACGAATTTTATCGATTGCAAGTTATCGATTTGCGAGAATCGCCTACAAAACTTCGTAACAATTTTGAAGGAACCAGTTCTACGGAATTGAAGGTTGATTGAAACACCGATTATTTGTCTACATAAATTTTTAACGAGATTTATTAAGCAAAATTTTAAAAGAATAGTATGAATTTGAATTAAAATCCTTAAAATTTCATAAAATTATTAAATTTATATAAAAAGAAATAATAAAGGAAAAAATTTTAAGAAAATCTTTGAAATTTCGTTTCATAACCTCAATGTTTATTACCAAATAATAACTTCAAAAATAAAGATTGCAAATATAATACATAAATATATCTTATTGAATGAAAAATTTAATTCTGCAGAATCATAACGATGTTAAATTTTTTACATTTTATCTTCACGTTAATAAAAAAAAGCAAAATGTGTTCGTTGCTAAAAATTTATATACATTGAAATCGCGTGTTTGCATGTGAATCATGGAATATCGTTTGCGATCGAATGTTTTATCTTTTTAAAAATTCATCTTAGATTAAAAAACGAAAAAGATATTAATGACAATTTTTATAGTAAAACGACAGAACTGTATATTGGTGAATAAATTTTGTGAATATCCTCAAATAAAATATTGACATGAAATAAATGAAGATCCACAGTAGTTTGCAAATGTTCTAAATCGATCCATCTTAAAAGAATCGATCCATCTCGTCATGAAACAAAAATTTCTAATTGATTATAATAAAATAAAATTTCAAAATGTTTCATATAATTATATTTTATCTAATATATAAAATTTTTTAAAGTTTGTGAATACATGAATACAATTAAATAGTATCTATATATCTATACATATGAAAAAAATATTTCAACTTTCTATTTTTTTCTTTTCTTTTAGTTATTTATTTTATTCTTCCTTTTCTCTTTATTTTATTACAAGTTTGCAAAACATCTCTTGAATTATGATTCTTTATTTGTTTGAATGAAATTCAACTTTTTATTAAAAACATTAATTTAATGATAGAGGAGAAATTAAAAAAAATATATTCAAAAATAATCAAATACAATTCTAGTTTCGATATTAAAATATATGAATAAAAAATGATCACTATAAATTTTATATCAGATGAAAACTTATTATCGTAATTAATAGAAAAGTCATATATTTAGACAGATTAAATAGATTAAACTTACTAATCAGATTGTAAAATTCTACATATATTAATGTTTAATTAAAAAATTTTCTAGTTATAAAAATTAAAATCTCTTTATATAATCTATATAAAAAATATTTTTATTATAAAAAAAATGTAAAAATTAAGCATAGTAAACGAAAATTAACAAAATTATTAAAATAAAATTTTTTGCAAGGTATGTGTGATGGACTCGAGCAATGAATTTATCGGAGGAAACGTGATTGTTGGTTCCTGTATCGTTGGTCCTGCCACAGGAGTCATTCGTGGAGTGGAAGGAAGTGGAAGTCAAGGAAGAGAACATTGGCTTCACATGACTCAATCGCCAAGGAAAACCATCGATATGTGGCATACATTGCATTAAAAAAAAAAAAAAAAAAAAAAAAAAAAAGAAAAAGAATTATTAATCGATGTTTTATTCGTCATATATTGTTTTCCAAAGAAACAAAACCTGATCATGTGAAAATGTTATGAATGCATTTCTTTTTTTTTTTTCTTTTTTTTGTTTCTTTTTTTTGTTGTTTTGTCGGATTATAGAAGAAGGATACAATTAGACAACATAATATACATAATCGGTATATGGTATATGTGAACAACAATAGTGTTATATATGTGAATATTTTTATGAATATATTCAAAATCACTAACAAATAAAGAAATCGCGAAAAAACATCATCGCTATCCATTTCAGCGATTTATAAGAATCCCTGAATCCTCGTGAACTGTTAATTTTGCTATTACCAAATTTCTTCTAAGTTTTTCTAACCTTCAATTATTTATTCGATTTATTTATCTAGACAAAAAGATATTATAACAAAATATTTCATTTATTTATTTAAAAGTGTTGCACCAAATAAAAAATATTTTGAAAAAAAGTGAAAGAGAATTTGCCTACAAAGAAGGAGACAATCGTTTCATGTATACATTATATACGTATATACACTATATACACATACATGTATTTATAAATCATTTATTTCTACTGGCAGCTAAATGTACCTAAATATCAGAAAGATAATTATTCTATTTGCGATGACAAATATACGTGATAGTAGATAATCATATTTGAAACAAAAATTTTTCGTTACAGAATATATCATGATACTAATGATACTAATTCAAATTATAAAAACATTAGTGATAGAAAAAAAGAAAATATGAAAAAAAATAAATAATGTGGGTAATGATGTTTTAATATGTGATTTTTATTAAAGTCTGAAACTATTGCAAAAATGAGATATATATGTACTTCCTAGGCCTAAATTTGTACTATGCAACAAAACTGACCTCAGAGAAGTACAAGGCATGCATCATGCATATTATATAGTTTACATAATTAAAAGCCTAATGAAAACGATTCTCCTTCGATAAATACATATAGTCTAACCGCGTTATTGTTATTAATGTCATAATTATTTATGAATACATAAGCAGCAACAAAAAATGCAAAATGAAAGTTACATGATATTATATAACATTTGTTCAGATATGGATATAAACGCATAAACGTTTTGCAAATAATAAAACGTATACAGATATATCATATCCGATACCATTGATACCATCTTTCGATACCATTGAATAATAGAATATACAATTCTTGACTTATTAAATTCTTTTTTCACATTTTTGCTAAGGCATAGAACGCTATTGAAGAATAAAAAGAAGAATAATATATAATAATAAAATAGGAAGAAATCAAATTTTGTGTAAATTAAAATAACGAAGTCTGATTTATATGAATGAAAAAGAAGAAATAAAAATCAAATGAAAATATGAACATTTCCGACCAAAGTTTATCATATCATATATACTGATAATTTTGAAAATTCCAGAGCTTAGATCTATTTAATGTTAATTTTAAAAAAAAAGAGTTCGATTAAGGAACCTGCCGTATTAATAAATATTTTAGATTCATACTCGTGTACTACAGCGATTAAATGTTTTTGATTCGTTAGCTGAGAAAAGTGTTACCTGATGAAAAGAAAAAATAAAAATTATATGTTGATTATCATTAAGTATAATATAAGTATAAATATATGTTATATAAAAATATAATGATATATAACTACGTGAAACGTAACAATTGGAAAAATAGAGAGAAAGTTTGATGGGAAGAAACGCTTAATTAACTAGCGTGGTCCGAATCGTACGCTTAACTTATACTTAACAGTATTTCTATTATACATATATATTCCGCGTGTCTTCGATGATACGTAGTATTTATATTAAAAGGTATATATATATATATATAAAGATGTTCTTATATGTATACTATTGTCTTAAAACAATCATTTTGGGTGTCTAATACAGTACACGCTTTTAACATTCCAACATACTTGTAATAGTTGTGACGATACGTAATGACTATATAAATTTCGTGTTTCTGCATTCACTATAAATAACGAAACATTCTGTAAACACCATATTTGTATCGTATTTCTACCACAAATTTTCATGCGCCGATTTCAAAAATGATCTCATACATACATTAATTAATTCAGCTACTTTTTACATAAATAGACACCCTGTTGTTGGACCTGAATTTGCCTTGCATAATATGATTAAACTAAACGGAAACGTTTTATCTATTTCTAATGATTGATCTATTTATAATGATAGCAGTGGGACTATGATTATTGTACAAATACATAATTGAAGAATGAAATGAAATTTAAGATATTATGAGATGATCGAAACAAAGCAAAGAAACAAATACATAATTGAAAAATAAGATGAAATTTAAGGTATTAAGATGATTGATAAGCAAGGCAGAGAAATAGTTTCCACAACTGGTTTTCTGAATATTTTGTCTTGTCTTATTAAAGAATGTACAATGTATCTTAAATGTGAAGTGTAATCAATATTTTCTTGTAATGTATCCTCATAATTCAATTTAAAATAAAGAATTACTTATTTCCGTCAGATTATATATTTCATATCATTTATTTTATTATTTTTATTATTATGTATACAAAGAAAAAAAAATAGAATGTAATTTAAAAGAAATTTTAAACATTTGTAAGAATAGTATACATCTTATGGTTTTTATTTACATTTTGTTTTGTCACGGATTTCAAATTATGCCATATTATTAAATTTATATTACTATTACAAATATTATTTCTTTTCTACAATAAATAATACAAAATATTTCAAATTTTTTATTTATATATACCATGAGATCAAACTATAATATATTTTCTGCATTTGATGAAATTATAGGTCTATTTAAAATAATATTAAAATGCAGAATTCAGATTTTTTGTTAAATTATCTGTTGAAAGATCAACAAAATCTTTTGCACCTTTGCGTCGTATTGATAACGCAATACTTGCACCATTTTTATACCATTTGACTTTCACCAATACACAACATCCTATTTCTATATAAAATATAATACTTTATTATAATTTGAAAATTAATTTATTTCATGGTTTAATAAATAAATTCACATACCAAGTTGGCCTCGTTCATGTGCCGCAGCTAATTGATTAACAACACGTCTTTCCACTTCATACTTAATAGAACGTGCTCCATAATGAGTATCATATCCTTCAGCCAATAATGATAAAACTTCTCTATTCCATTTCAATTCTATTTTATGTCTTTTCTTTGCACGATCTGCCCAAGCTTCCAATTCTTTAGCAACTAATTTTATAAGTTCAGATTGAGAAAATGGTAAAAAATATACAATCTCATTTATTCTGCCTAAAAATTCATCTCTACCAAAATGTGTTTTCAATATTGGTCTTACCTATAAAATAAAAGATTTATGATTAATTTTTAGTTTTTAAAAAATATTTTATAAAGAAATTAATATGTACCACTTCATCTTTAAATTTACGAGATATTTCAATTTGTTCAGAATCCTCTTCTACATCACAATTTATATCCTGTTTTTTCTCAACACGTTGAGCTTCTTCTCTAAGTTGTACTGCATGATCAGCAATTACTTCGCTTGCTAAATTAGATGTCATTACAAAAATTGCATTTTTACATTCGATTGTTTTACCTTTACCATCGGTAAGTCTTCCCTAAAAAAGTTCAAATTTTTATTTTAATACAATATTTTTAAATATCCAGTGTATAAAATATTTTCCAAAAATAACCATACTTCATCAAACAATTGTAACAAGACAGTAAGTACATCAGGATGAGCTTTATCAACTTCATCAAATAATACAACAGCATTTGGACATTTTCTTAAAAGTTTTGTTAATTGTCCACCATCATCATGGCCTACATATCTAATTAATGTAATGAAATAAAATAATATTTAAATATTTTTATTATATAAATAAAAATATATATTATATTATATGATATAAATAAAGATATGATATACATAATGATATATACCCTGGTGGTGCACCAATCAATTTAGCAACTTCATGTTTTTCTTGATATTCAGACATATCCAATCGAATAAATCCTTCCTGTTTATTTTTATGAATATATGCAGCCAGTTGTTTAGCCAGTTCAGTTTTTCCAATTCCTGATGAACCCAAAAAAAGAAATACTAGAGGATGTTTTTCATCTATCCATCCATTTTCTTTTCTTCTAATAGCTGCAATTATAAAAAAAAATATAATAAAAATATTATAATAAAAAGTATTACAAAATATGTTTTTGTATTATCAATTAATAATTTTATAAAAAAAATATTACTAGATGCAACAATAGATATTGCTCCAGCTTGTCCAACAATGTATTGTTTTAAACGTTGCTCTAATGGAAACCTACGACGTTCTTCTATTTCCTGTTTACAATATCAGGTAAAAACATAGATCAAAAATAGCACTAAATACAAATCAAAGCTTGATTTTAATCATATGTACTTTTTCCTTCATTATTTCATCATATTTTATAGCACGTTTTATAAGCATTTCTTTGAGTTCTCCATCTTTAGCATATTCTACTGCTCGATGTCCTGATTCATTTTTCATTGTTGGATCAGCTCCTGCTTCTAATAAAGCTTGTACACAAGCCTTAGAATCTGCTAATACAGCATAATGTAATGGAGTAAAACCTTTAAATGTAGCTCTACTATTCAAATGATCACAAAATTCTTCCTCTCTTATCATAAGTACTAAAAAGTTGTAAAATTATGCAATACCTTGTAAAATATTAATTTGTAAAAATAAACAAATACTTATTATATTTTTAATAAATTATAATTTAGATTTTAATTTTTTATACCATCCAAAGTATGTAATCCTTTTTCTATAGCACTTCCATAGACATTAATAAATTCATCTTGAGCATTAACATCAGCACCATACTTTAATAAAAGTTTAACAACTTCTGGTTGTGAATTAATAGCAGCAAGATGTAATGCTGTCCAACCCAATAAATGACGTATATTTATATCAATGCCTTCTTTTATAATCTATAAAGAAATATTTTGATAATTATTAATATAATAGTAAAATGATTTCTTATACTTACACTTTTTAATTCTGGAATGTTACCATATTTTACAGCCCGAAAAAACTGTTTATCTATTAAAAAATAAATGAGAATTAGAAATGAATGTTTTATATAATAATTATATTTTAATTATTAATTCATAATAAAAGATACCTCTATAATTTTTTGCTTCACAAAGAGTTATAGTTATACCAATACCACTTAATAGAAATCCCAATTTTTTACTACTTTTTTCATAATTAATATTATATTTATTCGATAATATTTTTATTCTTGTTAATAAAGGATGGATTTCCTTGGATTTAAGCATATCCAAAAATCTATATAATGGATAAATATATTTTTCAAATTTCCAATGAAATTGGGCATAACCTCTACTATTTTGATACAGTATGGCTTTTATTTTATTTGTTATTTTTACATTTGTATTGCTTATTAAAATTGTTGAATATTTAGCCTCTTTTATAATCGAATAAAATCGTAAATTACACAAACGTGACATTTTATATATGTAGATTTTATAGACTAATATGCTTAAACCATATGATTTTATCTTATACGATTAACATATCTAATACTTATTACTAATACACAGACATATAAATTCATTGAATAACTGCCAATAGTTAGTAATCATGCAATAACACAATTTGTGTTATATTTATGTTTTTAATAGTTTTATTTTGAGATTATATACTTAAAATGACGCTTTTGTATATTAGGGAATACATCACGTAATAAACATTTTAAGAAACTGCATTGACACAAGATACTAATGAAGTTCTTTTATTTTAATCATATAAATATAATCATATAAGTAACAATTTAAATATTTATAAGCTATATTTAATACATATGTAAAATATAAAAAAATAAAAATATAATTATATTAAAAATTATTTTTTAACGTTGTGTGTGTATATATATATATATATATATATATATATATACGTATATATATAATATATATATATACATATACACATATATTAAATCTATATATAATCCTAATATAATATAATACTGTAAATATTTATAAAATTACATTTTTTTAACATTTATAATTATGATATTTCAAAATTTGTTTCATGACGGACATATTGTAATGCAAACCAATCATACCCATGTCCAAAGTGTGCTATATATAAATTCAAAAAATTTGAGAAAGTGATATGCAGAGATAAAAAAACATAATAGATCAATTTTTTTTAATGAATTCTTTATTTATAGATATAATAATTTCTAATCTTCTTTCTTGCAAAATATGTAATATATCAATTTATTACTCTCGATCCTTCGAGAAACAAAACTAACGATGTCCAAAAGGAAGATTCCAATGGCGCATAATTCCAGAATGTTCCAGAACAACCATCTGACCAATAGGAATCGTATACTGCAGCGCCATGATTGGTGAATTTGCAGCAGAAGTTAGCAGAAAGAAGTAATCACAGTTACCGTGCGAAGGGCATTTCATTCAGACTATTGCGTGAGTGAAGAGCAAGAATTCAGAGAACTTGTGAATTCAGCGTATACAATAAGTACTAACGCGTATTCTAAACAATTATTAATCATTTATACATCCTTTTCGAGAATCGGCATTTAACATTTGATTTAAACACGATAGTTTATTCAATATCATAAAGAAAACGTACTAGTCTATCAGCCATGGCTGCTATGTCCGTGATCGGAATTGACTTCGGTAACGAAAGTTGTTATGTGGCTGTAGCACGCGCAGGAGGCATTGAAACCATAGCTAATGATTATAGTCTTCGAAGTACACCGTAAGTTTTTTTTATTATAATAATCATTTTTTAATATTTCTCTTTTTTAAAAAGATACCGGTATGCACCGGTAACTTTAGGTATTCTTATATTACTATTACTATAGTTCTTTTCGCGGACATTTACGTAAAAATATAAAAACAATTTAAAAATAGTATATAATTGAATTTTATACAAATAGTATATAAAATTAAAAAGACGTTATTTGATCATAGCCATTTATATTCAAATTGTTTTATCTATTTAAATATATCGTTTACTTTTATATGACTAAGATGTACAAAAAAGTCCATAGTTATGATCCATGAGTTTTTTTTTTTTTTTTCGAAATTGGTATAGTCATATAAAATGGAATCGATTTACGTCATTAATGTAATAGACAAAGATACAAGATTATTACTATTAGGAATAATCTCTACTGTATAGTAAGCTCTATAGTAAAATATAGAAAATATTTGATTTCAATTTACCAAAATTATTTAAGCATTATATTATATATTTATATATATTACTTGTTTTAGATTGAATATATTTGATAATTATATATAAATAAATGTCAAAATTTGTTTTGTTTGTTATATCTTTTTATTTATTAATAAAATATCAAAAATATAAAAATTTTTAAATATTAAAGTATAACAATTAAATATTTTAATTATTAATCATATTAAGATAATTTTAATTTTAGTTTTAAAATTTTAAGAAAATTTATTATTATATATATATGTATCATTTTAATAAAATTATTTTTTATATATAAAAAAATTAGTATGCTTTTATATGATATAATATTCTAAAAATTTTTATTTTAATATTATTTTATTATATGTTATTTTTATGAAATTTTAATGTTAATGTTAAAAATTAAATATTATCAAAAATTTTATATCATAATTTTTTAATCTTATTTCTTTAAATATTTTATTAAATATTTTTCTAAGTATTTCAGATAATGTTAAATTTATAATTTTATATTTTTACTATATATATTTTCAATATAATAAAAAATATGATAAAAAGTAAATATATAGTTATTTCTAAAATATTCAGATTATTCTAGAAATAATTTATATTGTGATATATACAGAATATATGTTTGATGTAATATTTATAAAATATGAAATTTTATTTAAATAAATTGGAATTAATAGACAAATATTTTAGATCATGTGTAGCATTCAGTGGAAAAAATCGAATTCTTGGTGTGGCAGCCAAAAATCAAATGGTAACCAATATGAAAAATACCATTCATGGATTTAAAAGATTATTGGGTAGAAAATATAATGACCCACAAGTACAAAGAGAGCTTCAGATGTTACCTTTTAAGGTAACTCATCAGTCAGATGGAAGTATTGGTATACATGTAAGTTCTTTTCATTAAGAAAATTAACTTTTTTTTATTATATTAATAAATTATAATGTATTTATATTATATTAATAATTAAATTATAAAACAATTGAAGAAGGAAATATTTACATGTGTTATTTTGTAAAATATTATATAAAATGTAATCATAATAAATATATTTTTAAAAACAATAAAATTTTTTAAATATTATATATATTTCATGTGATTTAATATTAACTAGATTCAATCTGGGCATTGTGCCAGATTTCTCACATTTGTGGGAGACTCATATCTTATTTATATCTCTTTAGAGTAGTTAAAACATGATGAATCACATTGTGTGTAATTTGTGCAATAAAAATAATAATGATAAAAGTAATTATTAATACTAATTATTAAATAAGTATGATATTTTGATTATAATTATTTCTAAATTTTAGGTACAATATTTAGGAGAAGAACACATTTTTTCACCTGAACAAATAACTGCAATGTTATTCACAAAATTAAAAGATATATCTGAGACTGCTCTTCAGACCATTGTTAATGACTGTGTTATTTCTGTTCCTTCATATTTCACACAAGCTGAACGTCAGGCATTGCTTGATGCTGCACGAATTGCTGGTTTAAATGTTCTTAGATTATTTAATGAAACAACAGCTACTGCTTTATGCTATGGCATCTATAAACAAGATTTACCAGCACCTGAAACACCTCCAAGAAATGTAGTTTTTGTTGATTGTGGATATGCAAGCTTACAAGTGAGCATTTGTGCATTTCACAAAGGAAAATTGAAGGTAATTAATAATTAATAATATTAATTTAATAATAATAACATATTTGTAAAAAAGCAATTAAAAAATAATTTCAAACATAAATATTATTAAATTTTATTTATAGATGATAGCAAGTACTGCTGATAGTCAATTAGGTGGAAGGAATATAGATTCTATTTTAGCAGAACACTTTTGTAAAGAATTTCAGTCACGTTATAATATTGATCCACACACCAATCCACGTGCATATATAAGACTATTAGGAGAAGTAGAAAAATTGAAAAAACAAATGTCCGCCAATTCAACAACACTTCCTCTTAATATTGAATGTTTTATGGATGAAAAAGATGTACATGGCGAAATGAAACGAGCAGATATGGAAGCGATGTGTGCACACTTATTTAAACGCGTTGAATCAACTTTACGTCAATGTCTTGAAGATTCTAGTACGTTTTATTTCTTGATACACTTTGATTTAAAACATGTATCAATTATATTCTAATTTACAATGTTTTTTTATAGAATTAAAATTAGAAGATATTCATTCAGTTGAATTAGCAGGAGGTTTTAGTCGTGTTCCTGCTATTAAACGATTAGTTGAAGAAGTTTTTGGTCGTACTGTATCTACAACATTAAATCAAGATGAAGCAGTTGCTCGAGGATGTGCACTTCAATGTGCAATGTTGAGTCCTGCCGTCAGAGTTCGTGATTTTTCAGTGACCGATATTCAACCATATCCATTAAAATTAACATGGGATCCTACTCAAGGCGAAGAAGGGTATTTTAATTAATATATTATATATAATATTTCATATTTAAAAAAAATATATTTTTTTGATTTTCATATTTTAGTGAAATGGAAATTTTTGGACACAATCATCCTGTACCATTTTCAAAAACGTTAACATTTTATCGATCAAATCCATTTACACTCACTGCCAGCTATTCTGTACCACCATCATCATATCCTCAAACTCATATTGGTATGCATTTGTTTCTATTTTCTTAATAAGTAAATAAGTATTTTTTTTTATAGCTGATAGTATTTTTATAGGTACATACACAATAAAAAATGTAAAACCAACGCCGGAAGGAGAGCTATCAAAAGTTAAAGTAAAAGTAAGAGTGAACTTGAATGGCATTCTTACTGTTGTTTCGGCATCATTAATTGAAAAACGTGAACTCACACAACAAGAAAAAGAAGAAGAGGAAAAACAACAACAACAACATCAGCAACAACAAAATAATATGGATATTGATCAGCAACAAGATAAAAAAGATAAACCTGATCAAGAAGCACAAGCAAATGAACCACCAGCACCTGAGGTATATATATTTATTATATTTCATTTTTTATTCAAACTTTATTATTGCTTAAAATTATTTTCAATTAGCTTATATGTAATATTTTAACATACTTATAAAATTATTAGCTATATTTGTTTAACATTATTTAAGTAACTAGTAATGCTAGAATTACTAAAATCATATTTAAAAATAAAATTTATGGCAAAAATGATAGAATTAAGAAAAATTTATTTTTCTTAAAGATTAACTTTTAAACTTTTGTAGAAATATAGTATTCATAATATGCTTTGAGTGTCTGATGCATGATTATGTGAGTTTGTTGTGGTTTAGGTGAGCATGGATAAAACGCGACGGAACTCAGATGCTGATGATGGTGGAAGAGGTGCGAGGGGTTCTGCCCCTTCCTACTCCTCCAGGATTCTCTCTTGGCTCAGCTCGGTACGCGACACACTATCATTACTTGGACCCATATGTTAACTGAAACATGTGCAATAATTTATGACTTTTGCTTAAATTGTTTTATTATTATAAATTATAATGATAATTACGTGAATAGCTTTTCGTGTGTAAAAATGGCATAAATTTGTTTCTTTCATCGTGTCAGCATCATCAATTATCTGTTATATGATCACTGCAATCATAAAATTTAAAATATCCTGCATGATATAAGAATCGCGTATTATATATTTTATATTTATTTACTATTTTGAAAAATTTTTTTATTAATCATATTTTATCACATTAAGAAAATTAAAATCTGAAAATTTTAAGTTTATTATTTAATTTAAAGCTTGTAATAAATTGTATTTGTTCTTGTATTTTATTTATAGTATTTCGAATATTGTAACTTAATCAAATTTTATTTATGTGTGCTTATAAAGTATAAATTGTTCATGAATTAGAAATTTCCTACATATTGTAGTTTCTTTAGTGCATGACATTTAGTTATGTTTAAAGTTTCAAAATCTGTGTCGATTTCTTCTGCAAACTCGGTTAATAAAATACATATGAACGACATATGAACGAAAGTAATATTATTAGAATATTTAATTTAATAAGATAGAAATTAATATTTTTGTATTTATAAATATAAACATGCCTAATATAATTTCATGTAATGTATATGGGTCCAAGATACAGCTGTGTCACGCCGTGCTGTCTGTCTTTGCTCAATTATTCCTTTCACTGGGTCGCAGAAGGAAAAGAGACAGTAATATTTAATAATGCAATAATCTTTAATAAATTGCTAAAATTGTGAAGGCAGGCAATGCGGTTCGGTTTTCAATTCGTACAATATTTTGAATTGTAACAGTCATCTTTATATTAAGTATATATTATTTGACATATTTTGAATTTAAAGTAAAACGAATTGAAAATTACTCGCATAAGAATAATGCCCCTCTTTGTCCTCTGCTCATTTCTATCATCACCTGATTTCCAGCTTATGTGTGTCTTTCTTTAAAATGTTTAGTTATTATAATGACATTGTTATATTTATTTTATCTATTTTAATTATAAGTTAATACATTATTATTAAAGTATTAAAAATTAAATTATGTTTAAAAAATTTTAAAAATATTAGATGAGAAAATTAATATAGAATGTTCATTAAGATATATATTTTCTTAATGATTATAACAATATAAATAAATTTCAATAAATTTTATTGCAGAAATAATTAAACAGGTAAAACTATTTCATATCAATATTATATTATTTTTCAGAGCGATGATAAAAATGATGAAAATAAAGGTAAAAAGAAAGTTCCTATTCGTACTATTGATTTACCAGTAGAAATGCGTGAATATGGACTTTCTCAACGTGATTTTGATGCCGCAGTAGAAAAAGAAGTAAGTTCATGTTTACTTACTACAAAATGTTACAATATAATTTTTAATAAGATTTGTTTTAATTTGTTTTCTCTCTCTCTCTTTTTTTTTTTTTTTTTTTTTTTTATAGGCCAAAATGATCGCTGAAGATAAACAAGAAAAAGAACGTGTAGACGCGCGTAATGCATTAGAAGAATATGTTTACGATCTTCGTGCTAAATTATCAGAAGAGGATCAATTATCTACATTTGTTACGGAAATAGATAAAGAAGCACTTTGTCGTACATTAGATGAAACTGAAAATTGGTTGTACGAAGAAGGTGAGGATTGTCAGCGACAAATTTATTCAGAACGATTAACACGTCTTAAGGTAAGTTACATTGCTTTCATATTAAATATTATTAAATATTTTCTGTTCAAAATCAAAAATTATTTTCTTTTATTAGTCACAAGGTGAACCAATTAAAGAAAGACGAGTAGAATTTGAAGGTCGAGGTCATGCACTAGATGATTTATCAGCAGCTTTACAACTTGCTAAAAAAGGAGTAGATCTCATTAGAGCATCCAGTGGAAAAGATGATAAATATTCTCATTTAACAGAAGAAGAAGTAAAGAAAGTTGAGAAAGCAGTACATGAAAAATGGACATGGTTGGAAGAAAAACGCGTACTTCTTGCCAGTACACCTCGCACACAACAACCACCAGTTACTGTAGCACAAATTCGTGGAGAAAAATTGGTATATAAAATATATATATATATAATTTTATATGGAAGTAATAAATTATTATTTACACATTTTTTTATGTTTCATAGACATTGGATAGTATTGTACTACCAATTTTAAATAAACCAAAACCTAAGATTGAACCACCAAAAGAAGAAAAATCTAAAGATAAAACTGGTGAAGATCATCAAAAAAATCAAAATAACCAAGGTGATGGCCATATTCAGACTAATCAGCAACAACAACCCCAAGAAGAAAAAATGGATGTTGAGTAACAATCATCCTATTTTATGTGTTTTAATGCTATTAAATCTATCACGATTAAAATATCGAAAATTATGTCATCACATAAATCATTTTTATCATGTCACAAAAGCGCCTGATATATTTTTAGTTAGCACATGTGATTGATTGTTTTTTCTCTTCTTCTCCTATCACAATCATCGATGTGATAAGTTTATGTATTTATGATGGACTGTATCATTAATTTAAGTATATTGAAATCTGAAGAATTTTTATTATAAATCATTAAGAAAAGGACATGTGTATGTTTTAATATAGTAATTTATGTAAGACTATTTCTTTCAAATAAATTATAATAAGTTAAGATTGACGTGAAATTCAAGATATGATTTTTTAAAATTGTTTCATTAATAGTACATTTGTTACATTTTTGAAAATTAACCATTTAAATTAAAAGAGCATGACATTTACAACAATCTTATTTCAATTTCAAGAAGTTATAAATATCTTATAATTCAATTAAAAAATTCTTCAATTTTTAATATGCTTTTAGAAAAGTGTAACAAAATTTATCAGTGGAGTACTCTAAAGAGTTTCCTGATTTCATTGCCAGTAGAAAGATTTAATACATTGTTACTTATAATATATAGGACAAATATTAAGTTAGAGCTAATAACTAAATTAAAATGTGAAGTAGTTAATATCGCTGGCGATCTTATGTATTTAATACAATAAGTATTCATTCCAACACTTTTTTAGGCCGACAGCGAAATATTCTGTCATATAAACTTTTGTTGCATTTACAATACTTAAATAAATTAATATTTCATTAATGAAGTTTATTAAGCTTGTTCTAGGATTTGCTAAAGCTTCGTGTGTTTAAAAGAGCTGCTAACCTAAATCGTGTACAATTTATGATACTTTAATATTATCGAAGCTTTGATGACATGAAATTTCTAAAAATGAAAAATTATAGTTAGGTATATTGTACATAATTAATAGTTTTTCATAAAAGTAAAAAATATTTTCTCGTTTGATCTGTGTTTCAATTAATTTGATATCTTTTTTTGCAATTCTTGCAAAGATATTATTTTATCTAGAATACTATTCTTCTTCATTGGTACTACTAAAAAAAATCAGTGGTATATTGTTATGTTGTATTATATTAATTACAAATTCATTTTGTTATTTATTCTTTCTTGAAGATAAAAAAATACATGGCTTCTATTCAGTATCATTAGGGGCGGATTTGTACTAAACTTTTGTAATAGTCGTTTGTATTTCTTAATTTTTTTTTAAAAATTCATATATCAATATATTTTCTACATAGCTATCAAAATTATCTGCCTAGAGAATTATAAATTCGCTCCTGATCTAGTACTGTGATCATAAAGTGCACTATAATTAATTTATCCATCTGATGTGATGTATTGAGGCACTATAAATTATAAAATGTACTACAAGATTTCTCAAATATAAAAGTAAAATATGTATAATGGAATTATATTCCATGTAGATGTATGTATATTGCAAGTTTGTGCTGTACAATATGCAAATATTGTGTGGGAATGCCATTGCTTTTTTTATTTAGTAATTATGTTTAATTAATACAAGTATAGATAAACCTTCCCTTTGCACAATTCACAGTATTCAATAAAAAAAACAAAATATCAACAAAGAAGTAAGCGATTGCAGAATGTAATGCAATATAATGTAACATTTTTTTCCGATAATTATACACGAATAAATATGTTATCTAGAAAGTGTATTTAATTACATACATATTTCAAACAAGAAAAAATGATTAATCTCGTTTTGTTTGTGTCTTTGATTGATCATCAAAATATGCACGATATATAAAAGATCCTAGAGCCACGTGTAATACGAGAATCGCAACAGCAGCTGAATATACGTTACTTGGCACATGATTAAGCCCCAATAAACCTAAAATGTATAAAATATATTTCAATACATTTAAAATTACCCATCTTATATTGAAATCAGATTCGTAAAAAAATATAATATTAACACATAATATAATAATCAAAATTATTTATAATTTAGTATACTCAATAATTTATATATACAGTGAAGAATGAAAGTTTTTATTCATTATTTTACAAATAAATTCACAATATATATAATGGGTTATATATTAAATAAAAAAAATTATTTTTAAAATTTAAAAAATTTTTTTTTTTTTTTTAGTTAAATTTCAGATTTTAGAACTAGAAAAAAGATTCTAAATATTAAAAATTCAAAAAATACTGAGAGTTGATTTCATTTCCTCAAAGAGATTCTGATTGATAAAAAAATTGTACAATTCATTATTTATACTTATTATTAGAATATATTAATATTCTATTATATTTTACATAAAATTTTCATTAACATTAGAATTTCTGTTATTTTTTTTAAGTTAGTGTATAAAAAATTTTGTTCTTCACTATATAAAGCATGAAATATTGGCTATTAGATTAGAAATTTTAAAAATTTTTACAGATAATATTTATGTAAATATATATTCTTTAACATTTTTTCTAAAAAAATTATAATTTCTATATTTGCTAAATATCAAACATAATATTGTTTGCTTTCATACCATCAAAAATAAAAATCTTGCTAGTAAAAAATGACAATACAGGTAAGGCTATTATCACTACACAGTGGAATAATACTGTTTTAAAAACTTGTAATTCTGGTAATTCCTGAAAATAAAATTATGTATTAAAAACATTATTTAAATATATATAAATGTACATCATAATAAATTAAAATGATAGTAATGAACATACCTTGATATTTGCCATGATATAAATCTAATTTATTACTTCTAACTCCAAATTTTATTTAATGAAATTCAACTATGATACAAATTTAACAAAATTAAATGACATATACATATAATATTATCATTATATTATTAATGTAGAAGAATATAATTTGATATTTATGTAAAGTATAAATTGCAGAAGAAATTACATAAAAAATTGTAAAATCATTCTTCTTTTTTATTTATGCACTCTGTTTTATTGAGGAACATATATACAATTTTACATAGAGTATGTATAATCTACATATAGAGTTATGTAGATTATGTAATTTCGTATAGCAAAAAGTTAAATTGATTTCTAATTTTAATGAATAACAATGCAATAAATTCGTATATTCCTTATGTTTCAAATTGTCAGGTTATGTTATTCAATATTACATAGACAAAATATAGAATAGACTTACATTTTATGGAATTTTAATATGACATGATCTGAATTATCGATTGTACAAAAAAAATTATAAATCACTATTATTATATTAATAATTATATTATATTAATAATTGAAATTCAAATTTAAAATTTATATTAATAATTATTAAAGTTAATATATAAGTTATATAAGTTATATAAAGTTATATAAATTATTTTTTTTATATATTTTACATATATAAATTAATTTTAAATTGCAATTAATATTGCAACGAGTTTATTTTTGAGAAATTAGTTGATGCATACATTATTGCGGATATCTACATATAAATAAAATTTTATGTAATAATAACAATTTCTTTTTGCAAATATTTCGAAAAAGTCGATCGAAAGTTATATGTATAAAAATATTCAATATTTTAAAATCATCGAAATTGGAAACAATATAGCTTTTATATAATTTCACTTTTCAGATATTTCATTATGAATATATTAACACCATATATAACAATTTATAAAAAATATATATATATATATATATATAAAAGAAATATGTATAAAACATATATATATTCAATAAATTGAATAGATTTTTTTTAAATCTATTAAATCCTAAGATTTTTTTAATAGGTTAAATAAAGAAGAGAAAAAATGATCGCAATTGTCTCTTGAGCATATAAATTTTATAAAGCAATGATGATCAAGAACAAATGAGAAAGATAGAGAGAATAGGATAAAATTAGGGAATCAATGTCATTTCTAAAATATCGTAGATGAAACAGAATAGGCAAAAATAATAAGTAGTAGGAAAAAGATAAAATAAGAATTGTCACTGCCATTTTTTAAGTTATAAAAATATTTTTCACAATAAAGTAGAATAACAATTGAAAATCAATACCATTTCTTGAATACTTTGAAAAGAATCTTTTAGAATCTAGTCTATAGCACTTTTTTTTTCTTTTATTTTTTAATTCTTATCTTTATGCTTTTCGAAATGTGTTTTATAAATGCGACATTTATAAATGGCGTATGATCATAGACAAGATATGGAATATCAATTGAACACACTTTTATCATTTTTTTTTTAAAATTACAATATGTTTTTAAAATAATCTTTAAAATAATAATCTTTTAAGGTAATTAAGGTAATTAAAATAATAAATAAAAAATATATTACTTTGGTAGATTTACAATGTATCTTTAAAATGATGATCTCGTAAAACAAAATATACTTTGATATATGACAAATTTTTTTGTCTATTCTTATGTATAAAATATATATTTCATGTACATTTATAAAGTATTTTGTAACAGAATATTTTTTTCTTTTTCTTATTTATAATTTTATATTAAAATTTAATTACAATTCTAAATATTATTAATGTTATAATGTTATTTTATTAAACCGAATCAATAATGTTAAATATAATATTAAAAATAAAGAATCTGTGCTCAACACATAAAAACACACAAAATAAAAAGTGAATTAAATATATATTAAATATATATTAGATCATTAGATCTATTTAGATCTATTTTATATCTTGTCTATCGTCTATTGTCGATTATGTCAATTTTTATATTCGATTATATCAAAGATTTTTATATTTATTTAATTTCTTTTCATCCCAGTAGTATTATTATTTTATTCGATTCGATAATATCAAATCGATAATATCAAATTTGACACATAATGGTAATCGAGGCTACGTTGTCCCAGGACTATATGTTACAAAAATGCATTGAATAAGAAATCTATTCTGTATCTAATCCGTGGGTGCACATTCATACCTTTTCGTTAACATTTTCGTATCTAGTTGAAAAAGATTGTCACACTTCGCAATATATTTTATTTATGGACAGTAACTGAAGCGCAATATCGGCATTAGAGCTGATTCATTTAATTGTTTACAGGAATGAAGATTAAAAGTAATACGTTGTAGTAATACGTGTCACTGACGAAAAAAAGTATTAGTAATTAATTTTTAAGTATGGGATGTTGTTACAGTTTCTGTAAAGAAGACAGCGGTCCACAGGTAATAAATCATATTATTGCAATCATATGAAATGTTTTGAAATCTTGATTTATCAGAAGTTAGATATATAAAAGAATACAATTTTTATCACAATTTCGCTTAATCAAATATAATATAAAATAATTAATATTCTTATATAATTTATATGAAAATTTATATAAAAATTTAATCAAACTTAAATAAAAAAATGCATTTTTGATTTTAAATTATTTAATATAATTTCTCTGTTTATTTATTTTTTATAGAGTGGAGAAGTAAATGAAAGGACACATTTGTTAGTAGATCCTGTTAGTAATAACACAAATATACCTAGAGTACATAGGTATGTTAAATTTTATATATAAAATATAAAATATATAAAATATATAAATAATAAAAAAAATATATATAATATTAGAAATATATATATATATATATATTATAACATTAGAAAGGAATTATGAAATTTTTTTGTTTTTTTTTCTTAGTGATGATTATGTTAACCAATATGCAAGTTCAGTACCCAAAAAAACAGATGAACAAAGTGCATTAAATAGAATTTTACATGAAACAGCTGCGTAAGTATTTGTTTACTTTTCTAGATTTATATGTTTATGTTATTTTTTTTATATAATTATTATTATATTATATTATTTTATACAATATATTATTTTATACAATATGATTAAAAATGAATTTATTATTATTAAAAATAATTAAAAAATTTAATTTCAGTAATGTGATAGATGTTGGAGCATTAGATTCGCACAATTTAGAACAGCATGAATATATGGATAGGTCACGTGCATATTCAAAACGTATAGAAGCTGGAGGTATTAAAGTCCCTGATAGTACATCTTGTCTACTTAAAGATGTCCCTGCTCCAGAAAAAATATTAGCAGCAGATCCTCTTGCAGCTGGAGATCATGGGCTGGTAAATATATATATAATATTTTTGTATTATTATATGTTTAATGTTTACAATGTATTGAATAATTAATTTATTTAAATTTACTTAAATTTAAATTTTATTCACAGATTACAGAAATGCTCAATAAGGCTGTGACAGCATTAGAAGATGTAAATGTTGAACATAAGGAAGATTTAGTAGTTCCTTTCTTATCGTGATCTTTTGGCATTTCCTCAGCAAGATTATATCCTGCTTGAGTGAAATCATTGTACTATGTGACATTAAAAAACATGTCTTTTCAAAATCAATTTTCAATAAGTTAATCTGAATTTACTTCAGATTTTACTTGAATATGAATATTGATTATGCATTATAATATGGTGTATTATAAATGAAAATACAGGTACTATTTCTTAATAACATGTTAAAGTGGCTTGACAATTTCTGAATATACGAAATTGTTTTAAAATGTTATAAATTAAGATATTTCCAAATGACCAGTTTTTAATGAAAGAGCTGAATTTGGTAGTGCTTTTCCATAACTTATATATAATACTGTAAAAAGTTAAAACACTGTTATTAGTCTTTGCTAAGGTATATATCAAGAAACAATATAAAAAGGCTATTTTGTCATAATTTAATAAATGCAATTTATTTATAAATTTATCATTTTTCGTATTGAAATTGCAAAAATTAAATTTTATTGAATCAATAAATATTTTTTTTAAATTTTATCTCAATACTGAAAACATTTCTAACATAAATATGATAATATATGATAAAGATAAAATGTAGATTCAATAACAATCAATATTCATAAATGACTGAAATATTTACATTATTTATATTATAAATTGTATATTTTAATTATATTCACATTTTGTTTTTTTATACTATATAAATTTTGTCTCCTTTCTTATTTCATCTTTATTATATTGTTGCAAGATGTGTTTGTATAATGTCTCAAACAATCAAATTCCTAACTCAAACATAAATTTGTGATATTTATATAAATTAATGCTATTATTAATGTTATATTTTCTAATCATTATCACTCTTCTTATATATATTTTCTTTCTCACAAACAAAATTTGTTAATTTTATATTTTATTAAATGTATAATAATTGTTATTTCACTTATGATTCTTTATTCATTTATATGCGTTAAATAAATGATAAATTGCAAAATGATATATTATTTATGAATAACAATTACTTTGAATAAAAATAATTATAATCAGTAGTAAACAATGTTCAAACATTGTATAATCGCACTTGTTATATCATTAACACACTGCAGCTTATTAAAATAATAAAAATAAAGTAATTAGTTTATTATTATTTATTATTTATATATATATATATATATTTATTTATATATATATATATATGTATATAAATACATAAAAATTGTCAATATTTCTTGTTCATTATTTTATTAAAAAAAAAATATTTGTTTTATATTTTGTTACATTTAAATATTTCAATATTTTTGCATGTTATAACTATACAATATGTAATTATTTTTCAATATTTGAAAAATTTTTTGCATTTTCACTTGTATATGTATAAATAAAATAAAATACTTAAAAACTTCGATTTTACATAGAATCATTCAATAAATTATTTACTTTTAAATATATATATATATATATATATATATATATATTTATTTAATCAATTATCAATAGTTATCGAATTTTAATTAATAATAAAACAATGAACATCGAGAATTGTCAATGACTATTATAGATGATGCATTGTAAATCGATTTAAAAGGAAGCGGGAAATAAGCTGTTAGGAACGCGCGAAGTTTGATGAGAGCGCGGGAAATAGGTAGTGGGGATAAGTCAAGCCAGTAGATTGGTTAGGCACATCATGGCGCGGAGGGGCATCGACCGGTCTGGCATCGGGCTGCTATCGGACTGGCAGGTCCCCCCGTTCAGTGCCACCAATACACAAGAGCCGAGGACTCTCTATCGCCGACCATTGGTCCTCAATTTGCCGACCAATCATTGGGAAAGTGCCCACGAAAATATCCAATGTAAGTCCACAAATTATCAAACATCAACGGGGTACGCGTACGACCGCGCACCGTTATACGATTAACCGCGTTTTCGTTTTGTGTGCTGTTTCAACTGCGAACTCGTGACTTCTTGAGCTTGAAAAACTCTTTCTGCACGGCCATGTTTGTCAAGACGAGCGTTTCTCGTCCAAAATTCGTGTCGATCCATGGCGAGCATATCGCGTTCAAAGTACTATCCAGCAGACTTGGTCTCCGTTTTGTACATCAACATTTGCCGCGTGTTAAGGATTACAAAAATATGACGTTAATCATGCCGCTGAAAACAGGATACAATATCCTTCAGAAGCGATGTGTGCCCGACAAAAGGTGATGATTATTGTCTGGCCTCAATTCTTTTTTCTACGTCTATTTAACATCTTGCACGTGGGCTTTCAAATTTCAATGTGCTCGCCACGTTGGCGATCTTTATCAATACTTACAAAATGTAAAATATATAAATAAAATTAAAAAAATCTTTCAGTAATCTAACCTTTTAAAATATGGCATTTATTTATCTTCAACTTTTAAACAAACAGCAAAATTTTTTGTAAATTCTCAGATTACTATATGTGATTTTATATTTGAATAAATATTTATCCTTATGAAACATAATCATTTCTATCATGTTAAATTTTTTTGCATTTAAGGTTTATATTTAGCATTTTATCAATTTATTTTAAAATATAACTGCACTATTTTTTTGTTGTTGTAAATCAATATCTTTTGTTTAGCTATAGAAAAAATTTACAATGGAACAATTGGGAGAAGGACAAGCAGTTGTGGTTGGAAGTGCCGGAGGAACGGTTCAAGTTGTTCAAATGGGTCAAGGAGGTCAAGCAATGATGTTACCACAAGCTATACAAGTAGCAGCACCAAATGGACAAATACAAGTTGTTCCAGTATCTAGTTTAACTGGTACAGGTCAACAAATTGTAATTCAACAACCACAAACACCTCAAATCATTCAAACTCCAGATGGACAAACATATATTTATCAGCCAGTACAGTTAGAAGGTCAAGTTCAACAAGCACAACCCACAGGTATGAAATTTTAAAATTTGTTTATTTATTAAAATATAAAATTCATGTAATAATTTCATATTTTATGTTTAGTAATTAATATCAATGGAAATCTTATGCAAATTCCTGGAACAGCATCACAAACAACAACTACTGCAGCAACTACAACACCAGTGCAACCTTTAGCAAGCCCTACAGCAACAGCGTCTCAGGCAGGAAATGTTGTCATGGTGATTACTATTAAAATGTCTCTTTCACTTACATAGTCTGTGTACATATTATACTGACTTGTAGTGATTATAGAGCAACAAAGATAATACATTATTTTTTTTTAAATCTTTTTATTTAAAAATTCTATTAGTCTATATCTATTTAGTGTAATACAAATTAATATTAAATTTAAATTATTTTTAGAATATATAAATATATATGATTGCAATTGCTTATGTTTTAGATGGTACCAGGAAATAGTGGACAGACACAGTTTCAAAGGGTAGCATTGCCAAATGCAGAAGTTTTTGAAGAAGAACCTTTATATGTAAATGCTAAACAATATAGGCGTATATTAAAACGTCGTCAAGCTCGGGCTAAATTAGAAGCTGAAGGAAAGATACCTAAAGAAAGACCAGTAAGTTAATCATAATTTAACATTATACATACATTTTATACTAATTTTAAATTAATATCTGCTTGCAGAAATATCTCCATGAATCTCGTCATCGACATGCAATGAATAGAATTCGTGGTGAAGGTGGTAGATTTCATTCTGGTCAAGTAAAGAAGAGAAAGTAAGTTTCTATTTATACCTTTTTTTAATACATTTTCTTATGAAAAACAAACACAGTATCTCATTCATTATTTTACGCATATAAGAGTGTAATGGTTCCAGTAGAACAAACGAAAACGCCATGATTACCCAGCACATCACAACTTCGACCAGCACTAATACCGTTCGTACTATAGCAATAGCAGCAGCAAATATAGGTGTACAGTATCGCGACACAGATAATATGGCCTCCACAATTGTTATTGAAGTAAGTTTTTTTTTAATTAAATACAGAAATTTTAGAGTAAATTGACATGATTATACATTTTTTATAGAAACAAGGTATTCCTCTTCAGGATATGATCTCTGAAAACGATATTGTTACCTCAAACAATTGTTTAATATAGATAAATGTTTAAGTTAAATAATATATGGAAATGATACATGGAAAAAAAAATAATAAGTCAAAGAAGAAAAATGTGTCGATAATGACATCTTGTATGTTTGTATTAGTTTTGTAATAGTACAAACATAATTCTTGAAGATAAAATGCTGTGAGAACCATCAAAGTTGTATATATTGCGGTTACGAAAAGTGTTTGTCTTATATTTTTTTAGCTTTTTTTTACACATAGCCTAATAAGACTTGATAACACTATTGCATAGTACCACGTCCGGTATAATGAAAAATTAAACTCGAGATTAGATAATATATATAACATTTTGGTCAAAAAAAAAATATTTCTATTAGTTATAATTAACTTTAAATATTTTGTGTATATAAAAGATGTTTGCAGTGTTACATATCGAATCTATAATTTCAAAATATCTAAATTTTTATACAAATCATATCGCTACATGCAATCGAGAGACTGAATATAATTTATTGTTACGTGCTGGGTACCATTTTTAGATTAGGTTTTATAAGTAAATTAATCTTAACTTCCATTAAAATAAAAAATAAACAAAATGCAAAGAGTGTATACATCAATAAGATTTTTTGTATAGTTTTATGTGCAAGTACAATTAATTTAATTTGATGAAAGCTTTATGAAATGTAATTAATTATTAGAATATTTTATAAGAAATTACTTGTATTTTTTCCAATAGTTTATGTAAATAACATGTTTAATTTTGAAATATTAATATTAATATTAATTAACTATTTTGGCAGAATGAAGGAGGCTATATAATGTGTATAATCTACATAGTTGAAAATTTATCATAATGAATAATTCAATTTTATGTTTATGATTAAACTGGAACTTTTGAAAAATTAATTATTATATTTTGCTATTATAAGAACAATGACATTTTTCTAAAATTCTAACATCATGTCTAAGAATATTCAAAGGACAAACAAAAAAGAATTAATTTTATTCATAGTTAAATACTATTTCATAATATATATTCATATACAGCATCTTCTTTTACAAATGTATAAATTAAAATAAAAAAAGAAAGAATGTTTCTTCGAATATAAATATTTTATTAAATGATTCTAAAATAAGTCGAATTTGTAAATAATTGTAAGTCTACAAATGTAAGAAAGATTTACGTGAAATATGATATTGTGTGTTCAGCGTGGATGTAAACAACTGTAAATTAATAATTAAATTGGATGAAAATAGGAAATAATATATTTGTAAAATAATTATATATAAGCAAAACAATACGGGTTGTGTTTTATAATAATTCATGTCTGATGATTTAATTAATGTAATCCTTTTCCTATTTATCATTTATTATAATAAGTGTTTATTAAAAATAATTTTCTTTTAAATAATACGAAAGAAGAGAAAAATAAGACAATTTTTTATTATTAATTTAAATATATTATAAATTATTATTTGCATGAACAACATCAGATAATTCTAGAAGGAAGTACAAATTTTTTCTCTGCTAGAATTTCAGAACATTCAGATGGTGGACTATCAGGTCCTTTAGTATATATTTGAGGTTCTATAGGTAATGGTGCACCATGTAAGAATTCTTTTATTACTTTATTTCCGGTAGCATCTATGGTTGCATTCTTTTCTGAATATCCAGTACTAAGAGAAATAATAATAAGTTATATAATTTAATAATATGTAATAAATTATAGTTTAATTATATATATTATAAATATATTTTTAATATATAATTATGAATATTATTACAAAAGTTTTAAAAACATACATCATTGATTATATTATTTTAACAACACGCATATCGAAATTGAACGAAACTGTTTAATTTTGTTTTCTTACCTTATACAAAGAATTTCTCTTTCTTTTTTATTTGGTATTAAATTATCCAAAGGTTTCATTGCTTTTTTTACATGTAACAAATCTTTCGTTACAATTTTCCATGGATTTCTATAAGATTTTTTTTGAACCGTTTCTGGTATGATCCAATCTTCCGGTAAAGGTATATCTTTTTTTCTTCCATATATTTTCACGCGAGGTGAATAATCATCTAAATAATTAAATTTTTAACTTTAAATATATTATATTAATGAAATTATATTATCACTTTCAAAACATTAAACCTTTTGAATAATGTAATTGATACATGGTTTGCTTCAGTTCATTGTCTTTTCTTTCAATTAGATCTTCGTCTGGTACAACTTCCGGAAGAAATTTTTTTAAATGCGAATATTTTTCGCGAATCTAATAATTGCAAATCTACTAATTAATTTTTTTCTAATGCAATAATGATATAAATGATTTTCAAAATAAAATTTTATAAATTAATTTATAAAATGAATGAAATAATTTAGTATATATATCCAAAGTATATAATATGTTAACTTAAATTATTGTTACTTGTTTACTCTGTTTAAATTCTCTTGAGGGTCCTCGCTTTGTTCACTTAAAGGAAGTGTTTCATTTTTTCGTCGTGTATTGAGACACTTTTTGTAAGGACCATTTAAAATATTCAATGGTGGAGGATAAGGTGGTTCTGGTCTACATTCTTTTGGTCTACGACCTTCTTTCGATTGAAAATCTTTTTTATATGTCGTTATAAAGTCACGTGTCTCGTCTTCCACTTCAAAAAGCATGATTTTTTACTTAAAATAAATACATTATAAAATTTTTTCGCAATTATTGATAAATCTTAAAAGATTACAAAATCTTGAAGTTGGCAAATTTTGATTTAAGAAAAAAAAAAAAAAAAAGAAAAGTTTAGATATAGATTTAGAAAATTTTCAAAATTTTTTTTGATAGAAATAATTATGATTGAAAAAAATTATGATCATAAAAAAGTTAACGATTACAAAAATTATAAAGTAAATTAACGGAAAAGAATGAGAAAAATAATCTCTTCTATTTGTCGTTTAATGATTCTCCGATTTCTCGCGGTTCATTATGGAGAATGATATAACAAGAGATGAAGCATGGTACCCTTGTGTGCTATAAACGCCAATTAGGACATGACATCGAATTTCCCTGTTATAGGTGTGTCCTTGTTGATGCGATTCGCCTACGCATTCTTTCTTCTTGCCTCTTTTTTTTTCACTCCACTCCTCACTTAAGGGAGGTAGAAAAAATAGATATCCGCATTTTAATTTAGCATTTAACATTTCAATATCGACACAAGAAACTTGCAAAAAATTTCGTTGCTATTAATCTCTTATCTCGTAAACAATGAAAAGTATAAAATTTTACAAATAATTTAATTTTGTATATAAAAAATCATTAATTAAGATATTAAAATTACATATAATTATATATAATTCTTTTATTTTATATTTTATTAATATCAAACGAATTTCATAGAATGTCATGAAATATACACAATAGATATTTTTAAGCAATTATAAAAAAAATTATAGCATAATTTAGATATAATATAATTAAATAGATGTAATTAAAATATTTTATACAATCATCTTCATAAGATTATTTAATTTTTGTTTCAAATCAAAGAATTTTATTATTTTGTCTGAGGAATATCTTTACGTCATCATTCAGGAAAGTTTCTTATATACTTTAACTTCCAACCCTCTTGCTATCGACTGCCCACGCACGTCTTCGAACTCTTCTCGAAAGACAAATGTGTGTATATGTCCTTGCTCTCCTTTTCAGAATTCTGACAAAGAACAAGTTCGTTCTGTTCATATTCAGAACATTTCTCCATATTTTCTTTGTAACCTAGTAGAATTTCTATAGTGTAATTATTCATGATATAATTTCCAAAATATTAGACTTAAAGATTTACATTCAATTCTTTTCGCTTGAAAAATAAAAAACAAATATATAATTTGTTAAACGAAGTTGAATATAGTTATTAAAAAATTTTAATGGATAATTTTATTCGTTTTCTTAATTAAATTCTGCAATTATAATTCGATGATATTTACGATGAACATTAATTTTATTATAACAATATTGATTATATCAATATATCTGCATCATTAGATGCTGATATTAATATCATTTTCATAATTATGTCAATTATAATATTCAATGATAATATCGGAACAAAAAATATTAATTCAATAGATATATATTAATAAAAGTAAATGTCAAATACAATATTTTAATATAATTAAATTCTTATTTTTATTGAATATATAACAGGAAATGAAATTGTAATATAAGAGGTTAAATTAATTTTAAAAAACAGAAGAAATTTAAAATACACACTCTATAGCTCATGTTTGCAAACGAGTAGATTTTTAATGTCAGACTGAACGAAACTTTTCATTTTGTCCATATCGGATTCAGTCGAAAAAACAAAAATGTGTCAAAAATCTTCTTCGAATACGATTAAATGTAATTGATTTGTATAATTTCGTCTAGCTATGATTCATTTGTATCTTAAATCTATTATGCAAGTGGAACAAACGAAAAAACAATTTTTCATTGCTTTGGATATACATCTTCCAGGAAATAAATATAATAATATCGTCTCTGATCCTTATTATTAACATTCATAGTACCGTGTACTGTGTTTTGTATAAAGAAAGATTAATGTTCCGTAATAAGCAGCTAACTTATTAAAAAGAGCTGATGACCACGGTTTTCTAATCGATCACATAGATTGAATGATATATTATCAGTATTAATGAAAGAAAGAAAAATATTCTAATTAAAAATAAACAGATATATTTATCTCTGTGGATTAAGACATACATATATGAATACAAATATGGTAAATGATATTTAATTTATTTATTTTTCTATAAAATAAGATTGCGTGAATACAACCTACTAATAAACGACAATTGTGGTTATGACAAAGGATAAATTGAATTTTGGAACAATAGAAAATGAGATTTGGGGAAGATATTTTAACGATGCATGTAGTTCATAACTGGAGAATTATCCTAGTAAACGATTTTCTCTTCCAGAAAATGAATCCATAAATCCATAAGTTTATTTAACAATACAAAACAGTATCATCTTGCTCCAAAATCAATTCTTTAATCTTGGATTATATCACGCTACAATTCGCGCTATACATTTTATTATAGTATGCAATATATACAATGTACAATCCAAATTTTATACCATTGCACAAAGGAACTTGTGCCATATACAAGACTTTTATTCAATTTCCTCTACTTTATCCTCTATAAAATCAAGATATTAAAAGCCTTCTTATCCCATTATTCCTTGGTTTCATTATCTTCCCTTTTTCAATTCTCTTGATAAGGAATAACAAAAAAAAAAAAAAAAAAAAAAATATCAATCTTGAATCCTCGTTAAATGGATGGCCACTCGGGATAGGACATTTTTCCACGTTCCATCTTTCACGTAATTCTCTCCATCCCTTCCTGAATCCTCTTCAGCGTCTTTCAAATCTTCCACCTACGATCCACCTAAAGCATCTAAAAGCCTAATCCTCGAATTTATATTCATTCGAAATGGAATCATTGGGACGGCGCGGCGTAAGGATGAGTGAATGCAGAATAAGCGAGACGATTGAGAATAATCCGCGTGGCAAACGTGACGGAAACGTAAATCGCATTACGAGCAGCGCACGATAGGGCACACAGCGAGGGTACCAGTTGCTTCGCAACCAGTTGCTCGTGCCAAGGGTGGCGGACACCTTACCCTTTGCATCGTCACAGAAAAGAATCAACTCCAACCACTCCTTCCAACCTCGAACCTTGGTCCTCCGGATATCCATCTTCCAGATGGATCGTAAACCAGGGTGAAAACCGTCGTCCAAACACCGCGAAACGAGGCTTGGAACCTCGAACCGAATTTTATCTGATCCTTTATGAAGAAAGAGAGAGAGAGAAAGAGAGAAAGAGAGAGAGAGAGATCCTCGTGGGGGCGAGATCGCCACGCCTCCCGCGTCTATATAAGCTACCGGTCCGACGTGGAAACCTCACTTGCACCCCGGCAGCAGTCAGAAAAGGATACGATCCACGGGGACGAATCTCTAATCCGTTCGAATCGAGGAATCGGCCGATCCTTTGATTTTTTTAACCGAGAAACGAAGAGAGAGAAAGAGAAGGAGAAGCCATGAAGTTTGGATTGCTCTGGTTGTTCTGCTTGTTGACGGTTGCCATCTTCACCGACAGAACCTTCGGAAGCCCCTACATCGATGATGGTGAGTGGTTTTATTTTTTATCTTCTTTTTTAGTTTTTTTTTAGTTGTTAATTGAGCTGATAGAAAAACGTTTGTCGATTTTTGATTTTCTGGTATTAAGAGAATGAATTCGTTTTATGAAGATGGTACTTTATGGTGAAAAAATATTGTGTTTTTGTCAGATAAAAATCAATTGTCAGACGAATTTAAGAATATCTATTTTTAAAATATTTTTTGCAATAAATGTTATAAGTGTCGTATGTGTTAGTAAATGTTGGTTTTATGATCGATTTTAAGGTATAAAATTAATTTGAATCTGATAGATTTGAATCTGATCATTTTAACGAAAGAGTCAATGATTATTGATATTAGTATATACAAAATTTTTTAATATATTAAAAATAATGATCTTGAATATATGAATATATTGTAATAAATTGATTTATTTATGTACTTACAAAATTGACATAAGTTTTCTATCAACTCGGTATTGTGAATGAGATATAGTGAAAATTGTATGTATGAATTAATGAATTGAAGTTTCTTTAATGAAGATATAATACGAAGGTCATGGAAAATAGGAACTTGACAAAGATAATTAAAGATGACCTTTTAGAAATTTTATTTTAATTGAAGATTTTTTTTAAATAAAAATTTTTCTCGAGAAAATTTTAATAACGAAAGTGCGGATGTTGTTTTTTTGATGATTAAAAAAATTCATTTAATTTTAATTAATTTTAATCAACACAACATGCTTTTCGATGAAGTTTCAAATACAGCTTGGAAGTTTCAATATTTCTTTTTTTTAATTTTAATTAATTCAGTCACGCATAAGTGATAAATTGAAAACAAGAATAATGTCTATATTTAAATTCACGTTTGACTTTTCATTCCTATTTATATTTTTCGTATCGTAATTAGAAAATACATTAAAATATCATGTTTCAAAGTTATTGTATTATTGACATGTTTCAATCGCATTAGTTTGCTAACAATTATTTGTCATGCAAGTAAATAATAATTTTCATATTTATAATGGATCAAACATTACAGGAAATTATGGAGAATAATTAATTAAATAAATATAATATTTAATAAATTTTAATACTCTTCATTAACTCGAATTATTTTCTTCGAAAACATACGATATAAATGTTAAATTTATTGTAATAATTAATAGAGATCTCTTATCGCGTATATTAAAAAAAATATTTTTCATAAAAATCATGTGGATCTAAATGTGAAAGAAAGAAAAGAATTCTGTATTATAAATATTGCTTTCATTATAGAAAATTCTTTCATTTTTCACGTTCGAGATATTAGATAATGTTTTTAATATAACAAATTTTTATTCAATTTACAAAAATATAACAAATCTCAAATTTCATACGTTAAATGTTCAAGAAATAATTAATATAATCGTTTGATTTGTCGTGATAATCTATGTATAAACTAGAAGAGCTGTATTTGCGGTTGAGGGTTGTAGCTAGTAGTATACATCCGTATATGAGCAGACATTTGGCAAACGAATGTATCGCGTCGGCACATAGCAACTGCTGCCACTCACAGACACATTTCTCTGAAGAGTTGATACATCGAGTTGGCAAATTTCATTATATCGAATCAACAATCAGCATTTTACGATACACGTTAACAATTTACAATTTTATTTAAAATTTTTTTTTTCAAAGATAATTGTAGAACGTACATGTGCATGAATTGAAAATTTAAATTGATTAAAAAATTTGTATCGCAAAATTATTGCGTTCACAATATTTCACACAATAATAAAAACGAGTATAATATAAATAAAAATTATTCCAAAAACTATTCTATTTAAAAAATAATGAAACGATTAATTTTAGAATAGATTATGCATTGTAAACACAAATTCAATTTATTAAGAAAATAAGAAAATTGATAAAATTATAAAAAAAATCTATGTAGAATTTCGGAATTTGCGATTGAAAATTTGCTCTGTGAAAATATTAAAACATTGACAATAACTTTGGAGAATAACTTTGGAAGCAAGGAGCGGGAAAAGCTGGTATGTTAAATTATTTTAATCCTAGAGGCTGTTGATGAGAATACCGAAGAAAATGAAGCAAGGGGAATAAATTGTTATTGCGTGTTCATTTTATATCGTACAATCTCTGCTTCCTCTGGAATTCCGACTGGAATTATTTCTGGCGAATTGATGAATTCCCCTTGGCGAATATACGTTTGATATCCTTGCTCTTTTCGCATTATATCTCCAACTGATTTCTCCTTTCTATTAAGAGCTTGGCAAATGAATTGGAATCTCAATGTGGAGTATTTGTCAGATTTAAAAAAGAAATGAAATTCAAGTGGTTTTAGCGATTGATTTGAAAAAAATTTGTGGAATTGGAAAAATTTTGTATGTGATATATTTCAAACTTTTATGTTTATATGTATTCCATTTAAATATAATTAAAGTACATTACTTAAGTATTTGAGAAATTCTTTCATAAAATAATAAATAAATTTTAAATGATTATATAATATCAATTCTAGAAGATAAACGAACAATCTATAATTCATTATAATTAAAACTAAAATATTTATGATATTAATTGATATTTGCAGATTATCAAGTAAATATTTATTATACGTATATATATTTATATATAAACAAAATTATAAAATCAATATTATTTTGATAAAACAGAGTTCTGCCGTGGAAATTTACAATAATGTTTTGTAAATAAATATCTGATATTTGCAAAAGGGATTGAAATTGTAAAGTTATATTTAGAGATTAACGATAATAATGGATTAAGGATTTATGCGTTTGTGGAAAAGTTTGTTTGAATATAGAATTAATGAAAATCTTCTACTTCAATTAATTAAAATTTGAGTATATTAAAATATTTACATTCACACTATGATTACATTAAATATTTAACTAAACTAATATTTATCATATTTATGAATCCAATTTTTATATCTCTGATATGTATAATTAACTTTCATAACTTTCATGCATTATTTCATTATTTCATTATTTAATCCTCAATACAAATAACTCATTGTTCTTTATATGCGATTCGCGATAATATTCCCTACTTAAAATTCATTATTCGTTCTCCTTTTCAACCTTTCCAACAAATTATTCAAAACGGCATATAAAATATTCATATAAAAGCAAATTCATATAGATTCTTGAATGGATGAATGAATGAATCGTCGTGATCCAGGGAATGCAAGATGCTTATAATCTCTCTCTTTATATTCTCACGGAAGTGCAAGGTAGTTCCGTGTTATTCGTGTGGAAAGCTTCATATTTCAAGGAAGCGGACGAATTTATATGGAAATACCAACGTGAACACAAACGTAAGCGACAATGCCGACTAAATATAATCTTTGTAAGGGTTCTCGCTCATATGTTTCTTCTATTTTTATTCCCTTCCATCTTCTCAATCTACCCTTTTATGAACTCTGTTGTAATGGACGCGTTTGATCGATCTGGCTACGCGATACTTTCTTTCTTTCTTTCGTTGGAAGAACGATTCCACGAACGAAAGACCGTTCGAGAGTTCTGAAAACAATCGTGGATATTTTATTCCTTCTCATTTCATCGTGGATATTGATAACCGAGTTGCTGCATAAAACATGCCGCCTTCCAGACGAAATCTCGTTTTGCTTGTTTTTAAATCATTTTATTAATTCTTCTCGTTTCTGCGTTATTTCTGAAACATTTAATTTATTTATTATTCTCTTAATAGGTTTAAGAATATTCTTACAAGTAATTACAAGTCTTTCGTTCTAAAGTGCCCGGTCGTTGAGCTATTTTTCATCGTGAATATAAATTTGATTGAAACTGTTCAGAAAAAGCAAAGTAATTGGGAAAAAAAAAAAAAGGTTGAGAATAAGAAAGTTAATTTGAAAAATATTATATTTAAAATACAAGAAATAAATAACAAGAATTTAACAAATTATACACAATGATGCTAATCATGTAAGAAATATATCGTTATAGACATGTTTTTCTTTATGATTCTTTTGTATATGTGATTATTTTTATAACGAAAAAATATTACATTGAAAGAAAGTTTTTCAAAGTTTCATCGAATGAATTTTATACGTTATTTCTCATTAATTTTTCATGGTTACTTTTTCACTCGTATAATAATAATTTAACTACCGTATTAAAAAATATATTAATGTGTGTTACAGAGGAAGATTCGCTGCAGATTGCAGATTCAGATTATACAGATAATGCATTAGAGAATCTAATGCGAGCGGCTCAACAAAAGTGAGTATTTATTGTATATTAATATATCACGTGTTTATCCTTCCTTATCCTTCTTTCAATCTTGTTTTTAATATTTTTATATTTTTATTACATAGATTTGCATGTTTTATGATTAAATTAAATTAAACATTTTGCAATTCGATAAAAACTTAAAAAAAGAAATGCAAAAAAGATACTCATCATCGAAATTATTTTTTTAATTTTTTTTAAATTAAAATATTTTATCAAATCAAAAACTCATTAAGATTCAAACGATTATTTATTAAGAGAAAAAGAGAATTGCAAAATGTATCGATTTAATATATTTACTTTTATTTTTCTCCTTTTTCCATCTCGATGTCTCGATGTCTCTGCAAGGTATTATTCTGAAACCCCTAATCTCGAGTAGACGTACCTCGTTGATCTACCTGTTTAGGCGGGCCTGCATACCACGGAGCGGAAACTGCGACCACCGGCCGAAAGACTGCTGTTACAGCTCCAGTTGCAGATGCAATTTGTGGGGGTCAAATTGCCGGTGCCAACGAATGGGTCTCTTCCAGAAATGGGGTTAAAAACGATCTCACTCTCAATCCCCTCTTTCTTTCTCGGCGAGAACGTTCCTCCTTTTTAGCACGCCATGCGACTACAATGCACGATTTCGTATAAGATTTGTCAAGATTTCGTTTCATCCCTCAGAGATATTCTCATTTCTTTTCCTTTCTTTCTTTCTTCTTCTTCTTCTTCTTCTTCTTTCCATCATCTTGCGAATACTCGAATTGCGTAAGCGTTTTTTGCGTACGAATTTTTACCATCGTCTGCTGTCCCACGGTCTAACATTTTATGCGCACGCCACGCGATCTAGATTTAGGATAGAATTTTTATTTGCGATGCGTGAAAATAGCAAAACTAGAGAAGATAGAGCTTTCGAATGTATGCGTTGCGGGTGAGGGTGAGTTTTTACGGTGTCTTCCCTACGGTTCCTTCTCTCTCTTTAATTTATCAATTTACATCTTTTTTTCTTACGTATTTTTTTTTTTTTTTTTTAGATATCTCGTATCTACCTCCCACGTATGTATAATAATCGAGATAATGAATTTTATCTAACGTTTATTTATTTAATTTTCTTCCGTTTTATTAAACACACTTGACTTTATTATTATTACGCTTATCTTGTAGAATTAAGTTATTATTCTTTGTATTTATTAATCTGTATTTTTTTTTTATTTCTATGAATTGAAACCTTACTTACTTCGAGGCCTTGCGCAATTTATCAGCCAAAATGATCGAACGCCAAAACCCCAAACGAAAAAACGAAGGGTAATAGAAGAAACGAACGAACGAATGAAGATCGTACCGAGAATTTACTTATCTTCCTCGATGTTCATTTTATTCTCCGCGAGAAGACGTGGAGTGAAACGTGGATACAGGATAAAATTACGGGAATACAAAGCGGTCCATGCATTTTAAGAATTATATTCCGCTGTAACACGATGATAATAAATACGAACGAACGGTGTAACGATAAATTGTGAATCCCTTGAGAGAAGAAGAAATGTCTAAGCGCAAGTAGATCTTTACACACACACATATATATATATATATATACAAACAATTTTTGAAAATTAAAATTCCAGTGTTCTTAAGTTGATCCATGACTGACGTTTATTTTTTTTTTTCGAAGCGAAATTACATTCAACAATGATTCAACAATGATTCAACGGTGCAAAACAGAAGAAACTTTTTCTTTACTTCTTTCTGTTACTCGCGAGAGAGAGACACACTTGTCGCCTAATCGAGAATCGCGTCCGCATTATTTTGATATAATTAAACACCAATGGTATAAAAATTGTATAAAACTAGGGTTAGCTTAGAAGGGATGGACGAAGTTAATAAGGAGTAAATTTTTTGATCAGGCTCAGCATTCTCTGCTATTAATAAAAAAAAAAAGGCCGTCATCCTCTTCGATGGGATGATGATAAAATTGGGAAGGATCGATGAATTTTTAACTCATATAGCAAAATTTTTTTATAGGTATAGATAGTGTATCACTGATCGGTATTTTCCTCTAAGTCAGCTTTATCGATCGGATGTCGGTATTCTTTTTTTGTTCATCGTTCGTCGAGGATGATCACGGCCGATTAGAATAATCGAACGAAGAAATATATATATATATATACATAAAATTAAAAATGATTCCTGAAAAATTAAGGGAGAATCGCGGTTTACAGATACGATAGATAAAGGTTCTCTCCTATTCAAATTTTAAACTTACTTCTATGTATACTATAATTATAAATGAAACAATACAATAATGGATGTTATCGTGTCGTATCATCGAAGATCGTGGATGTACATGTATCGATATATTATATGGAAATATAATATATATTATATATGTAATGGCAAAATAATTTTCTCTCTCCTGTATTCCTGTTTACTGTGCTCAAGAGGTACACAATTTATTTTAATAAGATTATATATATATATACATATATTTACGAAAAATATACTTTCTATTACACAACAAAAGTTTTTCGTTTCGAAGGAATATATAGTGTGTAGAAATATTTTAAGTGGAAAAATAAACTTCTTAAATTCTAAAACGTGGGAAAAAATTTCTCACAAAAGGAAGAAACTAACAAGCTCGAAGTTCTTTACACCAAACTTTAAAAAGCATAATCCTCTTTTTATCCTTTACATTATATATAATTGAACGACAAGAAAGTCAATTGATTGAAGAAAAAAAGAAAGAAATATTCCACTTCCAACACCCCATGTAACCATTGAAAAATTTTTTAAAAAATGAGCAACAAAATGAGCACACGAACGTGAAACAACACTGTCAAACTTGATAAAAGTTCTTATTAGCCAAGAATCGTGACGGAAAGGCGCGATGCAGGCAATTCGTAGGAGGTATCGGCGTGAAAGGACACGGAGGAGTTGACCAACAGAGACCGGTCACGAGTCTTAAAACTCGGCCAGAACGCGAAACGAGAAGTTGTCTGAAATCTGCCACGACCTCCCAGAACGGTCCAACGGCAACGGTTGCACGGTGCATTACCGGATCGAGTGGGTCGAGTAACTGGATCGTGACGATACGTTTGACTTCTATCCCGATGTACTTGCGAGATATCGTCGTTGCGCGTCCTCGAAAACTCGAGGAAGTCGAGGAGGTTCGCGATCGAACCGGGACGGATCGGCCAGATCCCAGATCTTCCTTCCTCTTTCCCTCCTTCTCGAGGCTCGAGCGGTAGGGAAAGGTTAAACGAGTTAACCTCGAGGAACCACGATGACCTACGCTCCATCTCGTCCGCTTCACATAGTAAATAATCTCTCCTCGTAGTATAATGAAACGCCTGGATACCGTGAATATTTTTCCGCGAGGATTTTTTTTTTTTTTTTTTTTTTTTTTTGGATGAAACGAGTTTCAAGAAGATTCTCACCAAGGAAATAAAGATCTTCTTCTTAGGACACGAGAAATCAATTTTCATTCATTCAGTGGAACGAAAGGAGGAGGAAATTAAGAATTTCTGGTTGCATTGGAATTCTGATGGATTCAATCTTCTTTGGGAAAGGAATTTTGTTTAAATTTGTTTTTCTTTTTTTTTTTTTAGATATAGATAAAGATAAAGGAAAGAAGATAAAGGGAAATTCTTGATTTCTATGTTTTTTGATGATTGTATCCACATCTGACAATATCGAACGTTATTTTATCCGATTAAAGTGTGCCGAACGTATCATCAATATTGATTTAAGAATGTTTATGAATTCAAAGTGTAAATTTTTCTAATTAATTTAAAATGATATACTTAGAATTGATGGGTGAAAACGAGGATCACCTGAATATTTGTGTTACCAATTACGTAATTGATGGATACTTTTGACGAGGCATGTCACACTTTTCGTCACGCACGTGTCAACGTTTTATTGGACTTGGGTCAATTGGTTTTCCAGGTCGTGTCGTCTCTTCTAATTGGACCGGTTAGTATTAATCTAGTTAAGGAAAAATAGAATATTGTCCAGAGTCACAAAATCTTAATATAACTTCTTTATTCTGTCTCTCGCTGTATCATAATCAAATTTCAATTTGAAAAAACGAAAAAAAAAACGAAGAAGTAAGTGTTATTGTGATTAAACAGATAAAATGAACCACCTATATCGTTATGTGCCTCGTTTGATTAATGATGTCATTTAATGCGTAGTACATCCAATGTTTCATGGAAGCACATTCAAAAATAACTATAACGAATAATATAAAAATCGTAAATTACAAATTAACATTGTTGCTTGAAAAGTTATTTTTATTATTAAAAAATAAAAAAAAGAAGATTGAAAGAAAGAATTTATATAGAAAAACAATTTGTAATTTGGAAGAAAAGAAAAGTATTTCTTGGTCCATTGCAAAATGTTCTCCAGTGAAAGCGAGGTCAGAATCACTACCATGAAGTTCGATGACATCGACACAACAAGGAACAATCTATGGATCACGTTTTCTACGTCGATCGAGTTCAACGAACCATAGTTCGATTTCCTATTTTTTTTTTGATGTTTCTTCTCAAAGTAGTGAAAGGTCAAAGGTTTCTCTTGTACAAGATAAGATAAAGGGATAATAACTTAGATACATTCCTTTTAAAATAAAAATAATTTATGATTGTTCCAACAATAAGAATTTATGTATGTATAATAGCAAATTTCAAACAAAAAGGATAAAATTCAAAAGAATATTATAATTCTTCCGTAAAGATATTATTATAATACAACGTTCTCTGAATGAAAATTAAACGGATCTCTTACATCTTCCATTTTCCAATACACTTTCAGAAACATTTGTATGGGAAAAATTTCAATTAAAAATTGAATGATGATATTAAAAAAAAAAAAAAAAAAAAAAAACAAAATAGATATCAAGATATTGCCATTCCTATTTTTATCGTAAATATTGGTTCAAACTAACAAGAAAATATAGCCAACCTTGACATCGACACGCATATTTATCGATCAATACGTGATAAACTATAAACTCTCTAAACTCATGAAACTTTGCCTGTTTAAAATGATTAAAACGTGCGAGCTAATTATTTCAAAGAAGAATTTTCAATGATTTACAACGTAACGTAAAACTTTTCGAATCAAAACTTGGCCATACTTTTAATCACAAGCACACTTTAATTACATTCCTTTGTGCCCATTGATATTTCCCTTTAATTCATGGATTATAATTCTTTATGTTTCGAATTCGTTGATAACAAATCAAAGTGGTTTATGCCCTTCGTAATAACATTCCTCGTTGTTGCGACTTTTGTATCACCGCCGGATCTTTAATTTCCTCGAAATTTGCCACGAGATTATAGCATGCCCGCCTCAACCTCCAACCGTCGAAAAGTTAACTAGAAGTACGAGGAGAAGTCGTGCGTATGTATCCTGGAAAACAGGAAGGTCGTAGTTTCAGTGTAATTCCAATGAATACGATCGCAGGAAGTTCTAATGGAATGGTAATGGAACATGGTTAACTAACTTCTTCTTTTTTCTATCTTCGTTTCTTTTATTAGATAAAAAAGATAATTGCCCGATAACATACATACATACCGATCAGTGGAATGTACAAAGAGTTAAAATATTTACAATCCTCCGCAAGATTGATGTAATTACGCCCAGTAATGTATACATCTAATTATACATGGAATACAGAATAAATAAAAGGCAAATAAAAACTCTGATAAAGTGAATATATCTAGCAAAAATGAGTTACAAGTTTAATAAGCTGGAGGAGGATATTAAAAACGAGATATAAAAGAATACGATCAATCTTCAATCAAGTTCTTGGATATTGATTTAATTTGTTATGAAGAAAAATTTGTTATGGATCTAACTTGTCAAATGTGTACAAAAATTTCATCTGATTATAATAACAGGAAAATATTTTATATATATATCCTGAAGCATATAATAATAAAAATACAAATAACATATCGCTTATTTGCTGCAACAATGGCCAAAATTTACAATTTTTTGAATTATTGACACAGAAGAGATCATTATTTCTCGAATTGATTTAAAAGAATCTTTTAAATATTCTTTTCTAATTTTGCATTTCGAATTTGACATTTCGACGCGAGTCGAAGTTTTGAATTATGTCAATTGTTGAAACAATTTACAAGTTTCAACCAAAGTTTCAAAGCGAATAGAAGTGCAATAATCAAGATAATTGTTCATAACAATGCAATTTCCCTTGCACAAATCCGGATTTCATCACGTGTAGCAGCAACGATTATCACGAATATCAGAAATTTGTCTTTATTATGCCTTTATTCCATCGATCCCTTCTCTGGAACACGTGCCACGGGATCGATAGTTGATTCGCTTTTGAACGAGCGTCCGTAAAAGTCCGTCAAGTTCGATAAATCAACCTTGAACGCTTGAAATTCTGGAATAGAGCTTCCACGTAACACCCCTGGATACCAGGCCACGGTTTCACCCTCCACGCTTGCGTAAGATTATTATGAGAGGGCGGATCAAGCAACCTTGAAGAAACTCGGTTACCTCGATCTATTCGGTTGCCTCTTCGAGAAAAAGTGCGACAAAGCATTTTGTATTCTGCCCTCATCTCGTTTTTTTTTTTTTTCAATGAGAAATATAAAGTTTGCCTGGATGGAAATCGATGGGGTTGGATATTGGTTGCCTTGAAATTTTTATCTTTGAAGATTTTAATATCTTTTTGTTAAGTTTGTATATATACATATATATTTGAATATAGACATGTTTTTGATACGCGTGGAATATGTGGAATATATGGAAATTTGTTAAGAAATTTTTAATCGATCCTTGTTTCGTTCGAGATAACTTTGAAAATTGAAAATGGAATTTTTGATGTAGATTGCAGATTGAAGAGATTTTCGTTCGATTTGCATTGAACAAAACGGATACTTGGTAGATAAGATTAAAATGGAAACTAGAAACAAGCATGGGATTTGTTATTTGTTAGCCATAAAATAATACAGAAAAATAAAGAAAAATTGTGATCAGATATACGACGTTCCTTTCAATGAAAAATCTTATCCTCGATATCAATCGTAGATCGTGATGATATTGAACATACAATAAACTAAAGAAGACAAGGTAAAGTAAAGAAGGTAAAGTAATTGATAAAATTTATTATTCGTAATGCAAACTCATAAATTACTAATTGAAACGTTACTGTATCTTGAGTTAAATTAGATATAAATAGCACGTTATAATCATTTACTGTTTCATTTGCTTGATAATTGAACTACCATGTTCAAAGAAAGAAATTTCGAATAAATTTCGAGACATGTTAACTATCATGCTCGAGAAAGCATGTAAGATCGTTATAACACATAAACGCAATAATTATCGTGACGAATTGTGGCTTTAATGAAAAATTAGTTTTATGTTAACTAAATGCAGGAAGGAGAAAATCGAGCAGAAGAATCTAGATAAAAGTTTCTGTTTGAATAGGTGACGAGGACACGAAACTTGTTCGATTCTTCTTCGTCCATGAATCGAGTGAATGTGAAATGCACACGGGGACACGAGAGTTAATACAAAATTGTATAATCTTACGAAAGGAGAGAAAGTTAGATCTTGAATAAATACAAAATCATCGTGGATATTTAATGATATCTTTCATAATTTATTACGCGAATGTTTCGTTGTTATTAATGGAAAAGATAAAGGAAAAGAATTATTCTTGAATAATCCAAAAATTATGATTATGTAAATGAACACACGTTTATTATTTATTCTAACTTAACGACGATTTTTTCATTTCGAAAAGAAAGATTCGAACACTCGATGCTTAAATGCTTCATCTCAGAGCGTAAAAAGAAAATTTAACAGCATTTGAACATTTTTGTAGATTCGTGTCTGCGATTGATCGATTGTGAAGTAACGCGTTTCCCGCAAAGGGAAACTACAGGGCTGTAAGTTTATTACCCAGAAACATCCCGTGGAAACTATAATTTCAACAGGAATACGATATTACCGTACACCTTTGCCGGCACGCCGTATTAATGAACGAACGTTATTATTATAGTTAATTTATTACAAGCGTAAATGGTAAATAGATGCAAGGAAATCATATTGCACGGGTTATTTAATCAGAAAATGTTAATTAATTTAATCACAATACATCGAATTGCTTATTCTGTTTTGCCGTTAGATATTTGGCTTTAATCTATATTCCATTTTACAATTTCGATTATATTTTATTATATTAATTATATTTTTGATAATTTTGTATCGATGATGATTATTCTATATTGATAGAATGATATAGATATAATTATTTCGGAATATTATATATCTTCGAATTCTAATATAAATATAAGCAATTTTTATACGAAAAATAATTCGAATCACAAGGAAAAATGTTTAAGCAACGAAGATCACGATATCGAAGTTTTCAAAAAATATTTTTTAACGAAAATTTGACGTAAAAGTTCTTTATATTTAATAAAAATTAAAAAGCTTCCGATAGAAATTGAAATATATTAACAAGTTTTTATGTTAATGAATATTTTATTAAGCGAGCCGGATTATGATATTATATGATAATTTTAATCAAAGTCGAACGGAAATTCCTGGAGATGCATACAGAGAGAGAGAGAAAGAGAACCGAGATTATGGTTGACGCATTTAGTCGTGCATGTTTAAGGTGATGCTCGACTAATGGTCCTGATATTTAATAATGATGCTATCATATTTTGCTCACGTTAACTTTTTATATTATATACGCATAGCAATGCGTTTCCTTTTTATTGTGTGTAAAGCATATGAGATATCGTTACACTTCCGCGATTATTCAGTCCTGCGTCATGTTATCCTTGTATTTTTTTTTTTTTAAATATTCGTGATACGATATATACAATGTATATATTTATGCAATAATCTGATCTTTAGTATTTTATGTCAAGAATTTTTTATTTAATAACTTAGGAATTTCTCAAATTTATTCTGAGAAGAAAAAGAATGAAACTTCAATAATAAGCCTTTTATCTCGTGGAATGCAACTGTTTCAATAAAGGAAAATATTGTTAGAAGAAACAAGTCTTTTTATAGTATCTATTTATAAAATAAATATATGATATAAAATAACTAAATTCTTTCAAAAAACGATTGCGAAATTTCCAAATGTTATAAAATGTATAATTAAATGTTATAAAGCAATCTTGCTTTTAAACGAGCAATATGTAAATTGATTTATTGATGTCGACTGTTTTAGACTTGTAAGTCTTACATTTGATCGTATATATTCGTTCATAAAGAAAAATATACAAGCTTTGATAAAGCTTTTATTTTTTAAATCTAATATTACGAGAACGTTTTGCATCATAATATAAATATCATGATATAATCCAAATATAAATATCATGATATTAGAACAAGATCCAAAAAATGTGATCAATTTTTAAATTGAATATTTCGAGTTTACACATTTTTTCAATTAAATATCAATAGAATCAATAATAATTAAATTGAATAAATTATATTATCTCAAATATAATATAATATAATTTACATATTTATTACAATTTATAATACAAAAAACATGTAGATTATGAACCAACTAATAATTGATGAACTGCAAATTAAATTAACGTTCCATTTATCGCATTCATCGTCGAATACTTATGAATTATCTGGTTAATTTATTCTTTCAACTGAACGCTCAAGTTGGCCGTGAAAAAAAAAACGCATATTTTTAAGAGCATTTCATTCCAAGAATGCAATTGTAACGGGCATATACGGCGGCAGTATGAAAGCATACGACAGTAATGCAAATCCAAGTGTAGAGGGAGGAATAACGAAAGAAAGGGACGGAATGGTTGAGAAAAAGAGAGGGGAAAGCACTGGGTAGTGGCCGCGAGCAATGGTGCGAGAGAGAAGGAGGAAGGGAGGGAGAAGCCACAGTGAAGAGCATTCGAGTCAGCTTGACGGTGCCGGTCGCCTCAGTATGCTGCGCAGCGCGCAGGCTCGCGTACGCGTATTGTTTCTCTCTGTTCTCGTCTCCTTTGCTCTCCTCTCTTTCCTAATTTTCCCTCTTTCTCTCTCCTGCTGTCCCGTACGTATGCAGCGCGGCTAGAATACGCAAGTACAAACATCTCGCAGGTCTCTTTCGCGTTTATGTCGTTCCGTTAAGTTTTTTGTTTCTCTGTTGGTCACGGACACCAGGATAATTCGACGAAATTCAGGTTCCTTCGTATAAATATTGTGAATAACGTTTGCTGTGCACATGCGACCGTATGCCGGTGATTCGAATTTAATCGAGAACCTGTTATTAACGCGTGTGCGTGTACACGTCTATATGCGAGTCCGTATACATCGTGACACAGTGACACGGTACGTAAAGTTAGCGATAAAGAAGAGTTGTGGCTCATAGTGAAAAGCGTCATAGAAAAGCGGGAAATTTCGATATATTCAACGATATATTTTGAAACTTTGACACGTCAAAAACAGACGCAGTGGATGATTCTAAAGTAGAGATTCAAGAGACTCAATGTGGATACTAAGATATAATAAAGCGCAGTGAGTGGCAGAACGGTTACGAAACGCGTAGAAGGAGACGTGGCACGAAATGAAGCGAACGTATCCTCGTACGATCGATAACTATAGCATCTCAGTAAATATCAAGCGGTTCGTATTTCCAGCGCGCACGAACCTAACCTAGCGAATTATCTGTTTTCTCGTACCTTGTATATTTGTAAACACAGTTGAAGAAGTCTTGTGATCTCGAGTAATTCGAAGAAGGGATGTTGACGTGAAAGTGACGTTTCACACTCGAAGCGTAGAAGTATCCAGAATATGAGAATGAAAATCTTGCAGTTATTGAAGAAGTAATATTCCTTGTACGCCATCTTGATATGTCGACGAATAGCGATGACAGGTGGTGAATGTGATTGTTAATCGACCGCGCGAGATTCGATCAGTCGTGATCGAATGTTCGATATATCTTGGTGCGAGCGCGTGTGTAACGGTCAAAAGAACGTCCCGGAAGATTCTTTCCAGTGTAACGTACGAGGAGACAGAAAATTACGAAAGGCGAATAAAGCAACGAAGAAGAGAGAATCCGAGGCGCTTTTATTTTTAGCCAACGCCGGTTCGCGCATCGCAAAAACCGGTTTCGAGTCTCGGCTTGGGTTGAGCCATGAGGTAAGGTGCGTATATAGAGAAGGGTTTTCGTTGAAAAGGGAGGAAGTGAGAGGGAAAGACACGCGATGTAAAGGTGTATGGTTTTCTCTCTGTTGGTTAAGAAAGAAAGAAAGAGTGACACAGAACGTGGAATTCGCCTAAGCCGATACACACCTCCCCCTACTTCTCTTCTTTCTTCTCCCACCTCGAACTATCGATTGCGTGCATGCACGCGCCTATCCATACTCGATGTGTTACGTGACATCGTACCGGGAGTGTATAATATTCGATTATTAAGTGCATCGTCGATGAGATGTTCATCGCCGAATAATTAACCAATCAGTCTGGCAATATAAATACACAGATATCGATAGATCGTTACAGTTCTCGAATCAATTTTGATGAAAAAGTGTGAGAAATTGGTGCGAAAAGAGAAAGTGAATCGAAGGAACATGACAATCGAATAAAATCGAATCGAAAAAGTAAAAGGAAGAGACGGGAAGTGTTTATATTGGATTGTTGCATGATACACGAGATTGACGAAGACACGAAAACGGCATGAAGAATGGCAACCGATTCGAGCAACCGTCAAGGTGTAAGGGCGGTCGCCACGACGACAACCGATCCACATCGAAGCGAAAAACGCGCCGTCGCGGCACGAGGCGCCGCCGGTGCTCTAGCCCTCAGTATTCTGGCCGTGGTCCTCCAATCGGCAGCTACCGCGACCCCCACTTGGGGATATTTCACCAATCCTGACGGTGAGTCATGCTTTTGAAATTCTTTTGATCGAGTCGCGCGTATTTTCTTGATTCATAGTGAAGTGATGCACGCATCGATTGCGCATGCCCACGACTTTCTCGCGGTCATATCGCCGCCTTTCGAGTTCACGGTTGCGATATCGATTATCGATTTATTTTATTGTCCGTCAAATACAAATTAAAAATGGAAATTTGATGAAAGTCGTGTGAAAATGACATATATATAATAACTATTATCTTTAGTTTAGCTTTAATTTATTTTTGATTTCTTTATTCATAAAAAATACATTAAAAAATGTATTTTATATATATTAAAAAAAATATAATACCAAACATGAAATCAAATCGCGGTTGTTTAAACATAATGAAATAAAATGATTATTAACGTTGCGCAAATTAATGCGGTTATTATTATATATATTGTGGTTTTTCTTATATAACTTCCGTAGAAATTACATGCAATCTGATTCTTAATAGTTACTCAATAGTATCGTGTAAAATAATGTATCGGGAAATGTTATAGATATTGAAACTTTTTCTAATTTAATACATTCAAAAAATCATGTTTTTTCAATATTTAATTTGATCATATTAATTAAATTGGTACACTATATATTGACTTAAATATTACAAGGACATTTTTATAAGCAGCTGCACATAGGCTGTCTTTGTATTGTACGAATTAAAAGGAAAGTCGTGGCTGGTTACTTAATATTTATTTTATTCGATAGAAAGTAGTACCATTTCAGAGTTCTTCGTTTATTCTTTGTTTTTTTGATTAAAATATATCTCGATCTTCTTCTATATCAATCATGATTCTTTTTATTGTCTTTTATTCGCAAGAAATCCCTCAAGTTGAAACGATGTTGTTTTGTTTCTTTTTTATATAAGTATAATTCGACCTAATTCAGAACACGAGTTCCCGTATATCGAGTCAATTAATTCCGGCAGATAGTTTTTATAGTTGCTATACTTCGTATCTTTCATCACCCACCTTCTTTCGACCTGTTTCCTCTTAGATAACAGTTATGTTGCCTGTCCCTGACTTGTTCTTTATCCTCAAGCTTTTCCTGGTAAACTTGACTGAATTAATATATCGATAAAATGTATTAGATGACTCGATATTATATCGAGTTAATTACGTATTCATAAAAGGAGACATCTTGATTTTATAAAAGTTGAAGAGTTTTATCTATGATTATTAGTAAAAGATACTGTGTGATTAAACTAATTACAGTAATTTTAAAAAAAATATTTTTCATTGATAATAACTTATATAAATGACATTTTTACATTAAAAATGAAATAAATAATGTTTAATTACACAGGTGAATAGATAGTCGTCACGAAAATAGTTTTGGAATTCGACAAACTAGTTGTCCTAATAAATCGGTCAATAACCCAAGCTTGTTTCCGTCATCGTTCTTTACTTTATTCCTTCACAGACTTTTTTCATTTTTTCTTTTATAAATTTTTTTCAATATCAAATCATTTATTATAAAATTTATTTTTTCATTTTCTCATCCAATAAATTATTATTCAGCAGAAAACAATTTTACATTATAAAATTTATCGAATTTAATATATGATTCCAAATATTTAAAATTTTTACTTTAATAAATAGATTGTATCTTAAAACAGGAAATTTCTTTTTAAAAATATTTTTTCGAAATTATTAATATAAATAACTTTAAGTGGTATGTATTTGTCCTTAGGAAAATTGAAATTATTTCTTTTGCAATATTTGAAAGTTAGTCGAGAACAAGAATATTGTTAATATTGTCCTTGTACCGCACAACGTTGTTTTTCGAAACAACGAGACAGAATAAGCTGTAATTCTCATTATAATTCTCGACATATCTGTTATTTTTCCTCGTGTTCTGTGAAACTTCGACTTCAATGCCATTATGCGGTCGGTTAGATGTTACGTAATTTTATGTCAAATACAAATTACAAACGATTCTTTATTTCATTGCATGTAAACATTATCTTTTTTCAAACAATTATAATTGTTTTTTTCAAACAATTATAACAACATTAATTTAAATTTTTTAAATGTAAATAATAATCCGTTTATAATATCTTACAAAACACTTGAATATTTGAAATAAGATAATTTCTTCTTTCTAACTTTATAAGTTACTCTTTTCTAAAATTAATTCTTTCGAGTTATTTGATGCAATATAAATCAAGCTGTGATTTCATTATACGCGATACAAAAATTTCCAATTATTTATATTATTTATTGTAGATGCCAAGAACAAAGCATTTGCACAATCAGTCAAACGATCGATACTTAGATAACCAATGTTCCATTGTGTTCAATGTACATCCTGACTATGCAAGTAAGAGAACAAATGTCGATAACCTCTCGTTCGCTTTATTCATCGCGAACACTCGGTTGCTTAAATACGAATTCGATGTAATCGACCGATCGTTTTTCACGGTCTGTTGTTCCTCCGTGATTTTTTCCATTCCCTGGTCGATATTCGTTCCATAGTTAATCACGATTATCAAGGTGCATCACGGTTGCCCAATCGCAAAAGGCTTTCCGCCTAACGACTACGAGATCTACTTGTTGTCCAAAGAAAATCTTGTGTACGTTTATACTTGGCATGTAGAAAGAGATTTCATGGTATAATGACACGGTTGCACGGACGTAGAAGGTAGTATTGGGCAAAAGTTACTTTGAATAAGAGAGGATAAAATTATTTTGTAATTTATTTAGCTTACTTTTTACAAATCCGGATGAATTTGTCAAGGATAATTATTTATTATTTATTAGTTATTAGAAGTAGTGAAAGTACATTAATATCTAATCGTTTTGTAAAATTTAAGAATTTAAAAGGAAATTTAGCTCAGATAATTTGTACATATAAAATTTATTGATGTTAATTGGAAAAATAATTTCAAACTTATAATCGATAGTTTTATGATAATATTGATATTTAGTCTCGCGATAAAGAATATTATTAATACGTTAAAGATAAAGATTTGCATAAAAATGATATATATGTGTCTACAATAGTGAATTTGATCTTCTTGGCGTACGTTGTCCTCATATGCATCATACGTCGATGAATGCAGCTAGAATGAAACGGTATGCGTGACCCTAGCAGGTGGTTACTACTATACGCTACCCGTGGTAAATATTATATGTGTGTGAACGTGAACGTATGTTACGGTAGATGCATGTGTGAATGAACGTTGCAGGTGCGTATTCACCTGTAAGGCCTCTTTCATTATAGAATACTCCTACGCTTTCGATCCTTATAATTTTAAAGTTTTCCAATATTTTTAAAAATCCAAAAATATTTCTCGGATAAATTTTCAATTACAACTTTTATTATTTATAGCTATTTTTAATTCGACGAAATTTATAACATTTCATTCCTTCCTAATTAATTATTTAATTATCATCGTTTCAACATTTCAATTTTGATTACATAAGGATTTTTTAAAAATTAAATCATCGAATATCAGAAATCTATCTCATTGAATCCCTTGCTTATTACGTTACTTTCACGTTTTCCTTCTGAAACAAAGTTCACGAGTTAATGCACAGCCAGCATTGAGATGCTAATTAAACCCTGAGAAAGGTTCGTGATTACCGCTTCAAGATTAATACGTGACACGAATATTCTATGTGCCTAACGTGACTTTTATCGTATGATATTTTGTAGGAGAAAAATCATTGAGTAAAAACAAAAAAAAAAAAAAGAAAAAGATTAAACGGTTTCGGTAAAAAATAACTCCATAGATTTTTTTCAAAGAAAGGAAAAATTTAACTTTTCTTCATGAAATTGTTGATTTATCTAGCGATAATATAACGATCATGTTTTCTAGATATATAAGTCAGAATTTTTTTAAGACGATATGCATAAGAATTGCGGCTTCGAATACTGTTACTCGCGTGATTCACGTCTCGCATAATGTGGTCGCCTTTACAATAAAGCAACGAACTACCGTTTGTTGGCGGACTGAAAGATCGTAATTAGAATGTGCTACATACATGTAGTGAACCTTTTCTCGTCTTTTGTAGCCACCAAGCGAAACAGCTCTAGAAGAACTAGAGTCTAGTATCGATTAATCTATAACTTTCTAGAAAATGGATATTTCGTACGATGTTTCATAATAATTGAAAATATTACAAGGAATTTTAAGGTTGGTCATGTTAAGCTTGGATCGAGTAGCTTCATTTTTAATACATTAATTTTATAATTTGTAAAATTTTCTCACATTTTGAATAACGATTATGAAAACATTCGTATTTGTGAAATTTTGCATATCATATTTTAATTTATCATACACTTCCAATACTCTCCATAATCTTTTCCAAGTTTACAGTAATCGTAACAAGATATTTCAAGACACGTTTAAGCCTCGAATTTTCTATTCTACGCTACACTATTTCAGCGAATAAGATTTACAATATTTTGATTTTTAAAATAAACCTTCTCTTAACACATCTTCGAGCAACTTATCGTCCAATTATCTCTATCATAATATCCTTCTGAATTTACTATTCTCAACCGATCTTCAATTTGCGCATTTTCCCCGATTCCATTAAGAAACGAACGTAAAACATAAAGTACACGTCCCGTGTGTACAGCCATAAAAGAAGCATTACGACAGGTACATAGTCCATCGTGACTAGCAGTCTCGCTGTGGTGTAAGTGGGTTTGGATACTGTTACACACGCATACGAAACACGATGGGGTACTATGCAAAAGAGCAGAAGGAGTGCGTGTGGTAAAAATGATAATCAGAGCCTGAGAAACGGGAGCTACCGGAAAGGTTTCGCGATAGAGGCGATAAAGTTCACGAACATTTTTCGATGGTTGATTAGAAGGTAGAATTATGCGCGGTATATTTATGCCCAAAGTTTACAGTTTTTGGAAAATGTACAATAAATCCTGGGACAAATTTTTTATTGATTCTTCAATCACACGCGAAAATGGAAACCTTATTATTTTTAAAATATTCGAACAATGTGGAAAATAAATTAAAGAATTAAAAAATTATTTAATCATTGGAATATTGGAAATTGAACTTGTACATATATATTTAAAGTAGGCCTTTAGGTGAGATTCTAATCATATTCTCAGAAAATTAGAAATTACACGTGTTTTTGTATATGTACTCAACATTGACTCTATGAAACTAAAATAATTTCCAGAAGATATCCTTCAGACAGGTTGACAATCGTCCAACTTATCTTCTCCGGAAAAAGTGAGAGTATTACAAAGTTCAACGCCGTAGGTTAGTTAGCAAAGATTAAAGGTTGGAGGAGAGTGTTACACGATGTCTAAGCTAGCAGAGTTGGTGTATAAGCGAGCTGGTCGAAGTAGGTTAATGGATTCGATGAAGTATCGCGTGGAATGGTGGAAATAAACGATGAAAGACCGGTTACGAAGGATAAACGAACGTGTGCGTAAAGGGATCGTAAAACGTGGAAAAACGAATGGGAGGAAGCGATCAGGAGGTACCGTGTAGTGGAATAAGTTGAATGGATCGATTCGATTCGTGGCGACAGGATAAAGTTGGCTTAATGGATGGCATTGGGTTGTTGTTGTACAACCTTGTGGTAAATTACACGTACGCATTATTCGATTTAAGATGATTCTCCCCTGAAGAAAACCTGTTGTGGTGGTATGTAATGATTACGTAGGATAGGATGTGTCATACGAGATTGACACATTGTGCTGTTAAGTATATATATGAGAAATCTTAGAAAATTAAATTGATCGGTTGAACAATTTTGAAAATGAAATAAAATGTACAGGTTTGCTTTTCCTGATTGCTGATATGTTAATTGTTCTTTATTCGTACGTTACAATGTTTGTAATTGGGTAGGAGGTAAAATCATTATACAATTAATTTGGTATATGTTTGGGAAGTAATAAATCTGATCGAGTAATTTTAATTTCAATATTATTATTTAGATACTTTGTTCATTTTTGTTTTGTTTGAAATCAAAATTCTTGTCGAGTCTTGGTAGTAAGGAAAGAACGTAATTTATGATTGATACTTTTTCTTGATCTATTATTATGATTTATGTAAAGTTAATTATATATTTATGTCGTTGATTAGAAAATTTCAATGTTCATTTTCATTTTATGAAGTTTAAATTTTCGTTTTAATAAAAAAAAAGAAACATAATCATTCGATTCATTGGTTACAACCATAATCTTGTTCTTGTTGCGCGATTATAAGAAATCTCTCTTGATTTATACGGAATACATTAAATTCTTGAATAACTGGTTTCGTCCCAACAAGATTAAATCAGTATTCAAATCAGACCTTTAATATTTTCTTAAATAATATTAAATATCTACATTCCTTCTATCGACTTCAAAATCTAAATTTTCAATAATCTCTAATAACACTTCTCCATCTTCAAATTTTAAATAACGACGATAATAAATCAAGAAAAAGATCTATCTCTCAAAATCAATTACAAACTCTTCCAAAACTCATCCAACCAACCGATACCCATGTCTCTCTCCCTCTCTCTGCGTATCACCCTGCAATTTCAACCGTTCAATAAAATCGTTTCCAAACACGAGACTTTATATTTTATACGACACAAATGGACGCGTGCAATTCCTCTTCTCCTAATAATTTTCACGCGCTCGTGCATACGACTCCCTCCCCCTCGTCCCCGACTCCAGTATCCACTCGAGGACGTTCGATTTCTCGATCGGTGTGGTACACGTACACGAGATTTACACGTGCGTACACGTATTCCACTGGCAGGCCGAATTGATGTGTCATTGTCGATTCTCGGTGCGGCACAATGTGCCGTAACATAACACACCATTACCATCGTGGAAACAAGTATGCCACACCGGGCGTCGAGTGTAGCCCGTGGCCGCGCTACGTATGTAACCGGTACGTGCGACGAGAGAGAAAGAGCTGTTTTACCGCTATGCAAGAGGACCGAGGCAGAGCTCTCGGAAGAGGGCCGGGTGCAACGGCCTTTACCTGGACTCTCGCTCGCCACTCGACTAAGCCATCTTCCACCGCTTTGGGTTGCAGCCGCTTCGAGGAGACGAGGGCCCCTCTCGTTTAGCCCCCAGTGTGAAGATGCTCGCCCGTAACGGAACACGCGGTACATTATTATAAAAGCCGGCAGGATTTCTCCATCGAAGTCGGATCGGAGTATCTTCTCGGGTGTTACGACACGGTTACGAGTCGTGACCAATCCCAAGCTGGCTCGTCGTCGTACTCGGATGCTTTTCTCGCGCGTTTTTTAAATTGGTTTACAATCACGAGGATTCGGATTCGGTGGTGGTGAAGATGGGACGATCGGTTCGAGTTTTGGTTGAAACGAAAGGGATGTAGTCGTTGTTGTAATATGATGTACGCAGTGAGTTAAATTAAATTGTGCACCTCGTGGATACGAATGAATTTACGATATACGAGTGAGTTAAATGTTAAAAATATGTATGAATTTTTATTTTATTAGGGGATTCTGTGTAATATGTGGTATAAAAGCATGTGTTTTCTTTTCATAGTTGGAGAATGGAACGAGGGTGGCACGGATAACGCGAAGATTCGATTCCCCTCGTTTCGATGAGTTATATAAATATGAAAATTTAAGTTATTTCATTTGATGATATCTATCGGTATAATTACATTGGAACAAAGGGATAATTGAAAAGAATTGTTCTTCCTTATAAGATGAAAATTGGAAGACGCATTATATAAAGGAACAATTCTTCTCTTCTTGTATATATCAACAAAGTGGTACAACTCCTTGTGTACAACTCTCGTGTCGTTCGCACGATTTAGTTGCTTTTTATTTCAAACTCGTCATTCATACGTTATTATCTCTTTAAAAGCAATCTGTAATATCCGGTTGAAAAAGAAATAGAATTCGAGATCTTATATAAATCTTATATATAAATTCCCCCGGGAAATCCATCGAAGGGATATAGAAATGCCTTTTATTTCTTCTCTGTGATTAAATTGCTAGAATATACGTGATCTTCGATAATATTCTTTCATTTTTTATTTTAATTAGCTCATATCACGTGGATTATTTTCAACCTTTGCAGAATATATCATTGGACAATCTTTGATGTATGATCAATTTTAAATAAATTTCACTCGAGGTATAATATAATATAGTTCACGTGACGAGATTTTAAACGAGATATTCTTCTATTTCTAATTCTTCTATGTAAAATTAAATTCTTCTCTCGTGTTTGCATAAAAGTCAGCGTTAATTGATAACAAATTATTGCAATAAATACGAAGAAATTCTTCCAAAAAAATACAATTTCCATTCGAAACAATCGTTCCTTTGATTCAAAATCAAAAGTCTTTTGAGAAAATTATTGAATAATTTCATTCATTCAAAGTGTTCCTTTTCCATTACTTAAATATTTACCTCTCGAAACAATCCTTTCACATCTACGCGAGCATTATTTAAATCAGTCGAACTCGTTGATACATTTCCTCTTGGCATTTCGTATTATTAGTTTTCACCGTCGTTGCGGCTCGTTATTCCGTCCATTTGCGTGATTTCCATTTTTTGAACATTTTCACGGCAAGTTTTTCCTCATTCAACGACATACTTTTCACGAGATTCATTCCCTCCCACGGGTAAAAGTTATTTTTATCAGAGAAACAAGAAATCGAATAAATTTTCCGCAATTTTCGAACATTAATTATGATCCAACATCTCTTTTATTTATTCATGATATATGTATATATACAAACTGCTCTCAACATATAACCTTTTCTCGATTAAATTCGGTTCATTCAAGGTTTCGTCATTTCAACTATTACATAATAATAGATAATAAAATTATTATTTTTTTTTTTTGATAGAAAATCTCTTTATGGGGGATGAAATTAAATCTCTTATAATTACGTATATACAACGATGCATGGAGAAAAAAAGAGAATCGTATCGATACTCCAACAGATTACAATTAGTTATAACTGAAAGCGTTCTTGCACAACTGGAATTAGGTAAATAGATATCTACGCGTAATAACTACGTACGTACGTTTCGTCCATGACATTCTTTTCGAAGAGGACGATGGTTGTTCCCACGATTGAATCACGGTTGTCGCGTGGGCCGTCTGTGTTCTGAATGTTACATCGATTCGTGATATTTCTCTATAAACGCGATGATACGCGTTGTCGGGTAAAAATAAATGATGGACAAGGACGTTTTACCGTTCCTCTTCCTACCTTCCATTGTGCAATTTCCAACTTTAATGATGTGCATGTGCATGTTAACTCGAGTTCCTTGTGGAAAAAAAAAGGTATAATTTTTTGTTACAATGTTTTTTTCTTTTTAACTAGATCAATGATCGAATCGTTGGAATTATTGCCCTCATTCTCGTATATGCAAAGCTGATTAATTATAGATATATGCATGCGTTCCAGTTAATCTGATTCTTCGAGTATTCGAATGCATAATTAGCGCGTCTTATTATTACACAGCTCTTCTATGATAAAATTCAATTTCTATTTCCATAATTTTACTCGAACACATTCTTACCATTCGCGAAATCAAGTTACGAAACTTGTAAACCATCTTTCGATCCGGTAAACTTCCGTTAGATCGGAATATAAGCCGTTACGTAATTCCTGCCTGCTCCGGGATGATGCACTCGTTGATTTCGTTTCAGAGCTTTTTGATAGGATGAAAGATGAGAGTTGGTTCGTGGCTGGTTCAATCTTTCCGCTAGGGAGAAAGAGAAGAATTTGAAGGAGGTGAAAGGAACTGTTGGATCTAGACAGCTACGAGCTCCTCTAGTCTCTGTTGCTTAATTTCCTCTTCCTCTTCCAGGTCAACTCGCATGTGGTACAACACGGTATTCCTTTTCAGACGTAATCTAAAGTTCGACCATTCGTGGAAAACGAGTACGTCGTGTCTTTCATTTAGATTAAATCCAGGATGTCATCGGTCGTTTGGCCATATGAAAATAAATTTATCATATTTTAAATATTTTAAATAATCGACATTTAACATGTTACGCATGTTGAATATTTTTCTCAACGATTACTTTGCTGGAAAAATTATTTCCTACAATTTTCTTTTTCGAACGTTTCTTTTTATTCTTTCTGTTTCGATGAAACTTTGCGATATATATCCTCGATAAAGATCTTGATATGCTCGTCGCTTCAAGCATCGGATAACGTGATTACAAAAGTTATTGAAAGGAGAAGATCCAGTTTGATGGCTCGAAGGGAATGCAAGTTTCAAACGTTCCTGGCTAATCGATTTAACCAATCCCGTTAATCTTAATCATCGCTTAAATCTTGCATAGGAATTATTAATTCCAGGAAGTTGTAATTTGTAATATCGACGAGAGATATCGCGCTTGGAACGTAGGAATAAGATTTCTTTGGAGGAAAATAAGAAAAGATGGACGGAGTCATCGATTACCACTCGGGTAGGGAGGGACAAGATTTAAACAGAGGTGTCCTCATTATCCCAGAATTTAATGGTTAACCACGGATTACGAACATGGCCGTGCCATTGCTCAAGTTAATTTAAATGATATATGTTTATGCACTCTGGGGAAGCTTTTCACGAGCGAAATGTTCGATGCGATTAGAGAAAATTGTATGGTGCGATACGTGCGAATACATTAGTTTCGAAACACGAAACACTTCAAATAGTAAATTATATCGCCCATAGAATTTTGTTTCGAATGTTGAAATCACGTTGTAAGTCGAGATTAATTCTTGATCATCGGTTCTTCGCATCGTGATTAAAAATAATACTTTATATAACGTGTCTGTTAGAAGATTGGAATATCTCTATATACAATTTATTCAAATTACAGATTTTACGATAAAATTATCAATCGTACAACAATATAATGTACACTTATATCAATAACTGATACATATATTTGAAAGTGAAATTGAAAGTAAACGTTAAAATTGAAAGTTTCTGGAATGGAGAAAAGAGCGAAGAGTGATGCAATTTTATTTAAATTCCTTCACGATAGTATCAATCATCTATGAATAAAAATAATAAAAATCGAGCGACTATTTCATCATACATACATATATATTTCCAAGCGAAAACCAAGTTGGTTGATCACCCGAAATAAATTTGACCGATAAACTCTCTCGAATGGCCGAATTAAAACTCGAAACTCGAAACTTTTACATGGACGATCATAACACGATTTCTCGGCCATTTTCTCCTCGTCGGATCGGCAGGATGCCTCCCTGGGAGTTGAACATCCGGCGCGTGGAAACGGAAACGGGAGTGTTGCACCACTGTCTACTGCGAGGAGAAGAAGGTTGATACACGAGAGATGGCTCGCACGCTCGTACTTTGCCTCGTACCAATTACAGATAGTTGGTTGGCCGGCAATAACCCTCGGGAGTTAATGGAGGTAGAAGGTTCCATGACGGAATAGGACGACGTCCCACGGGTTTCCAGGCCGTGATCGCCGCCTGGATTCGTGAGAAAATAACCTGGCACGAGCCGCACGAAACACGTGGACGTCGTCGAATCTCTCGTTACTCTTTGTGGACCACGAAATTGAGAGATAAATCGAATCGCGATGTATTCCTCCCTTCTTCGATTAGATTCCTTTCTTTCGAGAGAAGAAAGAATTGTTCGATTTGTTTGCTCCTCTTATTCGAACGTAGATAGAAACGCTGCGTGGAAACCTTACCTTTTTATCATAAAATCCTGAGATATTTCTCTTTTACAGTTACAGGGGGCGCCATTATACCATTATACTTTCTCACGAGTAATTTCGTGAATAACGTTTCGCTGGTAATTAGTGAGAAAATGTGGCGTGTTTTGCATAACGCCATGTTGGTTGTTCTATCTGCTAGGATGCGAATGAACAACAATATTGTTTTTTGGAAGACAATATCGCATATGTAGAGAGTTGTTATATATGGAGGAGTTTTTTATTCAATGGTGGCTCGATACACACACGTGTTTTCCTTCCCCTTTAAAAGCACGAGAGAACAAAATAGATTGTTTTTCCTAGGTGAAAGATTTATAAGGCGATGTATAAGAAAAGGAACACGTGGATCCGTTCCCCGTGTGGATTCCAATCGCGATGTTAAGAAGGTGACGACGTTAAAACACGACGACTCGTATAATTTTCCTCTTTGGAGAGGAATAGGCGTTTCCTCTCAAAGTAGCAATCTTCCCATAGCTGATGTTTTGCAGCCTCGATAACGATAAACAGATCCGTTTAACGATTGCTTCGTTTACGTTGTCGTTTGCGAAGAATCCCATTTTATTCTCCTTTTTTTAGTTTAAGAACCTTTTTTTTTTTTCTTTCTTTCAAAGGCTCGCGATTGCCTTCCATAAAGTAGAATTGCAGCGATTTCAGCTCGGATATAAAACGGATCTGTCGTTGATTTTAACGACTTTCTCCTGGGATTTATTCCCCTTTACGTATTCTCTCTCTAATCGTCCCCCTCTGTCCGTGATGATTGCGTAAACGAGCAAGCATTCAACAGGTCTCGTGCCTTACAAAAGTGTTTCGTTCACGCCCACAAAAAGTTGCCACTCGCCTCGTTCGCTCGCTGGTGAATCTCTCTTACGTAATATCTCGCTGTTTGTTCCATTTTGCAGCAGCGAATCGAATTATTTCTTCCATCGTTTTTTCCCCTTAATATGGAATGTTAAGTTGAAAGAGGAATTTAAAATATTGTCTTGTCCCTTCTTAATAGGGATCATTTGATCTAAACTTCGTGTTCAGAAATTTTATTAGAAGATTATTGAAATCTGAAGAAATTGGATCGATACGTTGACACCAATGAAATTAATCCAATTTTTTTTTTTTATATCAATCTATCAATTTATTACCAGAATACTTTCACTAATAATCATCGAAACACTGACTTCAAATCTCCATACAACGCTATTTTCGAAAAATATGATAAATTCCTTCTTTATGACTCTTGTACTTTGAAAGAGAGACAAAATAATAATTTTTCTCTCACACGCGAAAGCTGAATCCTGATCGAATTCGCGAGCATTACGCGGCGAATAACTCGTCACGGCTGAGATGTGGCCAATATAAAGAACGGAACTGTCGTCATTTTTATTTTTCGCAACGGTGATCGAGCGTTTAGGGCAACTGGTCTATCAACTAGCCGGGTCATGGTTCGCGTGTCCGTGGCGTGTACGTGACGAATTCGAATCTGCAGGATGTCATGCCGATGATAGCCGGTTGTTCAACGCGAGTTCTCGCTCATCATTACGACGTTTAATCATTAGAACGATAGATCATGGGAAGTGCGACGTATTCTCCCTCTCCGTTAATTCTTCCGCCGCTTTTTTTTCCATTCCACGGTTCCAAGACGATGGACTCCCTCGAGGAGGAGGAAACGTTTATCCTACGATCGAACCAATTTACCAGTCGTTGCTTCGAAGAAGTATCAACGAAGGAATGTCGCGTGGTTCAAGAGGAATTTTTATATTTTTATAATTATTTTTGCAAGATAAATAGGAAATGTAAATAATATTAGGGAAGAATATTATCTATGGAGAATAATTTTTAATTTTTTTCTTATTCTGATGTTGTGAACAATATTGAAAAAAAAAGGGGAAAATCTTAACTATTATCTTAAATATTACATTTTTAAAGCTTAGTTGGTTTCTATCTTTCTCGTATATTATAAATTTCACAAAGAACTCTGTTATTGTGAATATTTTCTGAAATGTTCAACCAATTGCTCGTCTTAAAATATTTAAATCAAAGAGATTCGTGTATGAGCAATGAAAATCCATGAAATTCTGGAAAAGAAACGTCGCGAAAACGCGGGGAGATAAATTTGAGACACATGATTCGTGGAAAAATAGGAAAGAATACGTGAAACAAATTCAGAGAAGCTTCGAATAAGCTTTCTACGAAGCACTATCATCTTTCTTTACGGTGTAATCTACTTAAACTCGTGGATGAACTTGAAAGGTAAGAAGAAAGACATATGTAAAAATGGATGGAGATACTACTTCCAATTCTATGCATAAAAATCGTCTAGAGACTTGCATTATTGTTAACGCATACGTAACGTGGTATGCTTGCGTGTTGAAATGAGAAAATATATAGCTGTATATATAGAAGGATCTTTTCTAGACCCAAGGGATTTCAAAGTCGTCGATGCGTTGTAGCGACGCGTGTAAGACATAGAATTTATAAAGGAAAAATGAAAAATCGTAGGTGATGTAAAGAGATAGGAGATCAAAAATGGAAATATGTAAATATACAAAGAGAAATTATCTTTTTATCCTCATTTAATTAACGAAGAATCTTGGTGTCTATTAAATAACATTTGAGAGCATAGATAATATAATAATTGTATGATTGTTTTCTGAAGAAATGAGAAAAATTTTTTAAATTCAATAAATATATTTTCTACAAGATTAATTTTTGAAGCGTTTCCTTGGGAAAAGAATTTCTATTACCCATCGAATGAGGTATACAAATTTAATCATTTCATAATAAAAAGTGTTCACAACTAGTTTCGCCTATCTGATAAAAAAAGAGAAATAATAATAATCCTAGAAATCGAACGATTTCTTTGATATCAAGAGAGAGAGAAAATTGGCTTCGATCAAGATCAGCTCTCGATTTTCCCTCGTTTTCTCCTCCGAAGACAAAAAAAGAAATAAGAGATGGAGCGTACTTTCAAGAACAGAAGGTTGAAGCAACGACTTAAAAAGAAAAAAAAAGAAAGAAAGAAAGAAAGGACGACATCCCCCACGTGCAGAAAATCGTACTGTTAAAGCGGTTGTTACACGAAGAGAGAATCGTTCTGCGGAAGAAGCTTGCGGCATTTTTACGGACGTTCCGCTGGCTTGTTAGAGGCTTGCGTGGTCACCTGATCGTTTTAACGCGGTAAGTAGCCGGTTTCGAGACTCCTGGAGGCATCCTCTGTTTCTCCTCGAAGCGGCTGGCTCGCATTCTCGCTCGAGCGATTCTCGTGTTCCGGGTGGCGGCCACCGGAAGTCCTTTCGACTCGCCTCGATCCTCCCCGTGTCGTTTCTCTTTTGTACGTGTTAGGATCCTGTTCTCTTGAATTTTATGCGATTATTTTTTTTTTTTTTTTTCTTTTTAGACCAACCATGTGTTGTAGATTATTAAATGTATCATAGAGAAGTTCGTCTCTGCTATTTATTTATAAGGATTCAGGGAAGAATTGAACAGAGAATAATTAAGATTGTTAAAAAAAATATTAATTTTAAATAAAATATGTATTGATGTAGTTTTAGTGAGTTTTAGAAATTAATAACGAATAAGAAGAAGAAGAACTTAGGTCGAAGAGGTTAGAGGTATAATTGAAATGAAGATAAACTCAAAAAAATTTATTTTCAGGTTTAGATCAGGTGTAGATCTTTTTGAATTTTTATTATTTTGTTTTATTATTATCTTAGAAAGTAGAATTATTTCTAATAATTTCTGGTACATTTCCGTTTTAAAGATATCATATAAATATAAATTCGTCCAGGTAATTAAATTAACGAGCAGCAATTCGAACACGTATTGTCTAATGAGCCTTAAACTTTTGCCGTTATCATTATAGTTACTATAATATCGTCACATTTTATTGTGCTATCGTTTCATTCCAATACAGAAACAATTGTTTTGTCTTAGTTTCATCGAATCAAAATTGTCAATTAAAAATTAATTTTATCTATTTTGTCTTACTTATATTGTTTGAATTTTTATATAAAAAGTTTCAAAACGACAATATCTAGTAACTATAAAAATCATAAAATCGAAAATGTACATATTGTAGTTATATTTGAATGAATAAATTCGATAAATATTTCGTTATTTGTTCATGCTATGAGAACATGTTTCTTCTCACGATATGCACAATAATTATTTTATATTTGTGATCACTATTTTTTTATTCATTCATGTACAATATTTAAAATGTTTACTATTTCATTAATTTCAAAAAAAAAATCATCAAAAAAATAAATTAATTTTTCTAATCGCAAGAATATCTTCTTTTCATTTTAACAATCTATGGTACTATTTAAAATTTATTATTATAAATCGGATAAACTAATTTTCTAAAAGAAAAATTGCGTTTGAAAATTCATACGACACACAACAATGAATAACAATGAATGTAAAAACTTTTTATCATTTAAAGTTACGAGATTGAAGTCATCGTATGAAAGTATCGTGATGAGAAACTTTAGTAGAACATTTCTTCTCGCTGCAGAGCGTGTCGAAAAGAAAAAAGAAAAAAGAAAAAGGAAAAAAGAAAAAAAAAAAGAAAAGGTATTTTCTGTCGGCTGGACGGTTTAACGGTAGTGGTCGATTGAACTCTATCGTTCCTTAGTTTAGACAGGAAACCAGTTTTCTTCGGTTGTAAGCGTACACACCAGCCTTTATACAGCTACGTATCGTTTATGAGTAACTTTCCTTTTACTATCGCCACGTGAATAAAACTCCCATTGATGTAGAAAACTTTAACGCTCGTTAACATGCACATTGCTCAATCGAGATTGAAATAAAAAGAATTACCGATGCAATTAAATTTTCATTTAACGACTTCTCAGGTTTTTACGATTTTCCATTCACGCATCTTTTGTATTCCTGCTTTTTTTTATTATTATAACAAACATCTCCTTATTAAACAAAGAAAAATATATCGTGTTAACGATCCTTATTTTGGACAATTTCCTTTTCGCGCGTATAAAAAAAAATATATATATATATATACTTTTCATTCCAATTAAAAAAAAAAAAAAAACGTCCATAATTTTCAACAAATTTTTATTCTTCCTCGAAAGATTCCTCTTCACCGAGATCGCGATAATTCTCTCGTTTATTCTAAACAATTTTCCAATTCGCGAACAAAGGATGGATTATCGGTTGGAACGTAACTGAAAATCACTATGCCAACACTATTTCTACGCGATTCTATGACTGGTATTAAATATAAGTTTCGAATTACCATACGCAGGTCTTTCGCGTGCAACCCATGTATCACCGCCCACGCGTTCCATTCGCGTTCCATTGTTTTCAAGAACAAAAACCGTTTCGCCGTTTAATATTATAACGATTGCCGATAATACGTTTCATCTTCTACGTACCCGGACCCATACGCGCGTGTAATAAAATTGCACCTATTGCCTAGATAACGATATATAAAAATTCCACGTATGCGGCGCGATAACAAACGCTTTACGTTACGCTTTACGAGCCTCGATCAAATTTACATTATTCTACGTACGTAAAAAAAAAGAAAAGAAAAGAAAAGAAAAGGAAAGGAAAGAAAAGGAAAGAATAAAACCTCGCCAGATCCAAGTGTTAATAATTAACCGTATCCTACATGTTTGAACTACATGTTTGAAATACATTTTTTTATCGGAATGTACTTACAATTCCATTTTATCCGATGATAAGATAAGGGGTATTAACTTTTTACAAGTGGAAGGAGAATGAAATTGCATTCGTAGCTAGTTTAACGCACTTATTTTAATCTCTGCAATAGCAGAGAATATTTCTTCGAATACGATATTTCGAAGCTGTATAACTTCGTGTTCTATTTTATTTGGTATCAAGAAAAGTAAAATACAAAAGAGATAGATATTGGATGGGTATTGAAAAAGACTCGATGAGAATTAAGCGTTTTATCAGAATCGGATAGCATAGAGTCTTAATTTATTTTTCATCTGTAAAAAAAAACCGAAAATCGAATTTATTCGGTGAATAATTTTATTATCGAATAACGAAATGGTACGCGTTTTATTTATTTCAAAGTTTTATTTAATCAAAATTTTATCAATCAGAAAATTATAGAAAACTTTGGATTCTAGAGTAGTAACAGTCCTTCTTTCTTCCTCAATGGCTTCTTGAGACCTCTCGTCTCATCTCGTTCAGATTAATTTCGACGGAAATGTAAATTAAATTAACGCAATTACAGTGCACGCAATTCGATGAAATAAAAGTGGAGAAGCCGGAAACGTTAGTTTCTCACGAGCAAGATAATGCGACATTACGACAATCTTCATCCTGTTTGTCTTTAAACGGTCGTCATAAAACGGGTATCATCGTGTCGAGGAAGATTTCAAACTCGTCTAGAGAGACTCGGGCCTAGAAAGTTTATCATTTTCCTCAGGAAAATTCTCATTTCCTCGAGGAGATTGAACAATGAAGGAAATAAATTCCTCGAGTCTACAATTTCACGTTCGACAGGAGAAGAAGGGACTCTTGCTCGGTCCTTCGTGCTCTTTGTCATCATTTTTCTTCTACTCCGATTATTCCCTCTTGCAAATGATCATTATCGCTTAGAAATGTGATTACTTTGTGAATTTCTGCGAACGCATATTCCAAAGTGAAATTTTCTGCGCACTTTTCATTTTTTAAACTCTTATTATTACTTTGGAATAAGATAATTAAATTCTTTGAGATTCAATTCAAAAGAATTTTTAATTCCTCTTTGCTATTAATTTTAGCTACTTTTCTTTTAATTGCGTAGCAGGATAGGAAGATAATAATATGTTGTAAATTGTTATTCTATTTGTGAAATTTTTTTCGTCCTTTGGATTTATATATTTTTGTCGTTTCAAGGGATGTTTTTAAATACTAATTTTCTTAGAATTTTTTTTTTATTCATTATGAAATCGTTTAGAAATAAAATTCAACAAAATTGTTATCCAATATCTATTCGTCAAAAAATGTTGTATTTTCTTAATGAGTAACTTTTAGTTTTAACGAATTTTTTTTAAACAAATTTTTCAGATAATAAAATATAAGCCTTTAAAAGATTTCCATTATGAAACATTGTATTATCTAATACAAATGGTTATGTAATAAATCCACAAAGGTGTGAATTCACAACGAAGAGACGGAAACGTTCCCAATAATTATTATTTATACATTTGCAAATGTTTGTAAATGCATGTTGCAACGTAGTACGAAGCTATTGTGGACGAATAATATTGTGGAACGCGAGATTGCACCATTCGATCGATAGAAATGTCAACAGGCGCAAATATTAACGTTATATTTCACGTGGTTCCGATTAAAACTGACATAGCGGGAAAAATTTCGTGGTTTTGACGAAATATGTGTGTCTATATTTTTTTCCAAATTCATCAAATTTTTCCCTCTCTGATATCGTGCGTAGGCGCGATCGATGTGAATTTCAACAAAAACATAAACATTAATTTTATACGTAATACTTTTGACTGAGAGTGAAATGAAAATTTTGCAAATTTCACGTTTTATCAAATTTTTTCTCTTTCTATCGACGATTAATAAGTGTGATAAATTGTACAAATTGAAATAAGAATGACTCGTGATGAGCGCTTTTGCATTTATCATCAATTAGACATAATTTACGAGAGGAATTCTAACGAACAGAAGAGGAGACTCGAATGTTCATCTTGCTCTTATTAGATGGCCTCGGCTAAGGTATTGTGTTAACAGTGAAAGTTGCATTGCTGTGGCTAATTTTTGCCACGATCATCGTTACTGGGTCACCACCCTTTCATTTCGCCCAGATGATCATTAATTACAAACTGTGTTCATTGAGTTTGTCTTTTTTAATTACATACCTGTGTTCAAAAAAAAAAGAAAGAAATTAAATTTATAAACGTTTCGATTCAGGATGACGCTTTAAAAAATTGTTATTAATATACATATTAATATTTTGTTGGTAAACTGAAATTATTATAACGAGTATTTATTTCTTTATAAGCAAATGAATAAAATTACGCTTTTTGAATCTATATTTTTTATTTGAAAAAGAGGTGTTAAATATTTGACTTTGATATATTGTGTATATAACATGGTAGAGACACCGATAAATGTGACGGAATCTTTCCAGATATATCAAAAGCTTAAAAAAAAACAATAAAAATATTAGGTATGAAAGATGAACAATTCATCTTTGTGTACAGAGTGTATAAAATATATGCCGCGAAAAAAAATGAATATGTTTACCCATGGGAAAAGCTTTTACGTGACTGGCGGTTAAAAGATAACACGGAAAAGACATATCTTTGTGTGATTAACGCGAACCGTATATATATATATATATATAAAAAAAAAGAATTTATCTTAATTTCTCATAAACTTTTATCATTCTGATTCTTTAAGCAAATCTGAAAAAAATGCTTATCCAAAAACCCTTTACTTAATCTAATACAAATTTATTCTTTTTTTAATTAAAAATTAAAAAATTCTTTTTGGCGAAATTTAATCTTCTATTCGTGATTTTTTTTTATGCAAAATTTAATCCCTTAAGCGGGGAAAAATTCTTGTTAATCATTCGTTCCTTAACTTTATTATTTTAACTACTTTCTTTTTACAAATAAAGCTTCTCTCAAAACAAAAAAAAAAAAAAAGAAAAAAATATATATACATATTTTTTTATCCAACGATTAAATTATCATATCTTCTTATATCTGCAATTAATCCCTGAATTTTCTTCCAATAAATATTATCAACGAAAAATGCCTCCTCTTAATAAAATCTTCTCCCTCAACAGATCAAACCGAATTTTTGTACAACCCTTACGCGACGTTCAAACAAAATCATCAATGATTTATTCAGAAAATGTGGACGAAGGTATTCGATACCTTCGTCGTTATCTCATAGTTGGCGGTCAAAAGCCGTCATACCTCTCGGATGCCTCGAAACGAGCGCGACATCGGAGAAGCGAGGAGAGGAATCATTTTTCTCCGCGTGGGATCGATTCGTGGACACGATGGAACGGTCACGGTTCGATAATCGATAGGGAGGGAAGAGAGAGATGAATCGTCGTGGGACCGATTTTCGCATTAATCGCGTGTCGTGTTGCGAATTTACGCCTTCGCGCGGCGATCCTACCACCTCTATGGGAATCGTTCCCTCGATCGCATAATACCACGCGACCGCGAAAGATCGATCGGGCTTATCCCGATAGGTGTCGTATTATAATAGGATCGCTCGTATCTCTCGATTGGAATCTGCCTCGTGAAGGTATTGTACCAAAAGTGTTCTGTGTTCTGGCTCTTTTTTTTTTTTTCCCTCCCTCTTCTTCTTCTTTTTCTCCTTCTCTAGATTCCATCGATTTTATTCGAGCCGCGGGAACAGATTTGGAAGAAAATGGAATTTCGCGGCGGGGCTCGAGATTTTCTCGATAAACCTGTCGTCGAGAATAATTGAACTTCGTGTTGAACATTGTTTTTATTATTGTATTATTTTTTTTTTTTTCGTGACATAGAGTTTATTCGGAGGAGGATGCGATATATTTATTTTGGTTAATAATGATAATTCGGAAAAAAATGTTTAAAATTCTTGTTCGATCGAAATCTATATGATCGTTTTGAGAAAAGATAAATTTGTTAATCAATATCGATCGTTTTATTTATTTGTTTTAAAGTTGATTGATAAAAGCTAATTCGAATTTTTCCAAATTTTTCGAATATTGCCCTCTTTCCATTTATTAAGATTTATTAAATTTTCAATGATATTGAAATGAATTCTATCATATTCGACTTTGTATCAGAATCCAAAAGAAAAGTTCTTTCAATGATATAACTTTCGTAGGTTTCGTAATTTAGAATTGAAAATTTATATTTTTTTTAACACTTCGTTTTAATGTTTCTTTCTTTTTTTTAACACTCACGTTTAATGTAATTTAAAATTTATTTTATTACATACACAATAATAAAACGCGCGTCAAATCAATTTTAATACTGGAATTACCTGCAATATCTATTTTACATATAAATGATTATAATTAAAGTGACGTTACGAAAATATAAATAGAGATATGTATTGTAAAATAACATTTTTATTCTCTGTTAAAAATTACAATACGAATTTTCTATCGTTGAAATTAGTATTAATCTCATTTACAAATCATCTCGTGTTACATTTTTATATATTAATTAAGAATTGATAAAAATAAATACAATCGCATGCTCGACTTTTGTTCACGCGCGTGTATATACGTGAAATTCAAAGAGGAAAATTTTTTCGGTAAATGTGGCGTGATGCCGTGACATTATGAATCTTTCTCTCTCTCTCTCTCTCTCTCTCTCTCTCTCTCTCTCTCTCTCTCTCTCTCTCTTTCGAATGAACGCAATTACCGTGAATGGCGCAACTACGGCCATCGTTAATTGGATTTTTTATTCATTAGACTTGCACGCGGTAAAACATGGCGTCCGGATGCTTCTGTACAAAATGAACAAAACGTCGGTGCGGTTACTCCGCACGCCTTAAGGACGAAGGTCAACCACGTTTAGAGCTTTGCCATTGGATTCATTATTAATAGCATCGTGGATGCACCCCGCTACAAATACGCATTGCGTAATACGCACGCATGGTCGAGAGTTTATTCGACGCGTATGTGTACGCGTGCACACGTGTAATTTTGCTCTGGTTTTAATAAACGTAATCTCTGTGTTGATCTCGAGACGTGGGCAACTCTTAAAAATCTCGCCTTTCAGACGATGCGTTGAAGCTTGAGATTAGTTTCATAAATATGAGGAAAAAAAAAAATAAACTTGAGACTTTAAGATTAGAATATTCAGGATTTTTCGATTTGAAAAGTTATGAATAATAATCAAACGATTTCTAAATTTAACAATTAATGTATCGAATCCGATGGTGTTGCGGGTATTTGAATATCTGAGTTATTTTCAATTTTTTTCAAAGTTGAAAGTGATTTTAAAATATAGGAAAGTAGAAATAACTGGAAAAAATAGTTCGAATAGTTTACTATGTCATTAACTTGAAATTTATTCATCTTTCACTGATGAAATTACACTTTACAGAGAAATCAAAATGTGTGTTCTTTATTAAAAGTATCTGCATAATTTTATTAATTGTGATTTTGTATTTTCAGTATTATTTTATTTGTTTTATTTGTTTTATTTATTTGTTTCGAAAGTGTATAATAAAAATGAAACGAGTATGAAGTTCATAAGTCACTAAATTTATTTTTTCAGAATATTCGTAAATATCAAAGGATCGATCCAAGTTATGACAAGAATTATGAACTTCCATTTTTCTTCCAGAATTTTAAAAAATTTCTAATCTTTTTAGGAGGAAAGCTACGATTTATCCTAAATTTTCTTTAATAGAAATCCAGCATCTATGTTATAAACGATAACAGGTAATAATTTCCTTTTGTAATAAAAATATTTTTCTAACATTGTTAACGTTATTTCAGATCGAATCGTAATCCTATCCGGAAAATAATTCGTGTATCATTCGTTTACTTCATAAGTATGATCGATATCTTAAGCATTAATAAGCATTCTTGCACAATGTATGGAAGAATCGTATTTATATAATACTCTAGTTTTGTATTTTGAGACTTGATTATTCAATGTTTCCAATATTGAAACACTTATATCAGCGAAACATGAGGATTCGACGTGGCAATTTTCACCAGAATCATGGGTGTGCGCGCTATTGAATTTGTCTATCGGAATAGGTGAAAGAAAAAATAGGAAAATAAAAAAAAAAAAAAGAAAAAAAAAAGAAAAAGGGAAAAACAACGAAGGCATATGTATATTGAAAGCGTGTTCCGCTATAACATTCGGTTACGGTCAATAAAGCACGTTTATGCGACTACATAAATAAACGGCCATTTTATTTGGCTTTTGCTTTGACGATAAAAATCCCTAGTGGATGGTTGCAATGTTCCTGTGCAAAATAAAACGTTGTTTCACGGATGGAAACTGTAAATTTTATAATATAATAAATCGGATGTTGGAAATTGTAATCTTCTCTGCTATTCTTACAAAATTGAATAATCCTATGACAACCGAAATAAATATGAAGTATATGTAAATGTCACAAAAGAAAGGAAATCTTCTTTTGGCAGGAAAGTATACCGATTTTCTTTCGATCGAAGAAGAAGAAAAAGATAATGGAAAAGATGATAAATTGTTTTCAAAGAACAAACGAGATCGAAATCTTTGATTAAACGTTACGATACATTTTATTCTCATAAATTTGTCCATATATTTTTTTTTTTTTATTAATATACTTTTCAGCAAAGTATTTCTATCGTAAACATATTTTTTGATAAATGTATTCCATCTATCTTTGGGATAATCTATTCCAAATTGCTATTTTTAAAAAGTAATAGTTTTCCAGTAAAATTAAAACATTTCGATTGGCTATGAAAAAAATATCACGGAGGAAAAGAATATTTTGCGAACCACGACAATGGAGAATCAATCAGTAAGATTTATATTTCGGGAATTAAATATTAATTTCGATATTAATTGGAGCAGGATGAATCCTGTCAATTATATCTGTATATCAGTTAACCATGCAACGTTATTTTCCAACGGATGAAGCCCACGAAACGAAACACTGCCTCTAATTATTTTTCAACGTGATCTCGTGTTCTGGATTTCCGTTTTCACGATGTTCGAAAACTCGTCAAAAGGGGATTGTTGCGTGGGTTCACGTTTGTTCTGCAACCGTGTTAATCTAATAATAATAATCGTCCGTTCGCTTTAACGACTCCCTATGCTTTTCCAATCGCCAACCGTTTCTAATAGCCGAAGCTCGATTGCCTCGAGAGAATGTCAGAGAAACTTGGCTAGAAATGGACGTCACGCGCCGCTCGTGTCATAATTTCTATTTTTTAATTATCGTTCCTTTGCACGATTGCTGGATTCGAGGCCTGGTGCGAAGGAAAGTTGACCACTTGTTATTAACCCTTTCGAGAGTTTTTTTTTTATTAGCATTAAATTTAGTGTGATAATTCAAAGAGGAAATAGACACGTTTAATTTTCTACAGCTGAGCCTAATTTTCATTTATGGTATGGAATATGGTTAAATTAAAGGAATGATAGAAAAAAATTGTAAAAATAATTTTTAGAAATGTATTATTAATTGAAAATTATGATTAATGGTATTATATCACGTTTCTCGGTAACAGAAATAAAATATTTATTTTCTTGAAATTTGATGCGATGGTCAGAAAAATATTCATTATTTTAGATTATATTAAATTTCATATCTTTCGATATCTTTCTATATACTAAATGAAATACAAAATCAAACAGATGGAAATATGTTCAGCACATGTTCAAACATTTATTAAAAAAACAATGTTACGTAAATTCGTAATTATTCCACTTTTTCTTTAAATAATATAATAGATAAAAAAAAATTGTTATAAAATTGTCATAGCTATAAGAAGCAATTTTTTCATTTTCGAGATGATTTAATGGTCGAACAATATATCTTATAAGTATCACGATACATATATAGAAAGAATCGTATGAATTTTTACAACATAACACAGGTGAAATCGGCGAGTTTACAAGTATGTCGGTTCGGAAACGAGGCTCGACAATAGCGTTACAATTAATCGACTCACGGTTTTTGTTCCACGTACGGATGTGGGAATTGAAACGAATTCAACGGTGGCATTGATTTCACGAATACATTTTTATGAGAGATACAATTGAGAAAATATATTTATAACTCGTTAAAAATTTTATTCTAAGTAATATATATTGAAAAGACACGCAGATAGAAATATGGAATGGAGGTAATATTTTAATAATTAATAGTTTACATTATATGTTAATTAATTAATTGAATTGAACGTGTTTGAAAAATAGAAGGATTTATTTTCGCGATTTGTAAGATGTAATGATACATATTTATATTTATATGTATATGTGTGCCAGTCACAGGATATCAACCGAGCTCGAGAGTTTTTAATTGATATTTACTCAAGTTGATTCGTTACTCGTTTGATCCACGAGTTCTGGATTAGGAGAGAGAGGTAATTAGCCGCATCAGTTGATTTCAATGGAGATTCTTTGGAATAAACGAGGTGTTACATTTTAGATTCGAACGAATGATAAAATTTAAGAAAGCTGTGTATAAATTATTTAAAAAAATTTCAGTGTTACACACGTTCATAAAAGCTAGCAGATTAATATTTCTAAATAAATTAGAAATCGTTGTTCAAAAAGAAGATTTTATAATATCGAGATTATATTACGTGTTAATTAATCTCTCTAAATACTAACAAATCTTATTGGGATCTTATCAGAATAATTGATGATTTGCATGTATTTCATATTTAATAGTCAGCGGATACGAATTCTTCTAATTCGATATCAACGACAACCTCGATCTCTGGAGACTGTATACGTAGCAAATGACAACTTCCTACTCGTACAACTCGTGATCGACTTGTTACCCCTGGGATTCTATATAGTTTCTATCGAATTGGGATAATCGTAACGTTTAATTCACGAGAAACTTTCCTTTCGAAGTACGATAAATCGATAACTTTTAATTTTTTAAACGATTCTTTATTTCTTGAAACTTAACACGATCGTTGAATCCAATATCATTTTAATCTTCCCAAGAAAGTAAATAGCGTATTGTCGGCTTTCAATTTGCAAAGATCGATAAACTGACAATAGTTGTCGCTTATGTTGATTCTTCATCGTCTGATATATCATCTGACTCATAAATAATCGAATGATTCAAGGGTTATCGAAAATTTATCGTATGGGACACTGTTTGAAATGTTCCGGTTGTAAGCAGTATTCGTTTTGGAATTTTATCTTAATTGATATCGTTTGTTGCATCAAAGATCAAATGACGCATAGATAATGATACACCTGAGTGACATCTCTAATAAAGCCTAGTTACAATGTTGGTTGTAAACGTTGGGATAAAATTTCTAATAGACAGCGAGCTGAGCCCGAAAGCCTGTATAATTCAAGCCGTATAATTCACTCGAAGCTTAAAATTGGAAATTAGTTAATGCTAGTACTAAACCTTAAAATCCGCTACCGAATAATTATACATTGTAATAAAACGCAAATAAACTTTTTATAATAAATAATTTCTATAATCGAATAAAATTCGAATTAAATTTATTTTTATATATGTATAATTTAACAGATGATGTTATTCATGAAATTATCAAACGTGATGAATAAATATTTTAATGGCACCTTGGATTATTTTATGCTTGAATAATTTTTTAAATCGATATAGGTAATATCAGTTATATAAACACGAATGTCGATACATCATAATTGGTTATAATGTGTATGTATTTTCTTATTGTTCGAATAAACTGTGCAACAATAATCGTAAATCGGTGTAATTACAATGGTAACTAATTTTCTTACAACATAAATTGCCAATCGTTGCCCTTGAATTTCTTGCTTTTCTTGTTTTTCTCAAGTGTTATTATTTAATAATGTATCATTACACCTCGTTATTCGCTATTCGTGTTTAATAAAATACAAATTTGTTTCATATATTATAACAATATAAAACAATATGTTAACCCAATTATTTTTATATAAATTAAACTATTTATATATAGTAATATAAATCGAGAATTTTATTTAAAAATTCTATACATATTCTATAAATGTTTTCAGAGATATAAAAAAATATTTTCTCTCAAAACGCGGAAGAAATTATCATTAATCAACCGAAATGATTATTAATTAATCAATCGAAAAATTGTTTTAAGACGGTGACCGATCGATTGAATGGTCAACTTCTCGAGAACATTGATGCGGAAAGAACATTAATGCGAATGACAAACCGGCGCGTGTTCAACGTTTCTTGCCCCAGTTACTCGATTTTTCACGCGTTGTACGCGAACACGCTCGCTGTGATCCACAATGCCGTGACAAATTGCATTTCTGTTCGCGCTCCTTGACGAGTTCGCGATTTTCGAAAGGAATTTAGGCCGCGTCACCGTATCGAATCTTTCCAAACGTTTGCACGAATTCAACCATCGATCTAATTTTTCCTCTTCTTTTCTTTTCGTTTTTTTTTTTTTTTTTTAATTTATCGATCTAGAATTTTGTGATTGATTTTTTTTTCTTCTAAATTCCAATCGGAAATTATGATGCTTCAGAGGTATTCTCGCGATATTTTTATTTTTTCTTTCCTTGTGATAAAAAATTGGATGATAGCGACAATCGATTTTTATGAGACTTTTTTTTGTTTTTTTGTTTTTTTTTTCTTTTTTGATTTCGATATTTCGCGAAAGAATGGATAAATTGAATATTGTACTCCTCGTTTGGAGTGCATGATCCTTGTTAGAATCTCTACGTGCTTTTATAAAAATATAGAGAAAAATAAATGTAAAAATATATGTTTTATATGTTATTATTATTATTATTATTATTAATTTTCTTAATTCGCTGAAATTAAGATTTATCTGTTAAATTTAATCATTGGAAAATTAATAAATTAAATTTAATTACTTTGTAATCGGTCCTAGATGTGATTGTGTACTACTTTTGTTATACGATACGATTTGTTTAAAATATTTATAAGATTTCTGGATGAAGAGAAAGTTTCCTATCTTTTCTTCTCAAGATTGATGTTATTGTGTCTTGAGAAACTGAGACAGAGAATTATTAGTGATCTTCAGGCGATTGTCTATTAACAGAGTCAGCGACTTCAATAATATACGACGCATGAATAGAATAATATAAAATTAAGGGAAAGCGGATTTCCTATTGTTAGACACATTTTCTATTTAATGCTATATAATACTCGTATATTCATCATTTTAGAAATTGTTATTTCGAGCAAATGCTCGTACCAATTTTCGTTCCTTAATACCAAAGCCAATTCGATGATTGAATTATTTTATAAATTTATTCTTACTAATATTTATAAGATATCGTACAACCGTTCATTCGTACTCATAAAAAAAATCTTTATAAAATATTCAGCAGAGGGATGGACCAATGAATTATCCATTTATTTTCCTCGTTCAATCTCTGCCTTTTGTCCCGTACAATTTTTAAAATTCCGACACCCGTTCACCCGTTTGCAACCAAGTAATAATACCGACGAGAGCCACGTCTCGTCGCGTGAAATATCGTACAACGTTTCGAAATTCGCCCACCAACAAATATTGCGATATTTCCTTTTTTTTCCCACCTCGTGGTCGCGTGCTGATATAGGCTGTTTAATACGATAAAAAGATTTATTATTAGAGCGAAAAATTTGTCAAGTGTAATACTGGAGATTTTGAAAGATGATTTATGATCGTCCAGATATTTTGCGCCCCCTACGATTTAAAGAGAAAATCTTTGCGATGCTTGAGTGATTTTTTTATTTTGATCAAAGAGGATATTGTTCGATTAATGTGCAATGCGACGAGTTGTAAATGTTCCTCTTTGTGATATGATAATTTACACCGAGAGAATTCAAGTTTCTTTTATTAATAATTTCAGATATTTCTTTTAAATGGATATACGAATAACGTGTGAATTCTCGTTGATGGAAAATTAAAATTATAATTATTTTTCTTAGAGTTAGAATCTAAATTGTTTCGTTCCTTTTCGTTAAAAATAATTTCGTGTAAAATAATTTGATTGTGTAAATTGTAAATTCTATCTCCGATTCTTTGTGTGTAAAATTTTGTATAAATATCTTTGCATGTATGTTTTGTACACGATAAAATAAATTCGAAGGATCAGGGATGCGCGAAAGAGTACTGAGGTCATCAGAGATTAAGGGTTGAAAAGAAGATATAATACGGTCACCCAAGATGTTATTCTAGACATTTTGCCTGGTTTGCAAGAAAAAAGTTATACGATAGAAAAGAGAAGGCGTGGGTGTTGGTATACATTATATAAAAGATGCGTGCGTGGGATAGTCGTTGATTGGAATTTAGATTTTTTTTTTTTTTTAGATGAAAGTTTTTTTTCGTTAATTTAATATAATAACGCAGTAATTTTTTTATTGTAAATTGTGTTTCGATAATTATGTGTGTAATAAAATTACATTAATATACTTACATCGAGATCACGTTACAGGCAATTATTTGATATTAAAATTCTAACTTGATTATATCTTTTATTTCAGCTGGTTCAGCAGCCGAGAAGGGGTACTTTGGTCCATGGAGGCAGTGCAAACTGCTACTATACGGTAGAGAAAGATGCGGCCAAGGGGTTTCCAGGTTTCAACCAGTGTGTGAGTTCATTTTAAATTTTCGTCACGTACGTTCGTGATTAAAATTCCTTCAAAAATAATTAATGCATGTATAACGTTTTACAATTAAAATTCTCTTTCCTCGTTTCTTAAAAGCTTCGTTAAAAAAAAAAATTATTTAAAGCAAAATTTTCAAAGATTAATAGCAACTTGCTAATTATCGTGATTACCATTTTTTGGAAGAAACATTGAAACATTATATCTCGTTAAAACAAGTAAATACCTCGACATTCTTACTTCTTTATCTTATTCTTTATTTTATTATAAAAAATCCTCTTTCAACAGATCACAGAAGACGATTCACGAATTAATACGCAATTCTTTTTTTTTACAATTCCACTTAATTTCAAAAATACCGTTGTAATATTATGCACAAAAAGAAAAAAAAGAAAGAGCATTAGATACTTGAAGAAATAACCTTTATCACAGTAAGAATTTTTTATCAAAGCAAGAATCGATCGCGTTAATATGACGAGGCAAACGTGAAAGGTTTCCTTCTCTTTTAGTGGCTGTGTGGGTGGCAGGATTAGCTGCTGCGACCGCCTCCGCCCTTTTGGCCATCCTGGTGGGTCTTGCCGTGCTACAACTTGCGATGGCCTCCTCGGCAAAGCGAGTTATTATCTCGTACAGCACCGCTTTGATAGGGAAAGTGGCACTCGCCACTTTGGCCAGTGAGTATTTATCCAAGCTTCCAAATTAATGCGAGCCCTTTAATAAATATCTGAATAAAATATTATCTATCTTTTATATTAGAAGGATTATAGATCAATAGGATGTTGATATATTCGTGGTATATCTTTAAAGACAAATCCTTAGATTTCAAAAGGTGAAATATAAATAAAGATATATTGGTTGAAGATCGTTCATTAAGTTAAGTTGATGTTGAACAAACTTTGCGTTTGGTTTGATCTTTGGAATAAATTATCCAAAGATATTCTTAGGAATATATTAACGTCCTGTATCTTTAATCCTTTTTGGTTGAAGTTTGAATTTTTTAAAATTATTGTCGAGTAATGTTAGGTTGCATTAGAAATGGGAATGCAGATTTTACATTTAGATTTATCTCTTTGATATTTAGATAGATCTAAATTTTCCCCCTATTTGTTTTACATTTTAGCACCTTTGAATTATTCAATCTTAAATTTACATAAAATTGAGGATATAAATTAATTCTATCTTAATTCTTTAAGCCTTTAAATTTATCATCCGTTATCAAATATTTTAAATTATTTTAATCTTGAATTTAATACAAAGTTCAATTTCGTGAATTTTTAATTGGATAAAATGGAGATGATTCACAATCCATGAATAAAATTTGATTTTCGTTAAAGTGGCATAGAATTAATTTATATTCGTACGATATATAATCGTGATTAACTTGAAATTTTCTTTAATTAATCGTCTATCATTAAATATGTGATAATCGGATTGTTGTACATAAAATTATTTTATATATACGTGCACGTTATTGTAGAAAACTCGTTTAGTCGGCTTTCAATAAAATAATTGATAATTGGAAACTACTGGTCTTCGAAAGAGGATTGTTTGAAAACAAACAAAGCAAATGAATATTATCCATTTATAATATATATATTGGATATGAATAAACGGGAAAAAGGTAATCCAAATGGAACAAAAGTAAATTGTAGTAACATCGAAAATATTGAATAGTATTTGAAAACATCGAATGATTTTTGATTCTTTAAATTACTCTCGAATTGACAAATATATATATATATAAAAATAATTTTAAATAACAATGTTGAAGAAAATTGAATAAAAATATACAATTCGAGGATTAAATTAAATTATAGAAATATATTATCAACATCGTTCTATATATATATATATATGTATCATTTTATTTGATACAAATAAATTATTTTATTTCGTCCATTTTTATTAACGGTATAATATTAATTCACGCTCAGAAACTTTAACAAAATTACGTTAATGTTAGCTCGTAAAGCTAGGAATCACGTGAGAATTGTTGAGCGTAATTCAGGCGGAGAAGTCGTTTTGCATGAGGACACAGTCGGAAAGTTTTGCAACAGGCCAACCACGGTAGGATTACTAGTCACTTGTCTACTTACTGGCCTACTTACCCTTAGACGAAGAATCGAATATCCGCGGTGGATCTTGTTGCCGTAAAGTGATACGCGCTAAACTCATAGATCGTGCAGTCGACCGCATTCAATGAATGAATTTCTTAGCGTTACTCTCTCGAGAAAAGCATTATAAATTACGTAAAATTGAAAAAAAAAACACACACACACACACTTACTATCATTTAATCGTTTGTTTCATCAATATTTTTTTCAATTAAGAAATGGAAAAGAAAATATCTTTTTTCTTTTGATTTAATCAAGTTAAGAGATATCTTATCGTTGTGAAAAAAAAAATGTAAAGTATTGGATTTTTATTGTTTCCAGCTTCGTTGGCAATCGTAGCAGCGAGTCTGTTCGCTTTACAGACCGATGACAGAGCTAGCAGCTTCATTGTCACGAGGGGAGAAGCGTTTTATATGCAGGTAAGCACGTAAATGGTACTTCTCGTCAAAGTTTCATTGCAGTCTAGTGTTTGATTTGCAACCAGTTTAGAGCGTAAGATCTGTTGAAAAATATGAAGTGTCATAGTTATAAATTTACATGAAAAAAAAAAAAATAAATAAATAAATCTTTCAAGGAAGCTTCTTCCTAATTATTCCGAGTACAAGATAAATACTTTTACGTCGATGCAAGTTCTTCAGGTTTTAAACCAGTATTTGCTATGAATTTTTTACATCGTACACTTTATATTTATTAATTTAATCACGTATTCGTGTATGCAAATGTGCACTGTTCCGTTCCAACTTATTTTTCCATCGACAATCTCAATCAACTTCGATCCAGAATATCTCTAATTCACATGCTTTTCTATTTCATTACAAATTCTCACCATTTCTCTATAAAATCTTGATCTTGATCAAATTAGTTAATTTTAATCTCCATTTCTCATTTAAATTCTATCGACCTTTGTAACGAAGTTACAATTCTCGATTTTCCATTGGTCTCCGAATTTCCTTTATTTGAATGGTAAAATAATGCACGAAAGAATAATAGATATTTCATATTATTATTATTATCACATTACATATTTTACGAAAGCAAAAATTTTATACTACGAGGATAGATTGAAAAATTTTATCTCCACTTAAAGTAAAGAATGAATGGAAAGATATATTTTTATGACTCAGTGGTGGAAAGAAATATTTTCTTTACTTATTTTTATATATTTATTTTTCCATATAATCGCCATCTACTGCAATATATTTCCACCAACATTCCAATTTTCATAACATTATGAATACTCTCCAAATGTTACTTCCTGCTGTTCACGAAATTTAAAAAAATGAAACAAATCTTTAAAATTAAAATAACCAAAAAAGAAGAAAATATTATAAAAATTTCTAATATAATATTGCTTCAATATGAATCCTTAACAAATAAAAATTTAACAACTCTTTATTACCTGTGCCAATAAATCGATCACAAATTCTCATCCGCCCAATTTTTCTCGCCAATTTTCGTTAAACTTGTCCATCGAGCCATGATTTCCTTTTTTCAAGATAAACAAACCTACTACCGATCAGTAACGTACGCTTCTCCAATCGAATAAATTTTTTTCTCGAAGAAAAACGAGAGAAAATAATCGAAATCGTATCGCCCTGTCGTCGAAACCTGTTGCTCCTCTCTCGCGGAAGTGAAACCGTTGCCCGTTTCATCCGGTTTATCCAACGAGATACTTGGAGTCTTAGTCTCTGTATAGGTGAACATGATTTATCGCGACATTTTCCTGACGAAACTACACGAGGCCAGATGTTACACGTAACAGGAAGATTAAACCGGGTGTCGTGGCTTTTTCCGAACAGATGCCACTTCAGACTTGAGGAATACGCGCGATGGAGGTGATCTACATAAGCTCAATTTTCTTTATGTTATAATTTCCTTTTTCTAATTTTCAAGTAATTTGCGATATTCTTCACGTTTATTTAGAATGAAAATTGAAAAGAAATTAGGCAACGAGAGGATTATCCTGATATTCTTTTGGGATATGAGGATGTAATGTAATAATAAAGTTAAAAATAGATAATTGTTTTAATTAAATGCAAGAGTGATCTCTTAAGAACTTTCAACAAATGAATTGCAATAGAAAGATTGGAAAATTTTTAGAATTTATATATATATGAAAGAAAAGCTATTGAAATATGAAATGGGTAATTAAATTTTTAGGAGATTAAGAGATTAAGAGATTAAGAGAAATTTAGAATGCTTTGCATTCTTTATAACCAAAACTTTATTTTCTCTTAATTTTGATATTATAAATGTAAAGATTATTTTTTTATTTTATTATTTTTAAATATTGCCGACGTTTCTTTTAGTATTACAATCTCCACCTTCCAAATTCAATTTCTGTATCATACCTTGGATAGAGTAGCAGTAAAATGAAACGTGTTACGAATTTGCATTTAGTATGACGATGGTGTGTCAACGTGTAGGAATTTCGCGGTTATTGGAACACCGCAAGCGATAACGATGATGACGACGATACTGTATCGTAAACCAATGTGACGAGTTTCTCTTTGATCGCAATCGAGTTATTACAACAGTGATCAATAATTGATGGAATGGCAGATGTAGATTGGTTTCTTTCCATTCGTCTTCTAGTACTTCTCTACACTTAATTCGTGAAATTATAATATTTTAAAAAGAAGTTTCACGAGAATTAATTACTGCATCATTATTGATTTAAACATTGATATATCCATCTTTTCTAAAAATTAACTATTCAAATCTTTTCTTTTTCTCTAAAATATAAATTTTATGATCGAATATACGAAAAATATTAACAGAATAAAAAAAAGAAGATAAAGTAATTGTGATCATTATTCAATTATTAACAAATTACTTTATAATTTTTTTATTCTTCTTCTATGTATAAAATAATCAAATATTATAAAATTCTGCATAAAAAAAAAAATTCAGAAAAATTAGTTAGATATATATCTAAGAAATGTTCTTGTATATCACCGGAAGATCTCTCAAGACACGAGGATCGAAAACTCGGTATCCTCTAACAATCTTACGTAACATGAAAACATGACATAATCTCGATTTCCAACCACGTAATGTAATTAAATACCCATTACGTTATATCCTCGTTGAATTAAAATTTGCATTTATAGCGCACCAAATCGTGTATTCAACTGTCCATTCAATAATTTTTCTCAAATCCAATTATCGACTTCCATAGATTTTCCATTGATCGATCGATCGGATCGAATCGATCTCAAAACGCGGTATCGTTCTTCCGTATATAACTTTAACTACGATACACGTAGTAGTGTAAATATAATGGTATAATATAGGCGTACGATCGAGGAATTAAATACTTAAAGGCCACCTGATCAGGAACAGCTCGCAGGTGTCTCGTTAAGCCCCCCTTAGGGACTTAGTTAGTATGTGTCAGAGCACCCACGACTGTTGGACACTTTAAAAACAATGAGACGACATTGGCGGACCCTCAGTGAACGTTTTGGCGTGGATCGTTTGCTAGCAACGTGTCCCCGTTCTTGACTTTTTACCATACCACTTTTACACGCGATTCATTTCTGTCCTCGTTTCTTCTTTTTTCCATTATCATTTCTACAATTAATCGATTAGAGATTATTTTGAAATTAATCAATCGTGTACTACTAATGATCTACGTGCCAAATGATATTCTAATTTATACGTAATTTGATTAATCGATCGATTTTTTATTATTTTTTTTTTTTTTTCTTTCCTTTTTCATCGTTGGTGGCTTCGTTTCAAATGAATTAAAATGGGATAGTCTATGTAATGGAACATTTGGTGAACATGTTTAGCGAGTGTGTGAGGTGAATTGTTAATTGGCATTGGAATTTTATTAGTGATAATTGTTTGGAAAAGTGAGATTCGAATGGATTGGATCTTTATTCTTCCTGGACGAGCAGAAGCCTCATCGTGACAGTCTGTGAAAACAATTTAATGAACGTTTCGTAAGAATCGTTGTGTTTCCATAGAGAAAGTTGGACTATGCGACCAACGAGACGCGACATATCTATCGATTACAAAATTCAATGATCGAGAGACTCTTAAAATTTATCTTTAATCCGTATAAAATCGATCAATTCGCTTCAAGAAAAATTAAAATAAGAGTTTCACGTTGAATTTATTAAAATTCATTCAAAAGAGGAATTACAAAATTACGACTAAAGACTAAGAAACACTTGAGTTGAATTGATGGAAGAAGGAAAGAGTTTAATCGAGAGTTAAAAATATGGAAGAATGTGAAATCGGTATATTCATGGATATAAAATGGTATATGGAGATTTTGTGAAATACATCTTTATCCGTGTTACGTGACAATTGGCCCACGGATATACCATAACGCGGAATCCAAGATGATGGAAAAGAAGAGGCGGAGCCTTCTACGGGAGGCCAAGGACGAGATCGAGCTGGATAAAATGAACAAACAGAAGCAGGGCAAGGTAAAATCTCGATAGCGATTTATAAGAGTGTTGAGTCATGGGGGATTTTCGTACGCTTGTGTTTTTTCGTGTATATTTGACAATTGTCATACTTTGAGATGAAAAGGATGTGATGTATATTTTTCTTATGGGATATAAGACTTATTTCTTATCGTGACATCAATAGAAAAATTAGATTAACTGATATTTATAGATGTTATTTGATTTAATTAAATAATGTGATTTTTTTTATACTGTAAAATAATGGGATAAATTCTTGATGAAATGCAATCATAATTTTTTAAATAATTCTTGTCATATAAAATTTGTATATTTTCTATATTATATGATTTTTAATAAACGAAGGAAAAAAAAACAAATTTAAATGAAATTAGTATTTAAATATCTTATAGCGAAGATTGGAGCGAAAAAAATGAAATTTTATTTCTTTGTACTTTTCCTTTTGTCAATAATAATTGCTATTAACACTTTAAAGTGGATTCAAAAAGAAGACGAACAATTGCGAAGCAATTGCAATCGGAATGCAAAGAGATAAATGGACTTTCCTTTCGAGTTTCCTTATCTTAGAGGAAATGCTACAGAATATGCAAAAAAAAAAAAAAAAAGAAGAAGAAAAATAATCGTTTAAACTTTTTTTTACAACGTAAACCCATTTTCGCAAAAAACTGCGTAATTTGTTTTCTTTAATTACATTTCTTTTTCTTCTTCCTCGATTTAACTCGTTAAATAAGTGGAATTTTTACCTGCAATTCATTATACAATTCTTTATTCGATTAAAGAATATTCAAAATCACTTTTATATCTAAATTAATTGTATATACTTTTCGCAAATCTACATAAAAATTAATCAACAATTAATTACTTCGCTTGATGTTATAGAATTTAAGCATAAAAATAATATCAAGAATAAAATCTTCAAAAATTTAATGCTTTCTCTCGATAAATAATTATACATTTATTTATACATCAATACATATATAAAAAATTATCACCAAAAAAATAAATCCACTTCGAATATTCGTAATTTACGCAAAATAATAAATAAAATCTCATCATAGCACGACATTTGTGCAGCAGTGATTCTGTAAAATAGAAAATCTTATGAATGCCTCGTATTTAATAAATCCCTTCCGCCATTCCTCATTTTTTTCTTGCATGCAACATTTAACCACGCTGCTCTCAAAAGCTTTTCTCATTCGATTCTCCTTAATTATAACGCATGGAGGAAATACTTATATTAATCAAATTGTCACCCAACCTGTTCATTTGGTTTTCCTGTTTCCTTTCTTCTTCTTCTCTCTTTCTCTCTCTCTTTCTCTCGTGGATTGAGGTGGTTAAGATGTTGCAAAAGAAAAAAAAAAACAACGATGAATTAATTATTGCGTCGAAACAATGGCTTCTCGATGTTTTTTTGTCTTAATTAAATTCCTCTTCGTCTTCGACCTTTTTGACGTGTCTTTCCTCGCGTGTTCTTCTCGCTCCTCCATCCTTTCCTCGTTCGTCGATCGAGGATCGTGTTTCGCAAGAAAAGACAACAAAGTCGTCTAGTTCCGTGGAAACGGGCTATTTAACAATGGAGGAGGAACAATGAAAAATGCTTTGTATAAATGTTTTAATGTTGAATTTCAAAAACAATGGGAAAGGTGACATCCATTGCGTGGAGGAACTTACGCCCGAGTTGTTATATCTGACCTCTGATAATTAATTTAATTAATGATATGGAAATGGAGTTGATCCTTCTCTGCTTAATTGCAATTTTTGCTATTTTTAATAATCTTTATAATAATGGTTAATTTTTACGTATGGTAATTCACGTACAAAAAAGTGCAAAAAAGAAAAATTATTATAATTTTTTTTTAAGAGAATCATCTTATCAAAAATTTATTTTGAAGGAGGAAAGGATGTCTTTTTTTTTTAAAGGAAATTTAATAAAATTCAGCGTGAACATTATTACGACTAATTATAATTATTCTTTCGATGAAAAATCGTTAATTGTACAGAAATTATTCACGATAATGATACCGCTTGATTAAATATTAACATACATAATTAATTTTTCATTAAGCGAACTTTAGAAATGATAATTATTAATTGTTACACAACATGTATTTATTATTTTATTTTTTTTTTATTCTCTATCGAAAGTTTCTTCTTAATTTTGTTAATATAATAAAGAAACAAATCATTAAACAAAAAATGTTAAAAATTGTATAATTTATTCATTGAAGAAATATTCCATTTCCATTTCCCTCGAATATTAATTTTATTATTCTATTTTATCTTTTTGACCAAAAAAATAACCCATACTCCTTTATCCTCCTTTATATCTTTACTCTCTCATCGATTCTTTTATTTTTTTATTTAGAACAAAATTTAAACTTTTAAAATTAAAAAACAACTTTTCCAACAAACTCACCGAATATAAACGACCAATTTTGAAACTTCTATTAACGATACGATTTGAAACTTGTTGTTACAGTTGGCTGCCATCGCTTTGAACTTTGGTGTGCTGATCACTGCAGTGTACGAGGGTATTTATGCTCGACGAGGTGGTGATCCAACGAAGATTAGGGTTGTCGGTGATCCACGTGCGGGAACCATAAATAATCCTGGGTATCGGGAACATCAACCCACGAATGGTAAATTTAGACACGTGATACATATTATTTATTCACTCGAGTTAACCTCTTAATTAATTTTCCATTCAATTCTTGTGTTCAAAAATTTAATCCAAAAAAGTAGTATCTGCGAAGTATTTTTCATCTCAAATGTTTTACAATTTATATGTAATATTTCAAACGTTAAGTAGATTGAAAAAGAACACGATGAATAAGATTATAAAAATCTATTTATTACTTAGAAATTAAAATATTAAAATTTTCCAAGGTGTAGGTTTTCTTTTAAAAGGGTTTCTTCTCTTTGTGTTCATTTGCATTTCAAGGGTACCAGCGTATTTATAAGACCTCTGTCACAATCGTAGGAAAATTTCGTGAGAAGCAATAGTAACACTTCGTGGCAAAGGACAAAGTATTGCAAAATGCAGTGGAATACGTGTATAGCATTCCAAAATTAAATCGATCGAATTTCGGTATTCTCTTTGTCGCGATAGTACGTGAAGAATTTTATTAATCTCCTTGCTCGTTTGTTTAGCAAGAATTGGGATAAATAAATAATTTAAAAATATTTTATTTTAGAATTTTGCAAGGAAAACATTTCGATATTGCATTTCACGTTTCATATTTTTCTACTTTTCTACGTTAAATCATTAAAAAGAATTAAAAAATTTTTAGATAAAGTTTCGTGTATTAACCGATTAATTTGTTTGTCTATAAAGTATAATACCGCATGTAATTATTTAATTTTTGCATTGTACCACGAAGAATGTAATTAATTAAGTGGTGCCAGTAATTTAACTACACAATACTGAACTAATAAATACCGCGTCATTAAGTGGCTTTCATAGATCGTATATCCATATTTATTCTTTTATATCATAATATGTATTTTCAAACTTCATTTGAATTTTGCGTCATGAAATTAGCATTCATCTCACGCATGACCAAAAAAATTTTTTTTTTCAGAAATAAACGATGCTCTCGTGTTATAAATTATAGTCTTTTTTTTTTTTTTTGGTGTAATTAACTTGTGCAGACATGAAACTGTTTATTCTTTGATCTAAACTTTTTTTATATTCCATTTGTTGAAATTTTTTGGAAAATTGAAATTATTATTTTTCCAATCGTTTTTACGTGCAATGTTTATAAATTCATTGCACTGTCACATTTCTATGGAACAAAAGAGAAAGCTCTCGACTCTCGACGAAAAAAGGAAAGTTTTTTCTTCATTGAAATGTCACTTATGTGATTAACATGGAAATATATCCATTTAGTTACTAGTACATGTTTCGAATCGAAGCACCATTTTAAACTGGTTACTTTCAAGGTTACAATTATGCATGATGAAGCAGTAGTAGAGTTCTTATATATACATCTCTCTCTTTATAAATGAATATATTTCAGATAAATTTAAGAGATATCGTTTCGTAAATCATAATATGAAAATATTTATTGAACACGTTGATTGGCATGTTTTCACATCATATCGAATTATATTAATTGAGATGTTATATAATTAGATTGTATCATAATATTTGCATCGTATTTAACGTTTTTCCGAAGTATTTGCTTGATTCGAGCCAGAACACACTCAAGATAAAAGCAAAGAGATTATTATTATTGTTCTAAGAAAGGGAGGGAACCTTCTAAGGAAAGAAATATTCCAATTTCAATACTCCAAAAATATAAAATAAAATAAATAAAATAATAAAAATATTTCTACTCGAAATAAATGCTGACGTGTCGAGATGTATGCTTTAATCGAGATCTCTCTTAAACTCATTCTTTTGTTTGAGATAGAAATCTTTACTGCTCGAAGAACCTTCGCCCAACAGCTGATGGAAACTTAATATGGCCGAGAAATGTCTTCAGATGTGAAACGTGATGGGAGTCAAGGTGAAGGGGGGAGATCTAAATAGGATGGTACGTGGGAGACTAGAGAAATAAAGGATAATAGAGTAGGAAGATTTAACGGGAAACTTGGAAAGAACAAGAATAAAAGCGTACGAAACATCGAGTTAAATCGTAGGGAGAGGAAACTATTAGGGGGAGGAGAAAACAACTGTTAAAGAAAAACGTACAAGAAGAAAATATATAAGAGAGAATAACTGTTGAAGAAGAAACGTATAAACAGGAAGAGGCAAATAACACAGAGGAAATATTTGGCCAGAAGTTGGATAGAAAGTTCAACAGGGGGAAGAAATAAATTGATTTTCGAACATTCGAGCAAGAGTAAATAATTTATCCAAATAATAATCTTTAAATGCATAATGCTTCTTTTTAAAAAGATTAATAGTAGGTAAAATAGTTCGTATAAAACTTACGTTAAATTAGAGCGAATTGTTGAACAACAAATTTTGAATGCATTAAAAATATTTTATTTAACGAATATAAAAGAAAAATTAAAGTGTTGAGAAAAATGAGAAAAAAGAATAATGTTTAAAATTGTTTGAAGTATATAAAAATATACATATTAAATATACGAGTGAAAAAGTATCATCGTAAAAAGATACTCGAATATTCATAATGCATGTTGTCAAATAAATATATGCATTTAAATTGAACTTTACATCTCTTCTTTCAAATAATGTAAATAAAAAATAAATAAAGAGACGCGTAAAGTAGCAAAATAATCTCGAAAGAAAATATAAAAATCTCCAGACAAATTTAAAAAGAGAAACGAAGGAATTTGAAAAGATTTTAAGGATTTCTTCCTGAATAACTCCGAATAACTTTCAGATGACACATAGAATGAAAATCCATCTAGCGTGTCCACCGTGCTCGATCGTGTTTGACGGTGAATTAAAACGTCTCGACGAATTTCCACGTAGCAAAAGTGCAGGTGCGTTTAAATATTTCTGACGCGTACGTGGATGCATACGCGCAACGTGACACGCGTGTTCATCAAATTGCAAAGCGTGCAATGTCTAATTTTTCGTGGATTCGAGTCTGTGTTCTCCATAAAAAAATCGGCATAAAAAATATTTTACAAAAACCTTTCAATTCATTGAAAGATTGGGAAAAATATGAAAGAGTTATAATTAATTCGTAAAACGAAAAACTCCATGATAGTGATAATTTGCGTTACAATGTACACATTTCTGTTCACATTTAAAAAATTATCTCCTCGAGGTATTACCTTAATGAGAAATTCCAGGATTAGTGGACGCTGTTCTAGCCAAATGCTTTGTGAAATTATTAACAAACAATTTTATTATTCTTTTACAAATGATATTCCTATCTTTTTATCAAATAAAATTCTTTCACAAAGGAATTTGTTTTATTTTTCGAAAAATAAAATGCGATTGACGAAGATTCTTAAACAGCAGAAAAATTTATTATTTTCTAATTAACTAATTTTCAATAATTATAGTTAAACCAAATATTCCAAAAAACGATTATTTAAATTATTTATTTATCCCACGATTATTCCCTCGATCAACAATTAATAAACTTCACGAGCACGAATTACATTCCAACGTTAAATTAAATAATAAATAAAAGAAGGAACATTACACAAAGAAAAAATGTGTTTGAATTTCAGGTGGCACCATCTCGATGACAGACGCCAGTGGCAAGCCTTACGTCGGCGGAGCCGGAAACGGCTCGATGGCGTCTGTGGCGACTTCCGGAAGCGTCACGAGCACAGCATCGCCACTTCGTAGCTCCCTCAAGAAGCCAAAACCGCTCGGTATTCACAATCCCGGTTTCTCGGCCCACAGCCCCACTCTCTCGAGAAATGGTTCGCAAAAGAAAGTGCGAATTCAGACCCACTCAACCGAGGTTTAACGCGTATCAGCGAGGATGGAAGAGCCTCGATGATTTTTTCTTTTTTTTTTTTTTTTTTTTTTTTTTCACGCGAGTCGACTCGACGTCGACTTGGTCGGAAGAAGCATTCCTAAGAAGCGAAGCGCGTGAAGTGTGCACGAACTGTGGACTGATTATTCCACGAACTTTTCTACTAGCTTTCAGGTACCTTTGCAAAAAAAAAAAAGAAAAAAGAAAAAAGAAAAAGAATCGCGATACTTATAGAAGCGAATTTCGTATAATCAACTTATATCGGGCCTTTCAGGAACATTTTGAACGAAGTTTCAATTTCTCCCTCACCCTCTATAATTAAAATATAAGTTTTCAGTATAAGTTTAAAATGTTATTCGAAGAAACTTTTCATGGCTCATCATTTAAGGTGGATGCAAATGTTGTGTGTGTAAGTTCTTATTATTATTTTGTACATTTTAACGATAGATTTTAAATAGGAATTAATTTTAGAATTATTTAATTTTACAAACGTTACGTTCATAGATGATTCTCGATCGAATAAACGATTCGATACAAAGAACGAACGCAATGTTCTCGATATTAATCTTCGATCACGGAAATCTCGGATAATCGCTCGATTCGTTCGATTATTGGAGAACTTCCGGCTGAGAGAGAGAGAGAGAGAGAGAGAGAGAGAGAGAGAGAGAGAGAGAGAGAGGGACACCTTTTAATCGAAAGAATTCTGTCAAAAGTTAAAAAGTTGGGACTGAAAGGGCCGATAGTTTTATCGCGTGATGAAAGGACGAGCGTGAGGACGTAGGAAATAAACTTGGTTGGAAATGATCGAGCGGGGAAATTGCTCCGGTTATAATTTCCAATGACGTCTTGACGTCTCTTCGAGAATGTTGCAACCTTCTCTCAAACTGTCTAAACTGTTCTGAAACGATATTTATAGTCGGTGTGACAATATCGATTTGACGGGGCCGTGAAAGTTACAGATAGATCTCTGCTTAAAAAGATATCATTCATTCACAGAAATTCGAATTCGAATGTTTCCTCACGTTCCACAGTTCGTCCATTCCTTTTTTTTTTTATTTTTTTCATAAATATCGTGAAACGTTTAAATTCATAAGCAAATAATTAAATTATCGATGATGTTTTTATTCTTTTTTTCTTTTCTTTTCTTTTTTTTTTTTTTTTTTTGAGATCGGTATTAGATTGAAAGATGTGATTAAAAAGATGTCCACGCCAGGAGAAGAGGAATACCGATTTAGAGCTCGATCGATCGAGATGTTCGGTCAATCGTGAGGTGTTCGGTGAGATTACAATTTAAGTTCCCAGCGGTTCCAGCCGTGAACAAGAAGAAATTAACCCTTTGCGGTCTGGTTGCTTCACGCAATAAGCTGTCCGGCTTGTTTCGAGAACCGTATCGATTACGAGGTAACTTTTCTTTAAATCAATATTATAATTAAATATTATCAGGTAAACGTATTACTCTGTTCCTTTATCTTTTTATATTTTTGAGATTTCTTTTTTTAAACATTTTTTTAAATGTTCTGTTTCTACACGAGAGAAATGCTCATCCGTTACAAATTTATTTTGTTACTATTATACATATATCTATGAATCAAATATCTTAATCGAACAGCAAGATTCTCAATTTCTATTCGATTTTCTAATAATCTTCTACGAGCTTTCGCTCGTCCAATAAATATATCGTCGGATCACTATGCCATCCCACGCAACGCGTCGTACGTACACGTTTAGACCGCAAATGGTTAATAGAATTTGATCGGACGATAAACCGTATCGATTGTTCTGGCAACGTGTAATTGTTTAATCAAGATTGGCGTGTTGCTAAATGACGATCACGACGACGATGCGAGAGTTAAGTGGCATCCACCTATAATCGATATCCAAGATAACGATTATTTGGTAAACGAATTTCCCGCCACATGGTGAAACGTTTAGGGAATGGAACGGTTAATTAAATCCAGTTGCGTTAAATCGTGTATGATTTAAGAAGGTGGGAGGGAAAGGAAAAAACGAAAAGAGAAGATAGCAACAATCCTGTTATTATCGTCGTTCGATTATTGATTTTACGTCACGGTTGGAACGGCGTGTTACTATGGGTATTATGGATGGTCGAAAGGAGAGAAATTAAAGCCGATTGTTAACTATCGTTTTTTTTTTTTTCGCGTGAGATCGAAACTCGATGCCGTAAATCTGGCATCGTTTGATTGAAAATATTATATAGAATTAAATTCGCGAACTGATGTGACCGATATTATTATTGGAATGCACGAATCAATCGATACCTGACTCCTGATCGTGTAATTTCGCTAAGTATTCTTTATCTTTGATCATTAAAAGGTGTAAATTATTTAATTGGAGTTATTGCAAAGTATTTATATATATATATATATATAATATATAGCAGATATATGGAATACTTAATGAAATTAATTTTTATCTCATCAAATTCGAGGTGCGATTTCCTAAAATCCTTATATTTAAAATATATTTATTTTTTTATTTATTTTTGGATCCAAGAGAGATACTTATTGAATTTATTTCGTCGTGACAATAAAATAAAATTCAAGATGGCCACCTCGAATTTAGATGTCACGCACACATTCCTCTACATTGTTGCATTGTCAAGAAATTAACAAACAGATTTCTCTATTTGCTAAATTCAAAAGAAAAGAAAAAAGAAGAAGAAGAAGAAGAAGAAAAAGGAAAGAGGAAATCTGCATTCCAATAATAACATCGTTCCACGTCAACGAAGTCGCAGGATACGTGATACATTTTTCTAGTTTCCCTTCCCTTCTCTTTCATTTCCTCCATATTTTTTTTTTCTTTTTTTCTCCTTCGCTCTAGTTTTTTCAATCTAACCTTTTCTCTATATCCCTGTACACTCCTTGTTCGTCGCATAGTAGGTTTAACTCGACGTTTCCTCGTTCGAGGAACGAAGTATAAATAAAATATTTACTGCGTCGCATCCGTCCAGCCCTGCATAGGCAGCTAACCGTCAAACGGTGAGAGTTATATATATAAATATAAATATATAAATATATTTATATTTTTTAGCGATTGTTTTAATATATATATATATATATATAAATATGAGAAAGAAGTTTATATAAATTTATAAATATGTATATGTTTTTATTATTTGCGCGCGCGCGACACTCGAGATGATATAATTGAGATTTTGTTTCGCTCGTGTCATTTGTCTCGAGAGAGAGAGTGAAAAAAAAAAAAAGAGAGAAAGAGAGAACAAGCGTTTTACTCGTTAGAAAGTATATAATTATTAATATTATTTTTTATTACTGTTGCTGTTGGTGTCGTGACACTATTCCTTTCTTCAAGGAAGTTTTTTTTTTTTCTCTTTTTATGCTTCTTTTTTTCGTCGATAGTTTCGAAGTTATTTATAATTTTTATTCGAGGATTTATATCGAATACTGATGATTTTCTTCACTTCGTCCCTTTCTTTTAATTACCTTCTTCTTCTTTTTTTATTTTTCTTTTTTTTTTTTTATTAGGACTTTGTGCGCATAGTTGTTGATACTTTATTTATTTAATTCGAATTGAAGATCGAAATCAATTTTTTTTTTCAATCATTTCCTGATTTTTGGTCGATTTTATTTTTAACGAAAGATTTTTGTTTTTTTTTTTTTTTTTTCTTTTAAGATTTATTCTTTTTTTTAATTAGAACATTAATATTTCGTCGGTTTGAATTATATTTAATAGTAAATTATAGAAATTTATCCGTTCCATTGGTTAAACTGATATTTTTTTTTAAATTCGTGAGATTTATATTTTTTTGTGGATAATTAAAAAAGTAATCATCCGCGTTTTTATCGTTAATAAAAACTTTTGCCGAAACGAATCACACGAGCTGAGTATCTTTTTCTTAAGATCTACGCAAGAATTACTTCGATATCCAAAAGATCGAAAAGAAATTCTGTATTAAAGATTTATTTAAAAAAAAAAAAAATTGTATTCATAATTCTTAGTGATATTCATTTTGCACAAAATTGATATTGCATCACCAATTCTCTAAGTCTTATTTAATAATTTCAATTAATTCGTAAGAAAATTTCTTCTGTTAAAAATAATCCTTACGTGTTCAAGATCCTTAATGTGTTCAACATGTTCTACACGTTGAGAAAAGTTATTATTTTATTGTTTAATAAAAAAAATTGTTAGAAAATTTACAAAAAAGCAAAACAAAAAAAAAATCGAAAAAATATAAAATTAAAAAATTTTATAGGAGAAAAAAAGGAAAAAAAATAATTCTTTTCTGGATTTCGAAAAAGAAAAGCGCTTGCGTGACTCGAACTCTGTCTTTTTCCTTTAAGAAACGACAGTTGAAGTGAGATCGATTTCAAATTCATATAGATTTTTACGCGTGCAAATGTAATCTTATATTTAAAAAAAAAAAAAAAAAAAGAAAAAAAAGGAAAAAAAAAAGGAAAATTCGTATTTCCACTTTTTTGCACATTTTGCTATCGAGATCGATGCATCGCGAATATTGTGCGTGTCTCGATGAATTTTGTAACGACCAGTACGACGTTGAATCGTGCGAGGACTGTATATGCGAGGAAATCGATAATAAAGGAATTTTTATGATTCACGATCACCTGCAAGCCCTCTTTCTCACTTGCTCGTATTCGCAACGAACGTATTCCACTATTCCACGATGGATACAAAAATTCCATCCCCCATCATTTGCGACACCTCGATCCCGAATAACAATCATTCGCTTCATTTACCGTGAAAAAAAAAAAAAGAAAAAATACAAATGTTTTATTCCTTAACAGATGAGAGGAAGAGGGGAATAAAGCGTGACACGGGGTGGTAAAAAAATTAACGTTTCATTTATTAGCTTACAGACTGAAAATGAAAACTTAAAACGACACGAACAACAGCGTCTTTCGGGCCACGCGTCCCTCACGGCAGTACACGGATTCTTTCAACGCATCTTCTCGTGCACGAACGATCGGAAGGGAAGGGAAGGGGAGAAGGGAGAGTCGTCGAAATAGAAGAAAGGAGTATCGAATAGGGGAGAAGATACGAGAAGAAGAGAGGGAGAGAGAGAGAGAAAGAGAGAGAGAAAGAAAAGATTCGTTGGTTGTTCTGAAATGTTCTGATCCTTTTGTCGTTTCTTTCTTGATCACGAGCTACCCGGTTCAATTAGATACCTGTAACTGTACAAAAATAATAATAATCTACGAAATCCACGTCTCGAGAAAGAGGATACGGATAAAACGAGACGCGTTATTCGTTTCATTTGAACGGAAATGAATGATCTCAACTGAGCTGAGAGAGATAGAATGGCCGAGACTGGTCTCGTTTCGTAACTTTGGCTCGTCGAGGATTCGTCCGTTTCAAACCTGTTTTTTTTTTCGCGAGTTTATCGACAAACGTTGGAAGAGAGAGAGTGAGAGAGAGAGAGAGAGAGAGAGAGAGAGAGAGAGAGAGAAGGGAATCCCTCGGATCTAGAGTAATAAAAATAATTTACAAATCGCCACTAACGGTGTCGCTGCTACATTAGAATGTTACGTTCGTAGATTCGTACAAGATCGATTTGTTTCACTTTTCCCTTTTTCTTTTTTTCTTTTCTTCTCTTTTTTTTCTTTCTTTTTTTCCTTTTTGTACAAAGTAACCGCATCGTAGAAAGATTAATCCCCCCCCTTTCGAACGATCTCGATCTCGATTCGAGCGAACGAGTGGAGATGGATGAAACGATAAGAGAAAGATTGAGACAGACAGAGACTTTCGAAGAGGGTTTCGTGCGTTTCGTCACGGAGATCTTTAAGAGCGCGAGGACGGTAGTCTAGGAACCAATAGACACCCCACGAATACACGTCGAATACGAAACGGTTCACTCGGTTTTCGAAACGAGGAACGCGTCGAGGAACACTTTTGCCAGGCCACGCCTGATCGGCAGTGACTATATTGTTTTTTTTACACTTTTTTTTTCTTCCTTTTTTTTTTTTTTCTTGGCCTATCGAATCGTATCCCTGGTTTGGACCTCTTTGAATTCTATTTCCCTTCGTGGAACGATTCGTGGATTATTGATAAATTCTGATTCTCTGACATCTCTCAAATAGAAAGAGATCTGTTCTCTCGTACGTTGCTCGAGGATCAGTTGTTTAATAACGTTTTAGAAGAATCCTAATAATTGAAGGCACGTTTGAAATGGTCTTACGTTCGAGCAACGCGCGAAATTTTCGAAATTCGATCGAAAGAATATATTCAAAGTGTGTTACATCGAACAGCGTTTCATTGAATGCTCATCGATTCACTCGATCCCATTATATTCGTCTTTTATAGTTCATATTTCGATACTTGTTTCAATTTTTACCTATCCTTATCAAATTTTCTTCGAATAATCGGCCAATGTAGGGATGTTTTATATTCTCTTTCGATTCTTTTCAAACATCGTCAAAAAATCGATACGTCAAAAAATTGTGTTCCGGAGAAAAAGCATTGGTCTTCTGGAAAAGAGGCGATCCACGGAAATTCGATTCGACGGGGATGTTCAGAAGTAGCCTTCCCTGTCCTTGGGCGCGCTGGAGATGAGTTCCCGCCGTTTCCAGACCGGTTGCGCTGCCCCACCTCGTTGGTTTTGCCCGCCTGCAGCCGAGGACGTGGAGGAAATGGCCACGGAGGACGAGGACGAAACCGAGACAGTGTTTTTCCCCGCCAACGTGTCGGAATCGGGGATGTGACGAGTTTGGTGTCTGGAATCCGTGTAACGCCTCTTCGTGTATTTCTTGCTCTCCGAGGAGGTCGTGGAGGTGGTCTTGGCCTGCTGCGACAGGCTGATCCCGGTATCCGGTCTGGAAATCTGCAACATCCTCTCGATATCGGCGGTCTTGGACCTGAAAAAAGGCGCGATGCTTCTAATCGATCCTTTCTTTTCCTTCTTCTTTTTTTCTTTTCGAAAGAAGAGACTATTTTCCTACGATGAAAGGATGAATTAATTTGAATCGCATTTCTCATCGATATTAATAACAAATTATCCATTATCCAACTTTTATGATAATGAAAAACGGTCAACAACGCACCGATTTAATCGAGCGTAAAGTGTCCAAAAAAAGAAAAGCACAGAAAATGTAAAAGTGTGAGAGTAACAAAATGAAATAAACGGAATAGTTAGCGCAGAAAAAAAGTAACGAGCGAGTGAACAACAATGAAACAGTAACGGAATCGTGGAGAAAAGCGCGAGTAACCTAGCAACGAGCAATCGAATCTCGAGATATCAAGGTGAATGCACCACGGTACGTTGTACTAGATTCACGAGGGAGGGTGAACGAACTGTCCCAGATGTTTCGCTCGAATACCAGAACGGTGGCACGGATCAAGATCATCCGTGGCCAATTCCTGCCAGTGGCGCACGGAAGGCCGCATAGCCGCCCGTAGGAATAATCAGGATTCCCTCACCTCAAAACCGCACCGCCGATGCTGGTGATGCTCGGCGTGTACGGGGCCGCGGCGCTCCTCGACGCGTCCTGGCTGCTGCTCGACCTGGTCACCTGGCGCACCTCGCTCGACGTTGTGAACGACACCCTTTGGAGAACGGCCTGTTGGTCGGGGATGTAGGAGACGGCGGTCACCGCGCTGTCGGGGCTCGCCGGTGGCGACGACGCCCACGAGGGTGGAGAACTCGGCACCTGGTCGCCCGACAACGTGGCGGAAGAGCCCACGGCGCTGTCGCTTCCGTGCCTTCCACCTGCTCCAATCGATCTTCATTGAATACGTTGTTCTCCACTTTTTTTATTTTATTCTTGGAAGAACGGGAAATCGAGGGAGTTTGGAAAAATGTATTTCAAAAAGCAAAGGGGCGATACCTTCGCTGCAAATCGAAGTTGCCTCGAGAAATCGAGAGGGTTTGGAAAAATATATTTCAGAAAATGTATTGAGAAATAGTATCTTAAATGATAGAGCAAAAAGGAGGCGATATCTTCGCTGCAAATCTAAGTTGCCTCGAGAAATCGAGAGGGTTTGGAAAAGTATATTTCAGAAAGTGTATTGAGAAATAGTATCTTAAATGATAGAGCAAAAAGGAGGCGATATCTTCGCTGCAAATCTAAGTTGCCTCGAGAAATCGAGAAGGTTTGGAAAAATATGTTTCAGAAAATGTATTGTGAAGTGATATTTTAAATGATAAAACAAAAAGAAAACGATACCTTCGCTGCAAATCGAAGTTGCCTCGAGAAATCGAAAGGGTTTATTTTTTTCTGAAAAATATATTTCAGAAGGTGTATTGAGAAATGATATTTTAAATAATAGAGCAAAAAGGAGGCGATACCTTCGCTGAAAATCGAAATTACCTCGAAAAATAGAAAGAGTTTGGAAAAGTATATTTCAGAAAGTGTATTGAGAAGTGATATTTTAAATGATAGAACAAAAAGGACACAATACCTTCGCTGCAAATCGAAATTACCTCGAGAAATAGAAAGAGTTTGGAAAAGTATATTTCAGAAAGTGTATTGAGAAGTGATATTTTAAATGATAAAGCAAAAAGAAAATGATACCTTCGTTGCAAATCAAAGGAATTTGGAAAAGTGAATTTCAGAAATTGAAAGTGTATTGGAAAGGATAATAGAGCAAAAAGGGGGCGATACCTTCGCTGCAACCGGAAATCGATCGTTGCCTCTGCCTCCTCGGAGGCGCGCTAGGCTGCTTCGGAGTCTCCTCGATGTAAGGTATGTCCGGATCGTCGAGGTTCAATGTGAACGCTCCGGACATGGGTATGGTGAGGCTGGCGGTGATCACCATAGGCGAGGATCTTCTTCGTGGATCAGCTGGATCCTCGCTCGACCCGCTATCCACGCTATTGCTCCTTCCCTCCTCCTTTCGTCGGCTTCCAGGCCTCTTTGGCCGCCTCGGCCTTGGACCTATATCGCCGCCCACGCCTGCCGTCTGATGAAGACACTGCTCCCTGGTCCATACCTTTAACGATCGAAATTGACCCAGTTTCATTGAAGATCATTGGCTGAGTCGTGGATCCATTTCTGGTCCAAACACTCGTAGCTTCGATCGAATTAATTTCGCAGAATGAACTTATTTTTATACTGATTTCATTACTGAAAATTTCAAATTTCATTCGATCAAATTGAGAAGATCAAGATCTGGCATCGAACTTGCCGAAGAACGAGACTCTTTCAATTAACGCAATAACAAATTAAACGACTTGATTAGAAAAATAAAACTTTGCTACTAAAATATACAGAAACGCGAATGTTTAAATTCGATTCATTTTCGTCTTTTCAACTTGGGGAAATAAAATAAGAGAAAGAGGCGGATACAGGGTAAGAAGTTTATCCCTAAGTTTGAAGTCGAGCCATATCTTTCCTCGATCTCGAAAACGTTGAATACGTCAGAGCGATACAGAGAAACGGTGGAGGGATAATCTCGTTCGATCTGGTTACCTTTCTGGTCGAGGTGGTGGTTCCGGCCGTGGTCGTTGTCGACGTCGTAAGCGTCGTCTCCTCGACCGAGAAGTTTTCAGCCTCGCTGCATGGATCCGCCTCGTCACCGCATTGTCTGTGAAAAATCCAAACGAAATCCACGCCGTCATCTTTTTCCATCCATCTGATATACTCTTGAGTTGGCTTTTTGCCACGGGCTCTCTCGATCGGATTAAAAATCTTTGAGAGAGGATCGGCGGAAAGACGAAGAATGGTAAATTTTCTTTCTCATGATTCTTCTCGAATTCACTTGGCGACATTGCGAGAAATATACTTGGAAAATTAATATGCAACAAGAGATACATCGTGAACGAGTTTCGCAGTTTTTTGACAGATTCGTGGAATTTTGAAAAAAGGTTAAAAAGAACTTGGTGGTTCTCGTTGGAAACTCTAAAGTATCTGGACAAAATTAAGCGTTGTCACCAAAGATTCTTCTTAAGATTTGGAGGAGAAGGGTATCTCTCTGGGATAGAAGATTAAAGATAGAGAAACGCCATTCCGTTTCAGATACCCACTCTTCGACACGTCGAGAAAGGGCGAGATCCAAATCGGCCGGATGGGTGTCCATCATGTGCAAGTAGACCTCGTCTAAAAGAGCTGCTGGCACTGTGAATAACGTGGTGGCATGTTCCAAAAGGGCCCTGACCACGTTTATTACGTCTATCCTTTCTTCTGCCCTCTCCGCGGACACCTCAGACCTTTGCCCTGGCTTCACGCAGTGGAGGATGTTTGGGGCGAACACCTTCCAAAAAAATTGAACAAATCAATTCGTGAATTCGACTTTGAAAAGAAAATTAGGAAATTAAATTTTTTCGAACAATTGATCTTGATTTAATTGAAACCGAATTATATTATACGTTTCCTTCACGAAAATCCTGAAAATTGTTTCCTATAACAATATCTCCATAACAACAATAATAATAAAAACAGATTGAATAGCAATAAAACCTATCTGAAAAAAATATGGAATCCAAGTATGAATCACTTTCGAGAAAAATTTCCAAAAATCTCACAAAGCTGTTCCTTTCAAACTATCCAGAGAATTTCGACTCAACTGTTTCGAATCCACTCACCGTGGCCAAATTGGTCGTGTCCATCTTGTTCCCCGCCACCCATTCACCCCTCTCGTTCTTTTGATCTTCGCTGTTCGCCGCCACCACGTTGAGGAAGTTCAAAAGTGCCCAAAGAGTCTCGCGGTTCGGCGTTGGCAGCAGTTGGACGAGATGCTGAAGTGCCTCTTGCTGAAGTCTCCTGTTCCGGATCTCTGTTGGGAAGATCACTTTCAATGCGAGATAACTGATTGAACGTCGAGGAAGATAAAATTGTATCGGAGAAGGGTGAAAGGATGGAATGTGCGAAACGCTCTTTTGACCACTTCATCTCTGTAAATACTTTTTTTTTTTGATGATTTGTTATAATTTTGTATTTGAAAATTTCAGAACATTTATTTGAAGTTATGTAGATATGGTATTTAATTTGCAGCAATTGATTTGGCAGAAGAATTAAGAATATATTCTTGTCTTATCTCGAAAGTTCGAGAAAATGTTTAAACAATTACTGAAGAATATACATGGATATATTGGTTTTTCAAGCAAATGAAGAACGTGAGTTTATTATAAGGTAAGCAATTAATTTCTAATAACTAACTGTAAAAATTTAATCGAAAGAATATTTTATTTTTCTTTTATTGGGAATTATTTCTCGTATTAAAAAATTGAGATAGAGTTCTATTTATTAGAGTTCAAATTTGGCTTCTATCTACAAAAATATTTCTAATTTCTCGAATTTCTCGATTAATTAATAATATTAATAACAAATTATCAATTTCGTTTAATTGGATTTACTTACACGTTCGCGCAATCATGAATTTTTATTTTAATGGTCGTGGATATAACGATCGATACATTAATCAAGCTTAAATACTGCAATAAACTGCTTAACTTGAGCGGCTTATATCCTTTGATCGTAATTTTTTGCTTGCCCTTACTTTGCGTATGGACGAAAGCTTGATAGAGATCCCTGCACAGCAGAGGGTCGGGAAGATCACGAAAAAACTCCTTTAGAAGGGCTGCCACATCGTGCGGACATTGATCGGGTCCGATTTTTGTCTCGCGACCACAGTCGAAATCTTCTCTCAACTGAAAGAGTAAATCAAGCGTGATTTTACTTTAAATTTCACGACGAACAATGACGAAAAATAAAAAAATAACAACTTCAAAATTTACATTCACAATGTTAAAAAAAAAAAAAACGAAAAAGTTTGATCTAATTTCAATCAATTCCGAAAGTTCAAAATCGAGCTTTAAAAAATTCCTTTCCTATATATCGAAGAGATTAAAGAACAACGAAATCGTGCCAAAGAAACCAGATTTTGAATAATCCTTAATGGGTTAAAACATTGCAAAACAACCACCTGTCTGACCCTCTTCTTCGAAGGCGACACCCGGAAAACGCCCAGTGTCCGGAGGCCGGTGTTTTCCAGGTGCCTGATGCATTGTCTGACTATTCCTGGAACCGCGTCCCATTCCCCTGGAGGGCCTCCTCCACCGCTGTCGCTCAGCTCGAGCACCCCAGAGTCGCTTCCGGTTAAAGCTCCACCTTTCGACGACAGAGACTCGGACGAGCCACCCTGAAAAATAATTTTATCCCTCTCTCAATCGTGATTGTTACGATATCCAACGACGAAAATGAGTTCAAGGAATATTTTTTCTGCTTGCAAGAAGGTGAAAAAAAAAAAGAAAGAGAAAATAGATTCGGTTATGGATGTTACGAGGAATCGATTCGTAGAATGAAATTATCGTAGATTGATTTATTCGAGGGAAATATTTATTCCTGTCTTTCCTTATTTATCGCAGATTTTTATTTTTTTTTTTTTTCGTGAAATTTTTCTTCTGAAAATTACGTAGGTGAAATTTACAGCTTGACGGTTATGGATTATTTTTGAGCCTATAGTTGTTGTGCATCGAAAACACGTGTTGTGACGTAGAACGGAAATACATGTTGTAAATGCGATTACGCATAACGATTAGAGATCGGAAAGCTGCTTCCTGTGTTTCAGCTCGAGCTTTAGCTATAATGTTTGTAAAATTTATTGGATTAAGTCAAATGTAATCGCGAATAATAATTTATGGTATAAAGTATAAAATATTTTGACTCTTATATGCATTGATAAATTAAATTTTGGATATTATTCAATTTTTGATTTTGATAATAGAATTTTAAGATTGGAATAAAATAGATAAAAAAAGAATATATGTTAAAACGATACAAAACTTTGAATTTGAAAATTTTTTAAAGGTAAAAATAATTAATTTCACGTTAAATAAAATTCATTTTAAAAGGGGCCAAATTTTCTTATATAGTTTTTGTTCAATTATTCAATATTGAAAGTATAGATCCAAAATTNTAGATAAAAAAAGAATATAGGTTAAAACGATACAAAACTTTGAATTTGAAAACTTTTTAAAGGTAAAAGTAATTAATTTCACGTTAAATAAAATTCATTTTAAAAGGGGCCAAATTTTCTTATATAGTTTTTGTTCAATTATTCAATATTGAAAGTATAGATCCAAAATTTTTAAATTTCATATCCGCGAATATTTGCAATCCATCTTAATCAAAGCCACCATTTGTAAAATGAATCCTAAAAGGGTTGAATAATCTCGATTCGACCGAAATTGCACAAAGAACCGAGCCAATCCAATACGTCTGATGCGCGTCTAGCGTTTTTAATGGACGGCTTTGCGTGTCTCCTCCATCCGGTCTGACAGAAAATCTTGCAAAATTTAGGGATCTTAATTAATCCGGATCTAAAATTAACGCTCTCTGATCTCGGTTCTATTCGTGTCCCTAATCCGTGACGTCGACACGAGCTCGGTATATACGTGACGTCGACGAAGGAAATGCAACGATACGTCGTAATAATCCACTTTGGATCGATCGATCGGCCTTTCTATTTAAACACATTTTCAATCGTTGTCGCGCCACGCGTTTCGATGATTCGATGCGAAATCAAAGATCGAATCGAATTATCGATCTCATCGATTAGCTAAATTGTCTGGCTCATTTGTCGATTTCATTGTTGACTATATATTATATTAGTGATCAATATTATTCCTGTATTTCTTGGATAATGTTCGTTTCCATAATTTCTTGTTACAATTTTTTCTTCCTAAAACGTTATAATAATAATAATAAACGTATTTTTTTTGATTTTAATGATTCTTTGACGAGAACTCGAATAATTGTATCATATCATGATTCGAACGATTTAGTAGTTTTCTTTTTAAAATTCAACGAAACGGAGTTAAAAAGAGGAACAGGTATAAATAAATAATTAATTCATATAAAATTACTATAAATAACAATATGCAAAATAGGGACGAATAATTGGTAAGAGATCAATAGTATACGTTCGAATTTTTTAAACGATGCACGTCAACAAAACATCGACTCATCGTTCTCTTAACATCGTATATAGATCGTATATGTACTCGATTGAGTAGCAGAAGTGGAGGATGCTTTCGTCGTCGTAGGCGCCACAATAAATCAACGCTATTTTCACAAATGTGTCTGAATCGAGTCTTTCTATTTCTCGTATCGATTCATCTATTTCCAGAAAAACATTTCACAGAAATTTCACAGTTTGAAAACGTCTCTCTAAATCCATCCTCCCGTTCAAAAAATAACCGTCTAAAATTAATTGCAAAAATTCCCTAAAATTAACTTGCACGTAGACAGAAGAACACGTTCTCTCGATTAATTCCGAATGAAATCATCTTTTATATTCTAAAATGTTTAGCTTCCTCTCTCGTTGGAAAATGCACACGATCAATCTCCCCTATAGAGCAAACTGTCCTGGATCAATAGATCCACGGGAATGTACGAAACGTATTATCGCAACTTCGTAGAAAAAGGAAGTCTCGTAGATGGTGGATTTAGTTTCTGACTCGTAACCGGTGGAATTTCTCTTCCACTCTGGAAAAATCCCGCCCACACACTGCGTCACGAGCCTCGTAAGGGGGACCCCTCAATTATTTACATCCCGAACAGAGAATTCCAACTTTCTCGCGGGAGAAATAAATCGAACCACTTTGTATACATTCATGTAAGAGCGAAGAAAACGGACGAAGGGGAAGTTCGTACGATTTCGCTTTCGATTTATTATCCTGGTTATTAATTTATTCGTTGCAATCGTTTATCGTCACTATTCTATTTTAGATTTTTAAATCTAAGATAGAAAATTTTATCACGTCACGCATGCTGCACTACTTTTTCTTCTCTATTGATTTATTTATATATATACATAATGTTTATTCATTTTTCAACGATATTTGAAATCCCATTTCTTTATTCTAATTGTAGGAAATTTATAATTTTGTATAGATTTTTGGGAAGGAGTGAAGGAAAATTGATTATAAAAATTTTATATTTTCTCGAATACTTTAAAATCTTAGATTAAATATATTTTGAATAAGAAAGATGATGCATATTTTATAAATTTTCTGTACTATTTTGGATAGTTTAGAATATTTTTAAATTTTAGCATGACAAAAATTGATCTAATTTTTGTATTTTTTTTATTTTTACACTATTTTTTATATCTCGTGTACCATGCACAATTTTTTTTTCCAATCATAATTATATTTGATAGAAATTTATTGACAAGGATTCGTTATTTGAAATAATACCAATTTGTAACTAGTATAATATATAGACTGATAAAATTACGCGAAATCAATAAAATCAATAAAATAGATGGAAAGATCGATCGTAGCAGAGAGAAATGCTCGACGCTGGAACAAAAAGTGCGCCTGGCTGAAATAAATTTTCAAACGTGAACAAATCATCCCGCCATAAACCGAAAAATCAATATGCAGAAACGTAAACGGTTGGAAATTAAATCTGATCGCGTAAATCAAGAGGCGCGGGTCGAATCTTCGATCTTTTCTTAAAATAACACATCGTGAATGTCTGACTTTTTGGATGGAAAACGTAAGAGAGGAAAAAAAAAAAAAAAAAAAAAAAGAGGATTCGTGCTCATCGGCCAGGTGGCGCCGGTGCTTCTTAAATCAAAACATTTACTTCCGGTCGCGAGGATAGATTTTTCAAAAAAAAAAAAAAAAAAAAGAAAAAAGAAAAAGAAAAATAGATTTGAGAAGATGAAATAGATGAACGTCAAGAAAATTTTAGAATCCCATTATCGATATTGTATTAACTCTTCGTGACGCCACGTAACTCAAAATGTACAGGGTGTCTCGAAAGTAATAATGATGGAATAAAAGGAAATTTCTTTTCTTTTTATTTCAGAAAAATTAATTTAATTGTTTCTCGATTGGATACGAAGAGGGGAGGTTATTCCAAAGCTTTTAAATTTCAAAAAATCCCATGAAAGACAAATATTTGTGAAGAAATGAAATTTAAATAGAAATCTTTCGTTTCGTTCTTTGAATACATGTATATTACCCTTTCCTTTGAATATTTTGCGCCTTTTTCCCACATTTTTCTATATTTAAATTATCTACAAATTACATAGAAATCCGCATTATTCTATTGATAGAATTAAACAAACATTTCTCTGCATATGTTCCTAAAATTACACATTCATTTTAACTAATCTCACTCCAAATTTCACGACTAACCAAACCATCATTCCAAAACCAGAAAAAAAAACATAATCACCCTATTATTCCTTTAAAAATTCATCCCTCGTGAACACGTCTTGGCACATTCTTGAAAACCATTTCAACCAATCTCTCTACCTTCTTTCCAAATCCAATCTTTCTTTCCAATGGGATGAAATCTCGTCCAATCTCGATCGATCGAAAACTTGGAAAAGTGGCGTCGCCCATTGGCGATAAATTTAATTGCGAGAAACTGTTAATTTGAATCTCCGGTAAGAGAAGATTTTGGCAAGGGATCGTGCACGGTGGGATATATGGATATATAGGATGAATTGCCGGCGTCGTTCGTCTGACGTCGTCCGTCAAAAAATAAACCACTTTGCGTCTCGCCCCTTACTCGCAAAGTGGCCATCGATAAACGCCCTCGTCGCAATCCGACACTGACGCAATCGATGACGCCGTTTACGATCTTGTCCAACGCATCCGTCACGCGACGCCTCCTTCCAACCTTTCCTTCCTTTCTTCCTTCCTTTCTTCCTTTCTTCCTTCCTTTCTTCCTTTCTTCCTTCCTTTCTTCCTTTTTTTCTTCCTTCTTTTCTCCTCCGTTCCAACACGAGTTCCTCCTCCCTTGACCTCGGATTGTTTCGATGAGACACGTCGTGCAACGATCACGTGACGCAATCGATGGATGTATACGTCACATTTGTCACGTATTGAGATGTCTACGAGTTGGGAAGTTTGAATTGAAAGTTTTGAAGAATGGAGAAAGGATGAGCTTATCGTCGAGGGTAGAAATATTTTGGAAAATATCGGAAAAATTGAATTATTGGAAATTTATAATGCAGGAAGCGATGGATTTCTCTAAGCTTGGTATTTTGATTATTGAAAATTTGAAACGTAGAAAGAAGTATAGTTATGGAATGTGAAAGGATGGACTGAGAATGGTTATAAAATAGGGGTGCAATAAATATAGAGTATGTTGAATAAAGGGAGGTAGATTCAAAGCTCTTTTATATATATCGTTTGGTTGCAACGTTACATCAAGCTGTTTATCAAAGAGTTATTTTAATATGTTCGTTTGTATTTCTATTTATGTCTGAGAATCCCTTTCAGTAATTCTACTGGATGACCAACAAACTTTCTACATTACGGGTTAATTGATATTCTAATTAAACACTTTTATATAACGATAATAAAAATGAAAATTTAAAAAATGCAAAAAAGAAAGAAAGGAGTAAATCTATTTTTGAATTTTAGATTTTATCATTTTTATCGATTTGATTATATCGATTGAATTTATGAGTTTGAAAATATAAAGGTAATTTTTACATAATAATAGTATTTTTTACCTTTATCGTCTTTCTACATGCATCAGCCGAATTTACATTTGCAATTTCCTTCTCATTTTATAGATTTGCATATTCATATCAATGAAGCTTTTTTACAAACGTGATTTTCTTTTTCTAGTCTCACGATCGAATCACACAACCTATTAACCTGTTCAATTGATTAAAAAAAAAAAAGGCGAATAAAATTAAAAATTAATCCTTTTTTTTTTACGTTGCGACTCGAGTTTGTCTGATGCTTCTTCATCGTGTTCTTGCCTCCTCGAAGAAAGCGTGCAAAATTGTAAACCCTCGAGAAATCTACTTCTAGTCGCACGTGTGCAATTCTGACTTCTGCGAGACGATGGTCTCTAGCTGCCAAAATAAACGCCACATTGTTACCGGTCTCGCGATTATAGTGTAATATATCTACCACGTGATTCGTTTCCTTTTCGCAATAATATGCTCAATGATTTCTACTTCTTAATTTTATTATATATGAAATATCTTGGTATTTGGTTTGGACGGAGCGCATTTTCGAGGAACAGGATCGATATTTATCGATCAATTTGTGCGTCTGATGCGGTTGGCCGACTACATACGGAGTTACACTACTCGAGGAATTCACGGTATATCGTACAGAAATATTAGAGAAGAGAAAAGGAAGAAGATTGTTATGCTAATAACTCAAAATTTGTATCGAGTTATGTAGAAGAAATTATCATTATTCTTTGTCTTTGTCTAATTAATCTACTACTTGTAATTTTTAATATTTATTTGTTTTAACGTAACTTCATTTTTTATATCCTATAAAAGAAACATCAGAGAGATAACACCCAACAATTCTTTTATCTCAAACTGTGTATTAAATTTTTCAAATTTTGCAAATATTAGAAAAGAAGGTTGATTCAAATCAAAAACAAAAGGTAAGGGAACGTTGGAATAAATTCCAATACTTACCTCGTCCGTCTTAGCAGCGACTGTCGGTTCGATCAGGCTCGTGAAACTCGTTCTGCTGCCGTGTCTGCTGCTCCTCGACAAGCAGCCAACATCCGAGACCTCACCAGCGGCGATTCTAGCGATCCTATCGTTCTCCAAACACTGTGACAGCGGTATGCCAAATACCAGGCCACCGGGCGAATCTGAAACAAAGATGGATCATTTCGTCAATCGAGAATAATTCGATTCGATTGGTGTGAAATCAAATATATGAATGGAACAGAGAGAATTATCGTTGAACGACGTTTATGATGTATAACTGTGTTAATAGATGCGTTAAACTTTGAAGATGAAAGAGATTACGATCGATGATTATTAAGGGGGAATTAAATTTGTTGTTCTTTTTTTAATAAATATTTCAACGTGAGATTCGTTTAATCTCGGGATCGTTTCGATCGCCAAAAAGAAGATCTTGTCTGATCTACGAGTGGTCAGCTGCGTCCCAAAGCGCGTAAACACCGCTTATTTACACGCGCGTAAACTGTTTGTGCAATTTATAGGAAATTGTGTTTTAACGTTTGCTTGCGGGGGTAAATAGGAGTTTTTTGAACGATTTTAAATTTACACGCGTAAAAATTATTTGTCACGAATAATACGAGAGTCTGGGAAAGACATTTTGATACGTGTTTCAGTATATTTAGGATCTCTTGTACAATTAAAATTATAGTTACAAGCCATGGAGTATATAAATTCTCTTTTACAAAACGAAGGAATAATTTTGAAATGAATAATTCATTTTTGTTTTTTTAATTTTATCAGTTCATATTGTAAATTATTGGAGTAGTGTAAGAAGATCGTGGAAATGGATAATAAATAATTGAGAGAAATATTTTTGCACCGTTTAAAAGACAGCTTTGTTGGGCATAAAATCCACATTAGAAGGTGAAAAAAAAAATGCTTGAATGCCTCGGTTTGTCGACGGTTTTACTTTAAAATCGGCGACGTGGACGTTTGATAATATTTCGGCTGGCCATGAATGCTTCGACCACTTTATTTTTGGTACTAAACCGCCTGGTTGTTCGGCTAAGTTCGCGGAAACGCGTCGTGCCACCTTTCGAATTTCATCTTATTACTTCTTAATTGCTAGTCACCGCTTGCCAAGTCCACGCGCGAATAACAATCGGCTTACGTCTTCCTGTTCCTGGGATTATTGCTTCGAAATGGATACGATACTTCGAGGACGAAAGTATTCAGAAGGCGAAAGAAATAAAAGAAATGAAGTTTAAAATTGTTTTCAACTTAAAGATTATCACGAAGATATAAAGAGGGAAGAGGAAAAGAAAATGAAAATTTATATAACCATAAGCTTAATCTTTCAATTAAAATTCTTGATAATAGTTTCTCTTCCATTACAATCAAAATGCATCCACTTTAATTTTAACCAACACTTTGATTTTCAATTAAAATTCCTATAATAAAAAAATTTCCCTTCTATAATAATAAGAGAGGGAGAAAAAAAAATGTGACAATAATGCATCCATTTTAGTTTTTAATTTAAAATTTCTTCTCTATGAAAATCAAAAAAAGAAAAAAAGAAGAAGAAGAAAAAATGAAAATGCATTCACCCCTGAATACACGCGTGAATGGGTCACGTGTTTCGAATGTGACACCGCTGTAAAAGAGGATGTCATTTAAATGACGTATCATATGATCAAATATGTCAGAATTTTGCCTTCTCTCTCTTCTCTTTCCTCCCCTCGAAGAACGCGTAAGCCAACTGAAAGGCAACAAACCTTGTCTCTATACCGGTCCGATTATAGACCACAATCTGGGCCATCCCAGCCTCTCCAAACCAGCTCTCTCTCCCTTTCTCTCTTTCTCTTCTTCTCCCTCTTCCTCTCTCTCTCTCTTTCTCTCTCTCTTTCATAGCAGAACCAGGTGACGACAATGGACTCAGGGGAGGAGTATCTTTCCTGGAAGTCTCAAAATCATTCGCAACACTGTCCCCCCTCTTTCTCTTCCTTCCTTTCTCCTTCCTGTTTCCTCTTCGTCCCCTTTCATTTTCGTTTCATTTCATTTTCACTTGGACGAAATCTGGTTGATTCTTCACGATCAATTTTACGACATTGTATTTTTTGTATTTTAATTTGTCACTCGATTTTCAATTGAAATTTGAAATTCTCTATTGATCGTTGTAACGTTTAAACTATTTTCGTTCCTTTTGAAATTAATTTTAATTATTTCGTAATTCTATTTTGAATTTTAATGATGGACGAGGAACGATTTTTATAATTTCACAAACGAACGAAGGAGGGGAACGATTGAAGATAATTTTATTGGCAAAGACAGATCTGGCAAATGTTTACACACAGTACAGGAAATCGTAGCATCGAATTTTCCAGAGTACTCTTTGATGATTAAACATTGTTACGTGAAAGTAAACGTTCATAGAAACGTGGTGACGCGATTGAGCGTATTTATTACTATTTCTATTGTTGATAATGCGTTAGAGACGTTTGTTTATTGTGGATATAGCTTCTGCCAAAATATTCGAATAAAGGAAATATAATTTCAGTCAAAATTTTCCATCATGTGACAGCGTTACACCGATACAATCCACTTTCTTCTTTTCTACGTTCATGTAACAAAAAATTGATCAAACTCATCGTCTCATCTTTCAATTTATCCATACAAATTCTCCAAATATTTCAATTTTCTAATTTTAATAATCTTCTTAATTTTTTTAATTTTTGAACACTTGTCGATCTCACAAAGTTTCCAAATTTTTTTTAATTTTAATTTCTCAATATCGAATTCCTTAATTTCCCCAAATTTTCAAATGCTTCCAAACTTCTCGAAGCACGAAAATCAATCATTATTCCACCCACCACTTGTATTCAAATTTGTGTTCGAATCGCGAGATCGATGTAACACAAACCCGCCACAAACGAAATAGATCCAATAGACAAAGTACCAAGTTTCCAAGCAAACAGATCCCAAAAATATCGTGAAACTTCAAACATGACGACACTGAAACGGCACGTGTTCGCGAATGGGGCGAAAGATCGTCAAAGGTGGATAAGTCCCGTCGATGGACCATTCCGTTTCACGTTTGACGTCCGGTGTCCCCAGCACCGGTACTCGTACACCCAGCGCGCACCGCAAATAAACCTGGTATATGCGGAAATATGCACCGCCACCAACCACCCCGTGGCTAATTATAACCGGCGAAATTGTGTCTCATACCAGGCTGCCCGATGCTGTTGCTGTGCCCCGTTACGTACACATGGACACGTTGCTAATATTCCAGCTGGCTCTCCACCAAAATTGAGAGAGTTTAAAGAAGTTTGATGGATAAATAAATAGGAAATAATTGGAAAGATACTGTTGCTGTGCCCTGTTGCGTACACATGGACACGTTGCTAATATTCCAGCTGGCTCTCCACCAAAATTGAGAGAGTTTGAAGAAGTTTGATGGATAAATAAATAGGAAATAATTGGAAAGATATTGTTGTTAATATTCTAGCTGGTTCTCCATCAAGATTGAGAGAGAGTTTGAAGAAGTTTGATGGATAAATAAATAGAAAATAATTGGAAAGATATTGTTGCTGTGCCCTGTTGCATACACATGGACACATTGCTAATATTCCAGCTGGTATTCCATCAAGATCGAGAGAGAGTTTGAAGAAGTTTGATGGATAAATAAATAGGAAATAATTGGAAAGATAGAGAGACTTTTTCGGAGAATTTGAGAGAACGTGTTTTGTTGAAAGCATTGGAATTTTTAAAATATCTTTATATTTGTTTAAATGTTTCTTTTTGAATTAATAAATTTTATTTTTTTTTTATTTAAAGTTTGGGATCTTTTAATTGTTTGGTTGCTTCTTTCGAGAAATAATGTAAAAATTTAGAAATTTTTTTAACGGGATTTAAACGTGTTGTAAGAAATAGTAGAAAATTCTAAAGAAAAAAAAAGATAAAATATATTATCTCGTGGTTGCACAAACATCGTCTCTTTTTCGGGGGTTCGCGCAAATTCGAGGTGCAAATTGTGGCCAAACTGTCACAATGTGAAATGCTTGATAAACAAGTCTATGCAAATGAGAATGAAACACCCACACGGTTAAATTTGTTAATGTGGAGGAGGATAAAAGGCAAGAGCACAGATTATATCCGTGAAATGTGTTATTTAGAATAAAAATTGTTACATTCTTCCGATTTTACTAAAAAAAAAAAAAATAATAACAAATAAAGCTAAAACATTTACAAAAATAAAAAAAATAACGAAGAAAGTGGGCCTTATAAATTAAAAATTTAAATTAATGTGTTCTACTTGCGAAATGTTTACATAAAAATATGATAATAGAAATTCTATTCCAAAGTTACAATTACTAAATTATTTATAAAAGATTTGCAAAATTAATTCGTATTAATGATGTAATTTAATGTAACGATGTTTTTTTATACTTGTTATCTGTCCCAATATTAATACTTAAAATAATACTTGCAATTTATTATAGATTAATTATTATTCGTAAAAAGTATAAAAATAATTTTACAAATCATTTATATCTATACAAATTACAAAGTCAAACCTGTTCCATTTTTTTTAAACAAAGAAAGATTATAAGATATATGTTTTGTATAATTCATAAATAATAAGTATACTTTACTTTAATAAGAAAACTTTCATGAATCTGTTTCTCATTTATACTTATACAACTTCTATTACATTAATCACAATACGAAAGAGATAAACGAATTAACTTCTATCCCACATTTCTTCCATTGTTCCAAAAAAAAAAATTTTCTTTTTCTTTTCGTTTCCTGTAATGAAAAACAAAGAAACTGTATTTATTTTATAATTCACGAATGAGATATTTCCAACGTCCAAAGAATTTATATACTATTTGCATAATTATTAGCGGAGGGGAATTTAAAGCGAGGGTTGCAGGTGAACAGCCGGTATTTGTCCCAAGGATAATATTTGTCTTTGCCATGGGCTAGCTAGATCAAAATACATATATATGTATATGTATATATTTATATATACATATATTTATATATACATATACATATATATATATATATATATATATATATATATATACATAGTGGATATGTCGTAAACGCACATAAAATGATAGAAGCACTACCTAGCGAACTCCTCGCAAAACAGAATCACACCTGAAAATAGCTGAACTAGTTATTCTTCAAACAAATAAACGCCCCATAAATCTCTGATCGTTAACCGTGCCGCTTTCCGCACATTAAACTGCGCACTTAATTTACCGAGTTTAATTATTGATTTTATCTACAAGCTAATTCCTACGAGAGACAGAAGAGAGAGAGAGAGAGAGAGAGAGAAATCGTATTTCGAGAAATAAATATAAAGGGAGCAGTTAAAAAATTAATCTTTCTTTGAAAGTTCAATCTCTCGGATATATATTTAATCTGTTACGGGATCACGGAAAATAATTAAATTTAAGTTAAATGAATTTCAATTTGAATATCATTTCGAACAATGGAATATATCCGAATGGATGGTAAAGATTGATCACGGTGGAAGAAAAATATTATTTAAATTTGATTAAAGAAAATCTGTTTCTTATTACAATGATACGATATTATGATTTCGAAATCTTTAAAAGTGATACTTTGTATCATCTTTCTTCTTTCTGAAACATTGAAGATAATTGTCTGCGAAACAGAAGTTCCGATATTTTGAATCTTTATATAAATTGTTGAAAAAACGTCTCGAAGAATAATATTTTTAATAAAATAATAAAAACTTTGAGAAATCGATATGAAAGGATATTTAATGAAAAGTGTATACCATAAAAGTGTTATAAAATTAATACGATATTGTTGTCTCTTTCAATTTTCGATTTTCTCTTTCAATCAAGAGATTAAGAATTTTTAGAAATTTTCAAAAATATATAAATGGATATCAAAAGTAAAAATACTATTATAATATTCAGATTATTCAAATAAAGAATCCTCTTTAAAGATAAATTTAGCAATTTCCTTTTAATGTAGTTTGCAGTGCATGGAATTAAAGCCAACGATTTATAGATTAAAATCGACGTTCGTTAGAAGAAGTAAAGAGGTTTCAGTGTCTACCACTTACCCTTTTCCTTATCGTCTTTTCCCTTATTGTCGAAAAAGCCTGTGGTAAGAGCTTTCCTCTTGAGCAAAGGTGCTCTTCTCTTGGGCTTCGTGACAACGGTATTGCTACCGAATGATTCTGAAAGGAAACAATGAGGAATGAAACGACGATAAAAAAAAGAAATTGTTCTCTATTACAGGTTAATAAAATAATCACTTAAAATAAACGATCTTCGTCGTTTGAGAAATCGATAGGGATTTAATAAACCATTGTTTGATATAACCATAAGCTCGATCAGAGAAATTCTTATAAGCTCCTTCCCTGTTGTGTGGTCTCGTTTATTTACTTCCTCCTGGATACGGAAGTGGAACAAAGAAACGAATACGAGGAAATGGAGAGCTCGATGAAACGCGATCTCTTCTTGATTGTTGAGCAACGTCAATGACCACATCGGTGTGTACCGCAAAAAATTACTTCACCATATTGCGAAACGTGCAAGGTAGTAGTTCTTGGATGACGTGTATATATGACATTTAGAATTAGAATAAGTTTTTTTTTTTATATATGTCCTTTTATGAATTATGAGACGTGATATATTATCATCATTTATTGGATTTATAAAATCTGTGATGTGAGATCTTTTTCTAAGATTTTAAGGGAATAAATTTTTTAATCTATGATAAAAGGTTAAACTTAAATTGTTAATAAAAGAAAATTAAAAATAGCATTAACTTAAATACGAATTGCGATGCAGTCAAATTAAGATCAAATTAAGTAATAGGATTCGTGGCAACTATGAATATTTCATTTCATTCTTTTTAACCTATTAAAGCGAAATGGTAATTTTAGAATGTTCATGACTATGTATGAGAAATCCATAGTTAAAGATTCCTTGAGAGCATCTAATGATTTTAAAGAATATTCTTGATTCGTTAAGAAAGAAAATTCCTTGATATTAAAGTTACACTTTATGTTCGTAAATATGTCAATCATCTGAAAGACAGTCAAGATTTTTCTCTCTGTATCGAATTGAGATACAAATTTTCTCGAGGAAGAACGAAAAGAAGATGTTCAAACTTTTTTATTTTCCCTCGTGCCACAAATATTCTAATTTCTAAATTTCCATTATTTTAATTTTCACAATTCAAAGTTCCAAATTTTCGAATCTTCAATCTTTTTTAACTTTCAAACTTTCAAAATCTTCCATTTTTTTCAATCCTCATATTTTCAAATTCTTTACTTTCAAATTTGTATCGTTCACGTTTCATGTTCCAACACTAAAATTTTGAAAATTACTCCGAAAAACTTACCGCTAGGTGGCCTAATGTGAACACCCAAATTAAGGGCCTGAAGTTTTGCAACAGCCACCTTGCACAACACTTTCCTTTCGATTTCTGACAACGACCTTAACGGTGTATCCTGCAGGGTGACCCGTCGTCCAGTGGTTCCCGCCCAGGTACACTTTCCCTGCAATTAAATTTACACGCTGTGAAATATTTTTCCACGAGATCGGGAGAACATCGTCACGCTCGATAAAATTTAATCGTGGAATAAACTGGTTACGATCATCTGCATAACAGCTGTTTAAATTTTGCATAATCATCATTGCTAACGTATAAAGCGCTGTGGAAATTAATAATACGAAGTTTAAAGTTTCATTAGCTTTTAACGCTTCCAATGCTTAATTATATTTCTCATTTTATTTAATTGAATTTAGATTTCATGAATATAACAAATTAATCAAGTATTAAAAAACATTCCCATAAAGTACATTGGGAGTACATTTTTATATATAAGGTTTATTTCTGTTACTTTTTTTAGAACTAATTTTTTTTCAATGGAGAAAGTTTATCTAAAAGAAAATATATTTGTTTTATTTATTGTTTGATTATTTAAAATATTACATTTATCATATTGAACTGATAAAAGAGTTGATTTAAAGAAATATTACTCTTTTAAAGAAATAGTGATTATTGTTAAAAAAAACTTTCCTTTTGTCTTAGAGTTATTGATTAACTCGTCTCATTGTCGATGACTATCCTCGTGTTAAACATTATTCACCATCTATTGAATAATATTGTTCAAACAACAGAGACGAGGAGGAGGATCATCCGTGTGAATAAATACAGAAAAAGAAAGGATAAATTTTTTTGAAACAGTGATACAATTTATTTCATTCCAATTCTTATGAACACGATATTATGCATAAGATAGTTGTCAACTCGACAACGAGCCACTAGATGAAATTAAATAAAAATTTGAACGTGGGAAAGGAAGAATGACAGAATTATGCAACGAGAAAGATAAAAAAGTGATGTTCTCGTGTGTTATAACAAGATTTAAGAAAAGAAAAGAAAAAAAACAAACATGGAATTTATATTTTTTATCAAATACACATGCCACACTTTCAAAAATTACGATTAAATTCGAGGATCAATGAGTGAATTTATCGAAATATAATTTTGTAGGAAAATTCTGTTTATTTTTTATTTATCACGTTAAAGGATTGAGGAATAATATTGTCGAGATGAAATATTATCGTGGAATTTTTTTATTTGTTATATTTTAGGGAATAATATTTTTGGAATAAAATTTTATTCAAACTAAATTTATTATTAATTATATCCTTCCATGTATTAATTTCGATTACTTTTATTTAATGAAAATGACAGTATGAGTGGAACAATGATAATTTTAATTAAAGTTGCAATATATGTACGTATGATATTTCCAAAAAATTTTCATATTGTTTTTATCTAATGAAATTTATACGATATATACAATGACGTTGAAATAAAAAATTTATCAAACTTGATTCAGATAAAATTTTTACAAATATACATATAGTCTTCTTTCAACGTTATTTTGCGCGATGTAAAGAACCGTATTATGGTTATAATTAATATGTTTTTTAATCAAACAATATGACATCAAAAGAAACGAAATTTTTGATGGATTTCACGGTGAAGAAGAAACAAATAGGAACGGTGTTTTTGATTATTTTTAGTTACTTCATTACCAGACGAATAAGAAAGAACAAAGGAAACATTGCTGTGAACGATTACGCGTGTGCAACAGAATTTCATTGAACGTGCGGGGAAAAAAAATAGTATTTTAACAGAAATACCGATTGCGTAAATTTTTTTGTGTAAAATTTATCTTTATTGCAAATTATCTGATGAAAAATTAAATTTTTTATCTCTTTATAATTTTTAATAAACAGTTTGGAATCTACAAATATATAAAGTTTATGGAAATTATATACATTAAAAATATTCTTAACATAAAATTCTGTATTTTGAATAAAAATATTGAAAATAATGGTCGAGAAAAATACGAAGTGATTCAACAGAGATTCTCCATAAATTCACAATGCACAATTTCTACCTCATCGACTTTTTTCCATTAAAAAATCAAATTCTCTTCTACAATAATTCAATATCGACAAATAAATTTTCATTTGTATAATTACAATATAACGAGACTAATAGAATATTTAAAATAAATTTATATAATTTTTCCAAATCGCATGTAATATCATTTATTTTATTATTAAACTCGTTATATAAAAAAAGATTAATTCACAAATTCATAAAATTTATTTAATTAAAATTAACATTAAACTTACTCGTGCAAAAAGATTCAAAAACGAAATTATTGCAACACTTGATATTAATTAAATTGATTAATTTAAATTAATGGTAATGGTAAAAAAAAAAATTTGCATTCCCTCAACCAACGAATTCAATTCTGTTTTCACGAAGGATACTTCCGGAAACGGGACAAATTCGTTACCTCTGATGTAATGAATTGGCTGTTCGTCAATTCCAAGTTCGAATATTATCGATCGGCTTTCCTGCCCGAGAACAACGATGTCCAATAATTTATGACCACACGGCTCTCCGGTTTAACGATTTCAGGAAGGACGGTCAGGAGTCGTGTAATTTATCGTCGTGCGCTTCCTGGATTCTGATGTTCGGGGAGCTTTATGCCTCTTACCATCGACAATTGTGAAAATATCGATAGAAAGATGAAGTTTCAAATCCATTCGAGAGTTCCCTTTTGAAATGAATTCGCATAAGGAGACGATACTTTTGTTCAATTGTCGAGTCTTTGACTCGAGTTATATTAATAAGTTACATTTGAAATATCTCTAATATCGAGATCCTTGAAGTAGAGAGATGATAAAATTAAGGCAAAGCTTGTTTGAAGTGGCAAAGTCAGTTGCTTTGTTTTGCCTCTCAGCTTTTTTGAATTTTTTAAATTGTATTGATAATCAGTACCAAATCAATTGTAATTTACAAATGAATTATAAGTATATATATTTTTTTAAATCTAATTTCATAACATCTGAATTTGACATGAGATAAAAATTAAGGGCTAAAATTTTCAAGTATCGTGCTTTATAATAAGTGACAAAATATATATATATAAATATCAATAATGATAATAATTGATACATTAACAGCCAGAATGCGTTATATGACACGAAACAATAATATAAAATTCAAGATTCAAGATAAAGATACATGATGACGTTGTAATAAAAACGTTGTAATAAACAGTCGACAAGTGGATCGCGAAATTTGTTTACAGAGAAGGCTGAAATCGCGACATGTGGGTGGATGGGTGCTAAAGGAGACAAAGGTGAGACACGAGACATATTCGTAAAGGATCATTGCCAAAATTTCGTTCCATTAGACGATCTATCAAAAGGCATCCTATCGTTACTTTGTTCATCAATCGTGGAACAATGAGATATCATTTATCCTATGTTTATGTAAAAAAAATATAACAGGATAAAGGCCAATGAAACCGTGAATACGAAATATTTCATATATTTAGATCAACGATCTATAATTGTAAATATTTAATTGATCAATATTGAATATAAAATAACAGAATGCTAAACCAGGTTGATAATAAATTTCGAGAAAATTAGACAGAATAACGCAAAGGAATTTTAATTGCATTCAATTAGTTAATAGATCTCTGGAATTTCTTTTGTAGATTTGATATCTCTTTTTAATTTAACAAATTAAACATTTTTATGATTATTTATATTGAATATTTGATGAGCAAAGTAAGAAGTAAATGAAAGATGAAAGCGTAAGAGTAAAAGTTTTATAAGGAAAAGTTGATCCTTGAAATAAAGTTCCTTCAGATTTACATCAAAGTGAAAGTCCTTGAACGAACAAAATCAAATTATCATTCTCCTCTTTACGAAATAAAGATTAAAGATTAAGCTAAAAATATTTTTATAATATTCTATTCCATTGAGGATAGGTAAGAAAAAGAAAGAAAAAAATGGTTGAATCGAAATTATATAATATTTTGACAAACACCGTTATTGATACTCTTGTCTCGAACTTCGAGAAATTCTTTGAACATTGTTCAATGTATTTTAAGAAATGGAAACGTAGGATGCAAGCGGGGAAATTTGATTCAATCTTCTGTTAGCCGTGTCAAGCAAGAATTTCTTTGAACGAATAAAACAATTTTGTGTGAATGACTTTGGAAAAAAAAATTATGATTATAAAAATAATAATTCCTGGTTGAAAAGAAATATAAAAACTCAAAAGAAATTTTCTAATTAAATTCACCCTTCTAATCGTCTAAGCTATACAACGCTCCATCGAATTCACTATTGGAAAGAGAAAAATAAAAGTAAAATTTATAAAAAGATCTTTTTTCCAAAGCAACGACGACGTCAAAATATTGATAAATTCTCAGCCTCACTGGATATAATTCAAAACTAAAAAGAAGAAACGTATCGATGCAAGAGGGACGATTTTATAAAAAGACCATCTAAACGTTCTGTCAATGTACACGGTTGATAAATGCGCTCGAAACCCCGTCGTTTTTCTTTAACCGTTTCAACTTTAATGAAACGTGAAATACGTTTATTTCTAATAGAAAAGCGATGTCGTTTTCTCTTCTATATACGATATTATTTTTGAACTTTTCATCTTCTTCCAACGAAACACGTGACGAAATTGAGGAAGGCAAAAAAGAGGAAAAGGAAAATAATAAGAGAAAGAAATAATTTGGAAATTGTTGAAAATTATACAACAAACGTAACGATTTGAATATCTTTTAATCCACTTGCGAATAGCAATTGGAAGCGAGAAATATAAAAGAAGAAGAAGAAGAAGAAGAAATTTTAATAAAAATATTGGCACTCGATTCGTAGATCATCTTGAATAATTAGAATATTCCTTAAAAATCCTTTGTAATTATTTTAAAACTTTCTTAGACAGAGAAACAAGTAAAATACTTTTAAAAAATAAATAAAATAATAAATGAAAACTTAAAATATTTCCTACTTCTACTAAAATATATATATATATATATATATATATATACAATGCATATCATCTTTCATTTTTCTCAATCATATTCATAAAAATTTGATTCTGCACAAATATCTCCACTCTAACAACAAAACACAATCATTCAACAATTGCTACAACTGTATATAACTAAACTTATTTCGTTTGAGCATACGATTTTTCTAAAAATTCATAAAAATTTCATTCTATATATATATATATATATATATATATATATATATATACATCCACTCTAATAACAAAACACAACAGCATTTAACAACTGTCATCCAACTAATTGGAACGCAGTTCTTACGTGAACACAGAGAAGACAGAGAGCGTTTAAGAAGTATCATTCCAGAAAACGACATTTCGTATGCACCAGCACCTAATAGAAACAGCGATAGCAGAGGCGGCACACAAACGGCTCCCGTGTGGTTTTAACATACACACGTACCGGTGTAGTGGCAGGGGTTAAGTATAGTTCATACACACCACCGTTGGCTGACTATTTCTGGCGGCGCCGGCGAAATTCCGAGGCCCTAAATTGGTTATCGCGCTTACCGCTTAACGAGATCGCCTGCCGCAAGGTCGACCTTCTTCTTCTTGTTCTTACGCCTCCTCTTTTTCCTCTTTCACATCCTCCGAATACTCGGTCACACCGCGGGGATATTAAACGGTGGCCGGGTTCGGACGGTAAAAGAAAAATAGACGAGCCGTCGAAGCCAAGATGGTCGAGGAGAGGCGTGGAAGGAACGTTGGGGAGTTTCGAAGATGAAGAAATGGGGGGAGAGGAGGGAAAGGAGGTTGAAGGAAAGTTGACGGAGGAAGTTGGAGGGGTCGCTGGACATTTCTTTTTTTCTTTTTTTTTAATGTCGAAAATAAAAGATAACAAGAAAGGTGAATTGTTACGATAATTGGGAAATATGGAAGAAAAATAAGAGAAATTATGTGATGAGCGGAAGAAGTCGTTTCGTGCAAGAGATAGAAAAAAGGAAGATAAATTTTACACCGCGTGTAAAAATTAGGAAGTAATTATAATAATTGGAAATAAAGAAAGTGAAAGGAAGAAAAATTGGTGGAAAGAAGATAGTAAAGAAAAAGAATAATTGTACTCTGTAAAATTGCATAATTAGAAACAAAAAAGTGAAAGAAGAAAATAAAAAAAATAGATGTTAAAGAGATTAAAATGCATGAATGTAATATAATACTTTTATATTAAAAAATGGAAAAAAGTGAAATTAATTATTCCAAAAAATAATTAAAAAGAAAAGAAGGATGGCTGCACAATGCGTAAAATTGAAAATTTTAACGAAGATAAAAGAAGAATGAAAAGAATAGAGGAGATCACGAACCTAATTATCTTATCTTGTATGCTAAAAAAAAAAAATGAAAAACGAAGAGAAAAAAGAATTCGCACGTTGGAATGAAATTACCTAGAAGCCGAAAGACAAAGAAAATGGAAGAATAGTTTGAAGATTCATCCTCTCGAATTCTTTCTTCCCGAAAGAAGATCGATAGATGGGCGAGGAGGTTGAAGCATTATCCGAATGAACTTGCCTAGAGATCGCGTTCGACCGGGTGGCAAGTAAAATTAATTTACAAGTGCTATTAAGAAAGCTAGGCAGCCGAGTATTGTTATTAATAGTAGCGCTCTATTTTCGTGGAAGATGTTAATAGCGACATCGTTAATTCGTTTTCTTTCTTATAACGAGGTGGACACTCTCCGCTATGCGGCGACAGGTGGTTTAAGCAAATTATTCGTAGACATGTTTTGGCAAGACAAAACTCTATGTATAGCGTGCGAGGCTCGTTTGCGCTTGGTTTACAACGCTCGAATAAAGCGCATCGAAACGTCTAACAAAAGGTTGTTTGTTCTGGAAAGAAATTCCGTTTCGTATTACCAAATAATTAGATATCTTCTATCCGTTCTGGTTCATCCGTTTCTTAATTTCTCTCCTTAACCGCGTTCTCTGAGAGTTTAAAAGAAATTCGTCGGTCAACGAATCAACAGGTCAATTTGCACGAAAATGACGTTTTCATCTTCGCTTTCGGAAGAAGAAAAAACTCGTCTTATACACGCGTGATACCATTTTTCTCGTTCGTTACTCGGAAAAATGGAAAATCGAAGGAAAGTTCGACGCGAAATAGAAAACACCAAGCAAAAAGAAAAAGGAAAAACTCACCTGCGGCGTCCACACGGAGGGTTGATTGGACGCCCTCGAGGTGCTCTTGCTTCTGGACCTCCATATCTTCTTTGCCACCAGCCGGCTACCGTGATGCACCACGCTGCTCGATGATTTGCTCTTCTGCATCGCTGTGCCACCTGCGGAATTGGTGGACGATGACGTGAGTGCCGGCGAACCGGGTGCCGAATGCGGTTTATCCTTGTGCGCGTTGGAACCGTGCAGGAGATGGGAAAGGAAGGACTGGTGGTGATGGTGTTTGGGGGTTAACGGCTCTTCCGAGCCGAGGCCGGCGTCGATGCTGCTCCTCGAGCTCGCGTTCCTACTCGGCGGGGACGTGGCCGTGTCACCGTCCGACAGATTCTCCGACGGATTCTCGACAGAGGACATCTCCCTGTAATTAACGGCCCAGTTGTCTTCGGTCTGGCAACCCTTGTTGTTCCCGTCATCGTCGCCGAGCTTCGTCGTCTCCCCTTTGGCCTTGATGTTCCTCAAGTTTCTGTCGTAGTTCACCCGTTTGAATCTGTCCACCTTGTCGGCGTCCATCGACTTTTTCCTCGCCATTCGAAGATACCTCTTGATGGTGTCGCTGACGGACGGCGAGACGTCATCGTTGTCCACGCTGCTCCGCCTACGACCGGTCGACTTGTGCACGGGCACGGCCTCCTTCAACTCCTCCCTCTCCCTCTCGAGGAGGACGGCGTCGAGAACTTCGCGGGGAACGGGATCCGTTTGCACCCCGTCCTCGACCGGGCCGTGATCGGTGCTCGGCTCTTGGACGGCTATCAACGGCGGGGAGATAGGATCCCTTTTCGAAAGCCAGTCTTCCGTCGAATCCTTGGACGCGACTCTGGGCCGTTGGTGCGTCCACCAGCGCGAAGACGGCGACGTGTACGCGCCGGTAGCGCGCGGCCCCCTGAATCCTCTGGTACACCTCAGATCGAAGTACAGTTTCTCCAACAGCTTTCGATCGGTGAGAATGGCCGAGATCACGTGCTCCCGAGTCCCGGACTTGCTGTAGTGCCGGCTGATCGTCTCCATCAACGATTTGTGCACGTAGTCACCTTGATACGATTGCGTCGATCTCGGCGTCTTCTCCCTCGCTTCCTTGTCGGTGGCGGCGCGTTGGACGGACAGCTCCTCGAGTTTCGCCTGAGCGATCATTATATCCAAATGTTGCTGCAGCCTGGTTATCAGGTTCTGGTAATCGAACGACTCCTTCCCCTCCCCCTCGCCCACCGATCGCGCCATCGATCTCATCGCGCCACCGACCTCGCTCTGCATGTTCAGGTACTTCTGCAGCATATCGGCCAACGCTTTCACCTCCGAGTCCTCCTGCAGGAATTTCCTCCGCTCCACGGGGCTGGACGGCGTGCTGCCCCCCTCGGTCGCGAGCAACCACTCCCTCTTAGCTTTGGCGAGGTCGAACTTGCCCGCGGTGGTCGTCTGAAGGACGAAGCCTCGAGGCGGATTCCTCGCGTCGTCCGCCTCGTCGGCCGAGCTGGCCTTCGTACGACAACTGCCCCCCTTCACCTGCCTTCGCCGCCTCTGCGAACGGAAGCCCAACGTCCCCGGATACGAAGCTTTCCTCCACAACAGAAACCTCGGCTCCTTCTGGCACACCTCTTGAAAGTATTGCTCGATCTTTGGAATATCCTCGGGCCTGTTGTGCGCCCCATCCGGGATCAAGCGTCTCCCAGCGTCGGCCATGTACCTCCACGTCTTCCTCGTGAGCAGCCATCGCTCTTTCGACGGTTTGCTCGACCGTTTCGTCCTTCGTTCCTTCGAGGTCGGCGGTGTACCCCGTAACGAGCCACCCGTCTCCACGCTGTCCCTCCTCGAACGCCTCCTACCCCCAGGACGCTCCGCCATGGCCGCGTCCTTTTCCTTCCTCGCCACGCGAACCACTTTCGCCGTTTTATTATCCTCAACCTTTGAACGCGATCAACCGCAACGACCGACCTGTCGATCGTCGTTCGCTCCCAACGCTCCACTTTATACCATTATAGAGATGGGGCCACACTCGCGACATTCACTCGCGAGGGGGACGACCACTCTCGCGCCTTCTCAACGCCTTCCTCCCCCTCTCCTCTCCCCGATCAGGGAGGACACATTAAAACACGGGAGAAAGGGGGGAAAGGCAGACGCGAAAACGAGTCTCTTCTCTCCTTCTCTCTTCTGGCCGAGAATGGGATGGACGGGCTTGCTTGCTCGCTATATACACTCTCGCGTGCACACTCTTCGAGGTAACCGAGGTGGAACTGAGCCGGGTGAACGGTGAAAAATTGAGGCGAAGTTTCTCTCCTCTGATCGATGAGTGACGCAGTTTCTTCGGGGAGGAGGATATATCGTGTCGTGAAACGAGCGGAAATTTGGGTGAATTTAGGCTGGCCAACCTGCCCGTTTACACTTGAGGGAGCAACATCGAGGAGGATACGTGTGTGTGTGTGGAATGCTCGTTGAGGAAAATACGAAAATGCTCTCTCTCTCTCTCTCTCTCTTTCTCTCTCTTTCTCTCTCTCTCTCTTCTCCTTCTCTCGAAGGAAAGTACAGATAGAAGCGCGTTCTCCTCTACAATGTGGAAAAAAATAGGAAAGAAAAAAGGAAAAAACGCGAGAACGGCCACTTGTTCATCGGAGCGGAGGAAATTTACAGGTCGTTCCCGACCGGTAAGAACGCGTAATTCTGCGGGAACAGAGGCTGATCTCGGATCTCTCGGTTCTCCCGGTATCGTACGATTATTTTTATTCCGCGGTACGAAACTTTACGCTCTTTTTACGCCGACTAGCAGCAGGGCCGTCGAAAACTTCAACAACAAAACGGGCTCCAGATTAATTTAGACTTCGCGTATTCAGCTAACTCTCTCTCTCTCTCTCTCTTTCTCTCTCCCTGCACCTCCTCCTTCGCATCCGACTATCGTCACGGATGCCGCGGAACGACACGCTGTCGCCTCGCCTCCAAATCGATCCACCATCCACCTTTCACAAATCCCTCATAGACTCCTCATCGCCACAATTTTACTTCGAATGATCCTCGCGCACAAAGTTTCCAAAGTTTCAACTTTCGATTCTTCTGCGAAATATATATCTTCGCGTTGGAGATGATGATGGAAACGAGTTCCTCCCGCACGAACGAGAGCGAACCGATCCACTCGTTCAATTATTCTCAGGGGCGAGTCGAAGAACGATCGAGGAAGCGAGAATTCGAGGGTGAACGCGACACGATGATGATGGAACGGACGTCGAGGAGAATCACGTTACGTGCGGCCGCGAGCCGGCAAGGTGGAAGCTGCCTAAGGTACGCGACTACTGCTTCTCAAGGCGTCGCGACGCTCGTGGACGCTCCGTGTCTAAAAGCGTCTTTGCCCCTTCTCTCCTCGTGCCTCACTTACGCGAGAAGAGAGAAGCGAGTGAAGCGAGAGACGGAAAATGGGAGACGACCGAGTGCGTGGAGCGGAAGAAGAGGGAGCGAGAAGCTGGCCCGAGAAGTGGAGGAGGGCGGAGAGGAAGAGGAGGAGGAGGAGGAGGAGGAGAAGAAGAAGGAGGAGGAGGAGAAGAAAGAGGAGGAGGAGGAGGAAGAAGAAGAAGAGTGTACGTAGATGACGATAACGACGAGTAAGGTGAGGGAGGAAGGATGAGGTTGGACAGAGACACGGTGAAGACGGGATGAAGTGGTAGAAACAGCGGTCTGGGGTACCTGGGCTCGCAGACGAACCGGAGGTGGTGTCCACGACGTTGTCACCGTTTGCCAAATACCGACGCCGCTACGTGCGCGTATCTCATAGTACGATAGTCCCTGTCTCGAGCATTTGTTTATAACGGATGGATACGAGGTGGAAACGTAAGAGTTTTCGTAAGAATTTTCGCCCCAGTTTTCGATCGTGGTCCAAATGAATCGAGCCCTCGTTGCGTGGAAAATAGATATTTTTTTTTTCGTTTTTTTTAAAGAGAGTTGAAGAAGAGTGGAAGTTGAAAGATAGTGGTCGAACTGGAATGAAGAATCTAGCTTCCGTTTCCGTGGAAAGTATTTTTTCTTTTTTTTTTTTTGTTTTTTTTGTTTTAACGAATTGAAAAAGTGGAAGTTGAAAGATGATGGTCGAAACGAAGGAAGAATCTTCGTTTCGTGGAAAGTATTTTTTGGAGGAGGGGGACGAGTTGAAGAAGTGGAAATTGATAGATGGAGGATGCGAATGAATTTGAATTGGATTGAATTGGATGCACTCAATGATTGATGCGATTAGGATGAGGATGTTAATTGCGTTGGGATTAATGATAAAGATATTACAGAAATAGTAAGGATCGTACGAGATTCTGTTGAGAATATCGGTTCTGTTTGCCAAACGCTATAAGAAATTCCTGGCGAACATGCAATTTCTAAATTCGTCGGTTCAAGCAACTCTGCCGCGAATTTTTCCCTCGTTACAATTTACAATTGTAACGCGTGAAAAACCACGTATTTCGACGGGGAGATCCCTCTTTCGAAGAATTGAAAAAATACAATTTAAACAACGAAACACCGTTTGTTCAAAATCGGAAAAATATAGGGTACGAGAAATTCGTTCGGTTCAGAATCGAAGAATATATGAAAAGTTGAAAAGATCTATGCGAAAAATACGGAAGAAGAATCCACGTGTGATCCACGTGTTGGACATCCATATGTCCAACGTTCGAAAATCCATCAACGAAGCGTTCGGAAAGAGGGAGAGGAGGGAAGTCGAGGGGGACCGGAGGATTTTCGAAAGCGAGAATGTAGGGCATTTCTTTATACGACTGACGTAGCACGATAAAAATCGCCATGAAGGCATTGCCTAATATTTCTAGGGATGTATTCCGCGTCCGGGACTATTTCTAGAGACTCATTCTCTAATGCAAGTCGGGCCACACCTCGAGCCGCCTATATGGTGATCGTAAATCAAAGCTGGCCTAGCTGAGCCCGAGTCTCTTTATTTTTTCGAGCGGAAAATCGCCGGTTGATTTATCGACGAATGCGAATTTCTAGGATGCAAGCTAGGAAAAATATTAATAAAGCTTTGCGCCGATATTCCGTTATTTCGTTCCAATCGATCTATTCCTCTGAGAAAAAAAAAAAAAATAAAATAAAATAAAATGATAAATGACAGAGTTACACTTAAGAAGAACTTAATCTAATCTAATCTAATCTGACCGATATCAAGAATAGAGATATTGATACGATTGAAAGATTTAAAAAAAATGGTATTCGAATATACGTAAGATACGTCTCTTACGTAAGATTGATAGTTATTATAGAATTTTGAAAGATGTACATTTGTCACTGTATATATCACTTTTCCTTCGAGACGCTTGATTGTTTCACGGGATAAATTATTAAGCATTAACAAGATTTCCATCTTTTTCTTTCTTTTTTTTTNTTTTTTTTTTTTTTTTTTTTTTTTACGAGATTTATGTGAGAAAAAGATTTAAGAAAAACTACTTCTATGTTATTCCATTCTAAAATCATAATATCGTAATAAATTAGAACGTCGATACAAATTTTTTTTTTATAGCTAAAAAGATAAAATAACCAGTTTACAATTTCTCTACATATTTCTCATATATTTTCCCTTCTTTCTTTATTTTACATTCACCCAAAAGAAAAAAAAGAAAAAGAAAAGAAAAGAAAAGAAATAATTACAATGCCTTCCCATCCGAACTTACCATCACTCTGATAAATTTTATTAACACTAACTAACGGAAAAAAAAAAAGAGAAAAAAAAAAAATTGTCGCTCCTGAACTTAAAATCATCTCGACACTAGGCTAGTTTCCATTCATCTGTATCAAGTTTTCATTTTTATAAATAGATAATAATCTCGCGCAATATTTTTCACAGAGAAAAATACATAATCCTTATCCCCGGCTATCAATCTTGCCACCCACCCACTTGTTCCACGTTATTATTTCAAACCCCTCTCGAGAAACACTACAACACTATCACACTCTTAAGCTGAGAACAGTTCAAGGCACTCATCCCGCTTGATCGAAGGAGGAGAACGTGCATACGTGCGCGGGCATGGCTCAAAACGGTTTGGATTATCGAAAATTACGCATCATCGAGAAGTTCGCGGCGAAACTTGATAAAAGATCGGCCAAGAAACGGATTTGAGCGAGGGACAGCGCGTATTGCGCTATCTTTAGCGTTTACGTTCGCGTCTCTCCTCGGGACGCCCAAGTGTCTGCCAGCCAGCCTTATCTGTACTCGTCTGCTCCCCATCAAACTCTCTTATCGTAAGGGAAAACCGACTTTCACGCGTTTAAACGATCTATCTGTCCACGTCCTTCGAATCTAGGAGCGAGGAAGAATACTGGGAGAATTTCGCTATCGTGGAATTTCACGTTTATCGTCGAGACGTTTGTTATTACTATATCATTTTGCTTTATCGCTTGTATTTTCGAAGACATCTTTATCGTTCGAAGGATTAAATCTCAAGTATGTAAGTTAAATTCACAATTCGATTTCTGATCAACGATTTCGAACTTTATTAACATATATATATATATATAGTTTGGCCATCTTTTGAAAGAATAAATTACAAGTATTATATTTGTATGTGGAAATAAGGAAAAATATGAGATTTATCCAGAATTAATTTTCGAAATTTCTGTCTTGCAATCCTGATAAATCTAGATTTATCATCAATTATCTGTCATCAATTGCTCAATTGCCTATTCCTCCTGTATTAACCTTCGTTATTCGATCTTTGAAAGACGCATTACTAAGTACTATGAAATCACAAGTCCTCATAAATATCGCGTGTGTAAATCGAATCTTATATCCGAGCTGTGCAAGTGAGGAAGAATGTAAGATCAGAATTAAATCATATGTTTGATTTAAACGAGTATAGGAGGAAAATTATAACGATCCAGAAGAATGCTTTGTGGAAAATTTATCTCAAGATATATCTCTAAAAAAAGGGTTGATCACTTGTGAAAGTATCTCCTTTGATGCATACATAATTATATTTGGAAATTAAGTAAAGGTCATTTGTATTGATTGACGATACTTAAACTTTTTTTATTCAATCAAGTTCATATTAATAAAAAAATCATTTTCTGAGAATAATTCAAGATATCGTTAGACACAAGAAATAAGTAAAAAAAGAAAAAAAAAACGAAGAAGATTATAAAGATGTAAAATTGAATTACTCCATTTGACGTTTTTTAAAGATAGCGAAAACTACAATTACAGGATAGGCAGAACGTTCATTATCGATCAGAAAAGAGAAAAAAAAACGGAAGGGGCTTGACGTATGTGATAAAGCCACCATTAAACCTGTAATTGTACGGGATAATCCATGAAAGTACGGAAAACAACGTGAGTTTATCGTTTAAAAAGCGTTTTTAACGCTTGAAGAAAACGAGATGATCGTAAATGAAATGTTTTATCGTTAATTTCATATATATTTTCATTAATATCGTGTTTCAATATCTTTACATTGCATTGTAAATTTATTTTTTCATGAATACATTAACACGAATTATAAATAAATCTACCATCCATAAACGTTTCTAATATTTCCAATTAGATTTTGTAATTTTACCCTCCTCTTTTCCAATGAATATGCTCTCAATTAATTCAATCAAGTAAAACATATTTTTTTTCTTTCATCATTATTTAAATATAATTATTTTTCCACCTTTAAATCTATTTCATCAACCAAAATAAAATTAAATCAAAAATAGCGCATAAAACATTAATCGTATAATTAAATGATAAAATTTTAATCCAGCAAAAAAAAAACAATTCTATTACACAATCTAACAATTGTACATAAATCTTCAATAATCTTCGACGATCAAACTCTGCCACTTCACCGTGCAACTTCGACTTCGATTCAAGTCCAATAAACGAGACGCACAACGAGACGAGCACTCGTGAATGAAAGTGGCACTCTTTGCGAGGCGTCTCTCCGTCATCGATCGATGACGATCCACCGGAATGAGTTGGCCGATTTACCGATGTCGAATCGGTTGGCCGTCACGAGAGAAAGAGAGAGAGCAGTGTCATCGACTGATTGTCGCTATTTCGAGCGAACACTCGGCCAAGCCTATTTAAAATCATTTGCATTGCCACGTGAGAGCCGGCATAACAAACACCAGAATGTCGCGCGATCCCGTGATTACGTGAATTAATTCTGCTCTGCCCGCAATGTACGTATGTATATTCAAAGGGTTCTCGAGGAGGGTGGATGTCGATAAATCCATCGAGCATCGTTTTCTTTTTTTTTTTTTTTGAATTGTAAAGCAAACGAGTTATTTCTCCTCAGCCCGGTCTCTTATTGAGAAAAATGGAAAGTTAAAGATTCGAGAAAGCATTGGATTAGATGGATGGGAAAAGATTGATTTGCATTGATAGAAAATTGAGCATTTTAGAGCAAAGTCAAATTGATTGATTACAGATTCTCGTTTTTGTAATTGTAAATAATAAGTAGTTTTTTTTATGAAATTATAATATATCTAATGTTAATTTTAAACTTGTATATTATAAGTTGATAGTTTTAGTGTTAATTTGATTTAAGATAATTTTAGGATAAGACCACAAAGTATACTCTATTGCAATTTTATTAAATTTATTTATATACATAATTAGATTTTTTAAAAAAGGTATCCTTCTCTTTGAAATGGTTTTATAGTCTATAATTTGTAAAATATCATTAGACAAGAGAGTTACACAGAAGATAATAAATCGAATCTCAAATCAAAGCACAAATTAAATTATCTATAATTTAATTCGGGAAGAAAAAAAAAATATATATATATCTAAAAGAAAAACGTAAATCTTTATTTTTGGAAAAGAGAGTGAATATAACGAGGCCTAATATTGTTTCTCGCTCAGAAGATGAAATAGTTTACAGTGACAAGTGTTGGGAAAGAATTCAAGGCTCGTGAGAGTTTTCCTACATTGAGGTTGAGGTTATTGCAAACCGTTCTAATCGATTACGTTTGTGGAATCTAAGATCGTGAAGGGGTGTGTTCCTAACGTCAATCCACTGAAAAAGTGTACATACGCAAATCCGAACGTGATAATATTTATAGTATCAAGCGTAAAAAGTAAGCGGCGAGAATAAATATACACTTCTCGGGCAAGGTTTGAATATCGAGTGCCTTGGGTATTCGGAGGATTCGAATACCTTTGGAACCTTGAAACTTATCCAGCGGCTAGGTGTTGCACGACGATCAAATTTTACGCGACGATTTAACGGCGGATCGAAGGATTTCGATGATGGAGGGATATCGTTGATCGTGAAAATTATGGTGCATTAATTGATCCATAAAAATTAATGAAAAACTATTATAAATTTTGTTTCTTTGTAAATAAAAATACGAATACGATCGTCATAATTTAAATTACAATATATTATAATTCAAAGGGAATTGGAACTAGAGTACGTAGTTGATTGTAAATTAAAATTTAATTCAATTTGAGAAAGAGAAAATATCCGACTAATAAAATAAAAAATATAAGATTATTGTACTCCCACATAGAGATACAAGAAAAGAAATATAGAAATATTAAAATAGAATATGAAATATTGTGCTTCAAAAGTGATTGAAAGCAACAATGATTTAACAATTATTTGAACAGGTTAAATCGATGCAAAGTTACATTGAAAATAATGACACATTTGTTAAGGAAAAAAAAAAAAAAGAAAAAATGGTTAAAATCGATGGGATATAGGCATGATTTCCGGTGCTGGAGCAAGCGGAGGGAAGAAACACGAAGGTGCGAGAGAGAAAGAATTACGGAAGGACACGGGTAGCGTAACAGCGCCAGAATAATCGTCCCAGTGGCGTCTTTTAATCCGAACCGCCATACGAATCTATTTTTCGCCGGACAATCGCGCCAGAAATACCGGATCGGCCCCCTTCGTGTTAATTCTGTTCTGGTGCTCACATGATCGCCACCACTTGGTCTGCGCCTCGGTATACATCGCGCGGATCCCGGCATTCTACCGCATCTTTCACAAGTAGCAACACTTTACAACCTTAGAAGCTAAGAAAAAATTTTTCCACATCTTTTCGATGTTTTAAAAATAGTTGGATAGAAAATTTTCGTGCGCGGCCTTGTTACCGTTCTCGGAACTCTTCGAAAAATAATGTAATATTTACGAATGAAAATTATTAAACGATATCCTCGGACATAAGAATTTTTTCGAACGAGTCAAATTATTGGATGGAAGGTTAAATAAATGGAAAAAATGAGAAATGGTTACACCGATAAATTAATATTTCGCGAATCGGTTCGATTTCGAGTAAGATGAAATTTCGTTGAAGGATAGAGATCAGTCTTCGATGAGTGGATTCCCTGGTCGAAAATGACAGCAAGTCTGCGAACAAGTCTAGGGGATCTAGACGGGCGAGAACCACGTCGAAAATAACCGGGATTCGAAAATAAAATAATTAAATTAATGCTTTTGCATCCGAGTGGGTATATCGTATATCGAATCGTCTGGATGAGAGCATGCTCTAAAAATAAACGACTGTTAGATTAATGGCAATACAATTAAATGGGACTCGTGAAAAGCACCGCAGGAAATTCAATCGTACGATCCGAGACTCGCCGGTGTCGTGACACCCGCGACAACACCGATAATTATCGCCAAGAACCACGATCAAACGTCAATTAAATCGATTACTACGGATCTTCTCTCCGTAACATCTCAATCTCGCCGATATTTTATATTACGAGATTAACCTCATCGAAATTCATTCATTCGATCGACTCTGTAACCCTCTATCCTATTCCTTTCAAAATCGTACGAACGATTCTTTCTAGATTTATTTATTCATTTTCTTCTTCATATCTAATTTATTTCCACGAGAAAAAGAAAAATAATATGAATCGAGGATTTATATTGGAAAATTAAGAGAGAAACGATCGCGAAGCACGTTGTTGTACGAGGTATCGCTCGGCTTTTTCGAAGCTTTCCCGAAATTCTCGAAATGTGCAGAGAACGCGCAACGAGAACGATCGACGATCGGCGAGGCTCGGTCAGTCCTCGCCGGTCGTATTATAAAATGTGCGAATTATTTTTAGCAGGACGCAAAAATATCGCAAGGTCGCCGCACGCGCCGGTACTTTTGCCCGTTCGTCGCGTGCGCCTTCTTCGAGAGCTTGATGTCCGAAAAGCACGAAGCTTTCGGTCGTGGAACCAGAGGAGTCGCCACCGTGCAGACGCCATTGGCTATTTTCACGAAAGCTCGTCAGGTGGCAGCCATGCTTGCGAGAGCTAAGGGGAATAACTAGCTTTTCCGATATCGGTACTCGGTTTAATCGATGGATTTGACGTTTATTGATCAATGGTTAGTAAAATAGTCGATACGGTAACGTAAAAGTTAAGTAAAGAGGAAGGTTAGGAAGGAAATGAGGGAGTAGAAAACGACGTTACCAAATCTCGATAATTTGTGACGAAGAATTTTTTGATAAATTGTAGAGAAAGAAGATAGTTTGTGGAGATGAAGACGTATTTGATAAAAGTTGGAATGATGAAAGATTGTGGAAAATAGATGTTATCGAATGTGGATACGTAGATTGTGGAAGATCGATCGTGAATTGGTGAACAAATGCATCGTGCAACGATTTTTACATTTTACAATAATGTGGAATAAATACGTTTCGAATTATTTCGATGGGAACGTTTTTTTATTTATCGAAGTGAATTTTTTAAGGCTGGTTTGCTTAGAGATTTATCAACGTGTGTATAATTCTGCTGACAATAGTCGAATCTTTATATCTCAACCTCGATCTAGTTTCAATAAACAAAATGACTTTTAACATAATAGAAAAACACGATTGTTTTATATTCTTTTTCGAAATTTAAGAAATCTCTTAAGTACAAAGGAATACTATTAATTCGTGAATTATTAAGTTGTAAAATTACGTTATTGATGAAAAAAAAATATCAATCCAAAAAATACTTGATAAATATTTTAAACTTAAAGAACTAGATACGAAACGATTTATCGATATATTGAAAAATATCAATTTTTTCCAGAGCATTGTAAGCAACGTTTTATGTCATTAGCTTTGGTATTATGTCATGCAGTAACGTCAGCACTATGTCATACACGAATTTAGAGTGCGTAAGCGTACGCTCAGACTGCAGTGACACTTCTATTCAAAACAACCTGGCGATAAATCTTAAAACTTAAGCTTCATTGTCAAAATACATATATACTCCGTTCCACCACCGAAATTCCACATCCAATAAACTCGCAAAAAAACCACGCTCCGTCTGGCCAACGACGTCTCATTTCACTTTATTCAACGCTACTCGTTCCTCTTTCCTTTCGTAAATTTATATAAATAATATGAAATTATAATTTTAATATGTAACATTATAATAATATAAAAATGTCTCGTGGACATGTTCAAGAAATTCAATTATATCAATTATATTAATTAATTTCTTCCATCATATTTCTTTAAAGAAGACATAACACACTAAAGTATAAAATCTATTTTATTGAAAAAAAAATTTACTGTGTAACAACTAATATCATGATATTATGCGAGAGCGTGAAATTGAAATATACAAACGTCTTATAAAATTTCTAAAATTTCAAAATGGGTTAGGAACTTTAAACTAATATTTAAAAAAAAACATTCACAGAATAAAACGTCTATGAGTTAATAAAATTCTTCTTCGAAAATCGAAAAGTTTCCCAACTATGAGAACCACGGTGAAGGTGGAACGGGTCGTTTCTCCTAGACTTGGCTCCTGGGAGCACGGAATTTCTGTGAAAATTTCTTCCGAGAACGACGAGTAAAAGCGGCAGACCGACGGTCTGAAAATAGCCGGAACACCGTCTATTTCGAACATCGAAACGAGAGATTTACCGGGTCGGTATGATTAATACCACGGCGCACAGTGAGAGGCTAATTAAGCCTCAAGGTTCTGTCCCATTAAACGCATGGTGTCTCGTGCGACTTTAATAATCATCGTTGCCCGTTCGCGTGATGATACGCGCTGGTCTAGCCGAGGAAGCCGTGCAAGAAACGTTTCACGACACGTGTGCGTGGTATAACCGATGTTCATCCTGTTTCAAGACCTTCTTCTAATACGAGGAATAGATCTTCTAAAGCGTAGAAAAGGCCAACCGGGCTTTAGGCCTTTGGCCTTTCGTCGAGTAAAACGTTTCACTCACGCGTACGTGTGCGTGTGCGCATTCAGAGATAGGATCAAGTTCAATATTTGTATTTGACGATAGTCTGAGTCAATGTTCGATGCCCATGCCTCGTTCCATTAATTTTTAAATAGATTTTGAATAGGACAATAATTGATTTCGAGTTGATCATCGGTTGAATTTTTTTTTTTTTAATAGTATAAATATATTACAAATTGTTTCGCATAAAGTTTATCTTTAATTTTTATTTAAAAGAACAAAACTTCGAATATTGTAACTTGTATATATCTTGATAATAAAAACAAGATATTTTGAGGCTTGGAAAAGAAATAAAGGTTAAATAAAATCGATAAAATATCATTGTTTTTGGACGTTAATGGGAAAATTGATTATTTCGAAATTTTCGCCTATCTCGGTATAATATTTTAAAGAATAAAAAAGAAAACGATTTGAATAGAATATTTTGATTGAAGAAGAGTGTTAGAACACGAATCAAAGTTCGAATCAACTTATGAGGTGGTTGATCCCATCGCTATATGAGAGACGTGCACGCGAAACCAATAATCCACGGCTACCTGCTGTCGCGTTTACTCTTTACCAGGAGCGTATACCAGAGCGTATACAGCCTATTTCGAAGTGGATTGAGCTTATTTATGGATTATGCGGTCCAGCCAGCCGGCCGGATTGTAAACTTAACCGGAACAGGGAACCTTTGCCAAATACTACGTGTGTGTATACACCGATATATCGATCTCCTGTTCAGATCTTGTCGAGAAGACATTGTCATCGGAACATTAACAGAAATTTATGTGTAACTAATTACGTTCGACAGGAACAGGATTGGAAGTAATTTGTACGAATGTTCGGATTAGAATTAATATTTTATGAAATATATGATGAAATTTGAGGAGATGTATTTAGATATATACATATTCGGAATTGAAATTTTTTATTTTTTAAAATTCTTGGAGATATTTGAGGATAGAAGAATAAAAATAGTAATAGAATCGAAGACAGATTTGATTATTTGAAAATTTTAGATCAGCTCATAACCGGTACCAGTGAACGCTTTATAATAAATTATTTACCAAAAAGATTTACGAGATCCTATTCTTCTCTAATTTTAAAAGAGACGTAATTTTAAAAGGTTTTCCTTAGCCTTCTGTATAACATAATCATCACGTCGCACGAGCTTATACACATTCGAATTTCGAAGGATTGGAAAGAAGAATTCGAAGGCAAAACGTCTCCCTCCCCCACACGCATAAAACGTGTTCCATTCTTGCGAAACCGTAGATCGTTACGTTCACGATCATTTGGCAGAAATCTTTGCAGAAATTTTATCCGCGCAAATTTCAATAACTCCACGTTAGCCTCGTATATATTCCATTGAATTATCCACCGAAAATTTCGCGACACATATCTAATTACCGAGGGCGCACCAACCGTTTTATAACATGTGTACACGTTGCCCGCGCGTAAAGGGGATGATGGATCACGAATGCTGTGTGACCGCGTACACCAAGAGAATGATGGATAACGAAAGAAAAATATTTAGATCGTTCGAAAATAGCCGTGGCCAGTTTTATTAAGCATCATCGGTTCTTACGTGTACCGTGAGATCGAATCTAAAGCTGTTCGAAGGCCCTGATAAATCTGCTTTTCGTCTGCGTGCGCAGAATCTTTCTATGGTTCAATTTTGTGCCTCGCTCTCCCTTTTACTTTCTTCTTTTACGAGGAGATTACGAGGAGATTGTAAAAATTTGATCCTATATCCAGGTTGATCCCGAATGGAGGAAATAAAACGTTTACGTAACTTTTATCTTGAAATGATTTTTATTGGAAATACTGGCGTAAAAAGGGGAATAATTTTATCGAACTCTGGTTTTCTGAAGGATAAAAGAGGAATCGAAGAAGGGAACGATTTAGGAAATAATAATGATTGTTTAGATTCAAGTTTTTATCACGAATTTCTTGTTAATCCGTTTAAACGCATTCGTACGAATTTATTTTAATTATGTTTAAATAAATAGTTTGAATTTTAATCAAATAACGCGAGCTTTTTTATCTTTTCACTTTATTTTAAATCGTGCAATAAACAATTATTCGAGATCCTCGAAATCGTCTGCTACGTATCAAACAATAGAGAAGATCCGGGAATCGAAGGAAATTCATGGAAATCGGTTATTCGCGGTGCCCTTTCGACCATTGTTATTTCAAAATCGTGACGTAGGATCTGTCAACCATGAAATTTTCCTCGACGTATAATACGCCCGATTTGCTTATAAACGTAAACGCTCGCGTAACGATTCGCGATAGTTGGCATGAATCCATGAAAACGATCCCTCTGGGTCTATGCACGAAATCGATGTACTATCTATTAGCCTAAAATAAGAGTCTTTACGCATCGTTTCTCGGGAACAGAAACCGATGAGATTAGCCAAGGGGGTGAAAACGAGCGCATCTAGAATCAGATTTCAAACTCGTGTTCGATCGATTCCTAATCATCGTACATTTTGTAATTTAATCTCTCTATTTTTGATCGATTTATAAAATTTAGTGAAAACGATTTAAATTAATTTTAAAATTTTAAAAGATTTATAGAGTAAATTATTTCCATTATTCTTATTATTAGTGAGTTAAAATTCTTCTTCTTTTTTTTTTTTTTTTCGTAAATGATTTCGAAAGAGCTAACGATTTTTAAGTCACTTTTGACACTTTTATATATACAATCTTATACATGTTTTTTTTTATCCGTCGGTTAATAGTTGCTTTCAACATAAACGTGTTCGTTATCACGTCGTTCCATTGCAAAAGGTAATTATTTCTGACCTCGTTTAGATTATTTCATCTATTTCAGGTACAATAAAGAAAATGAAACTTACTGCTTTAACAAAAAAAAAAAAAAAAAGAAGAATCTATTAATAACAAGAATAATCGAAAACCATCTAATATATTACATCGATCAACCATCATCAATCATCTTTTGCACTTCGCTTAAAAAACTTCTCTTAAATTCCGTTTATTCCTTTATACACGCGTACACTGTTAACAGAACGGATCTTTCATTACCTTCATTATCTTTACAAATAAGGCACGCGATCCTAATTATTGCACAATTGACATGAACCTTTACGAAGATAACAAGAGTTAATAAGATCCAATCTCTCCAATCGCCGACCAACCAACTCCTTCCTCCAACCCTAGCGGTATCCTACGACAAACGAGAAATAAGAATCCACGTCCCCTAATTAAATTTATTCAACCAACCTCGAGGAGGTAACAACACATTCCCCGATCAATCTCCTTTCCTCCCACTCGCGAACGGCTGGTTTCTTTACACACATCGTCACATATTTGCTCCTTCTCTACTCATCCTCGAACCGGGATTAAGAGTCTCGCAGGGTGTGTTTCTCGTGACACGCGATATTAAGCGAAAGGTATACACGAAAAGGGGTGGATGGATAAAGGTTGGGGCTCGTTTCCTCGGCATCGACGCGTTCGATAAACGACGAGTTTACGAGCGAATCGATTTTTTTTTTTTCATATTAGCCTAGGCGGTGCATCCCCTGGTGAAAGGCAAGGACGAGATCGCGTGTCCAAGAGGGTGAAGGAGGAGGAGGAGGAGGAGGAGGAGGAGGAGGAGGAGGAAGCGGTGAGAGGAATCGATCGGTTTCCACGTGGCCTCGGCCAACTGAAAGATTCGAACGGTCGATGAATTATCGAACGCCGGGTCTGTTCCAAGACGTTCTCAAGACGGCCCCGGGGAAAATCCCTGACGAAACGGTTTTAAATATATACGCGGACCCCACCCCGCGATCGCTGTCCGACTGTCGATCACGTTTCATCAACGGTTACAGAAAATGGGTGTAAAATACGCCAAATGGACGTAGCGAGTGGAGGCTTTAAAGTCTCTTTTTTTTTTTTCTTTTCATTCCTTCTCTTCTTCCTTTATTCGTCGATTTTTTTGTCTTTCGTCCATTCATGGGTACTTTTCCACGATACACGAGCGACACTCGTCGAAATGAAATTTTATAATTCGAAAGTGAATGATGAATAAATAGATTGTACGGTAGATTTAATCCATTTCTTCTTTTCTCTCTTTTTTTTCTCTCCGTCCTCTTTATCGTTTCCATATTTATAGACGTATTTGTTTCTCGACGATGTAAAGTGACATTTGAAGTAAAAATTTGGAAATAAAAATTGTAACGAAGTTTAATAATTCTTGAGATCGTGTAGAGATACTTTTATTATACGGTTTAAAGTTTCCTCGCTTCTTTTTTTTTTTCCTCTTCTCCATCATTTCGTCTCGTTATTTATAGATATTTTTTTTTTTTTGATGATAAATACACACACGAAGAGACACATGCGAATCGCGAAGCGAACGTTGCTTCGGATTTTGCAAATTTTGTAATTCAGAGATGAAAGATTGATTCAATACAAGTGGAAGGAACATTTGTTAGAAGATAAATCCATCGGGTGAAACAAAATACGATATTCAATTTTAATCTTTGTTGAGATTAAAATCATTTGAAATTTTCCATTTCTTTCTTGTTTCGAAATAAATCCTTCAGGTAAAAAAATATATATATACATATATATCTTGATATATAATTTTAATTTCTTAAGATCATTTCGAGATATTTTCATTTCTTTTTGTTTTTTTCTCTCTCTCTCTCTTGTTTTGATCACCGTATGAGAACAATTCGATGAAAGGGGACAGTTTATTTTCAATCATTCGTGGGGAAGATTATCTTTTATCGGGTGAACGTTTGATTTATGATTTACAAGGAAGTTTTACAAAAAAAAAAAAAGAAAAAAGAAAAAAGAACGATTTAACACTGTCAAAAGTGTCGCAGAGATTGAGAAATTGGAGGACAAAGAGAAGGGGGAGAAAGGCAACATGTGTTGGCCGGCTCTTTGTATCCTCCGCATAATTTCTGAATGACTTTGTTCCAAGGAAAAAGGGGATGGTCGAGGATCGTGGTGTCAACACGGTTCCAAAACGTCGGTCGTTGACCGATCGTGTTGCAACGATTCAATGTTTTTCTAAATTAAAATCTCAATTTTTCATAAGCAACATCAAACGAAAAAAAAGCATGAAAGACCGAGGAAAGAACTTGTAAAAAGTAATTCGAATTCAAATTTATTCGATTTTAGCCAATTAGAAAAGAAATCTTATAGATAGAACTTTGTACGAAAATGATCCACTAAGCAAGAGTTCTCCATTTATCTCCACTATTATTCTTCGTTCAATATTCTTCAAGATTTAATCGTATACAACTCATTTTTCAGATTACATGTGTAATTAATTTATCGTGTATTTCCTAATAAACGTTCATAATACAACATTAGTTCAGACAATTAGAAATTCGATTATAATTCGGTTCAATATTCGCATAAAATTCGAGTTCTATTAACGTAACCTTTAACGTTTACAGCACTGCGTAAAAAACGACTGGAACATCGTTGGGAAAAAATTACACCGAAGTCTTACTACATTTTCATAAATAAATAATATATATAAATAAATCCGTGATTTAAAAAAACGCGGGCCTCGCGTACGTGCAAGACGATCGGTTTTATTTCACTTGTACGTGTGCCGCGGTGACCGAAGTTTTCAGCGCGGAACTACATTTAAGTTGGCAGATTTATGACGGCCGCGGAAATTATACCGAGATCGTACACAACTCTCCGCAACGTATTATCGAACGGTTCGCGCGTTTTCACGCGCCAAAAATTTGCAATAATAAATCTCTATCGGTAACGGCAAACGCGTGAAAAATAAAAAAGAAAAAAAAAAAAAGAAAAGGGGAAAAAAGGAGACACAACAATCTATTATTTTTAACTTACAAAAATATGCGAGGAGAAAAAGATGCGAACTCCTCTTTTTACCGAATCACTTTCACAACTTCTTTCTTTCATGATCTCGTACTCTTAATCCTGAAATATTATACACTGTGATAAACATATAATACAATTTAAGCTAATGAGAGCTTGAATTGATCGAAAAATTTTACTTTTCCATGTGCTGCATATTTTTACTAACATTTAATCAACTTCTTTATGATTTAGATTTCCAAATTTTTAAATTATAAAAAATATCTAACACATCTCTCGGAAATAAAAAAGGAAACAAAATTACAATATAATATGGCAGAATTAAGAGTACTTGCGATAGAAATCCTAACTTCTAACTAAACGGATAAATCTTACCGATAATATGGTGGTACTTCTCGACGAACTGAGCGGTGCTTTGAATTCCCATTAGTGCCACGTCGATGTTGGGGTACCAGGGTGCGGAATATCGTGGCTCCGTCTCGACGCAACTAACACCTGACATCTGCTCGATCGTCACATAATTTCCTTTGTTCTGCTCCTCAACCACTCAACACTTTTCCGGGAACGGGGAAAGCCGAGATCGGCTTCGACGATCGCCGATCCGATGTCCGACCATGCACCGGCTTCGACCACTTTCTCCACTGTGTCCAAGCCCAAGAACAAGGAGGGAATTCGCGCAATCGCGACAGATCACCTCTCCTCGTTAAACACTTTCGATCTTGAGCGCGAGCCCCTTGAAAATAAGTTCCGAATAGGATCGCACTTGTGTCTCTGGGGATCGTAAACGAGGCGAGTAAACGAAAATCTCTCTTGGTGCACACGCTTCACACGCTTGATCTCTCGCTTTCTCGTTACAGATGCGTTCTCCTTCTTTTCTTTTCTTTTTTCCTTTCTTTCAATGGATATATCGTTCACCACACCGTTTCCTGTAATTCAAATATTTGTGGTCAGACACACGGTTGAAACGCGATACTCCAATGTGCACGCGATTTAGACGGCTTTCGATCAACCGAATGGTATTAAATCGAGGCGGATCTATTACGATCACGGATGCAAGACGTTATTCGTTTTATACAGAAAATTAAGCGAGTTTTTTATTTTAGTTTTTTTTTTTGTTAATAATATATATGTATATATATATATTTGTGAAAGAAATGTGGGTCATTTTTTCCCGTTTACTTTCAAGGTAGAAGAATTGAATGGTTAATATTTTTCTTGTTTTTCTTTTTTCCTTGAGAACTGAATCAAAAAAAAAAGAAAAAGAACGATTCAAGGAATAGAATTTGAAAAAGAAACTTTCGAGCAATTTTTTTGCGAAGAAGAAAATTTACAATGAGTTTTTCAGTTAAGTTTTTTGCCACCTAGAAGAAGAATAAACGTGGATGAATGAAAGATGGAAAATATAGATAGAAAATGATTATAATTTGTAAAAAGATTCGTAAAAGAGTATACGAGAATCGTAAAATAGCACGCGCAGACTCGGCAAGAATAGAACAATATACAAACAGGCGGACACACGCTGCTCTGTGAAATTGACCAAGGCTAACATCCCGCTAACGATCAACGAATCCTTTTAAACACGAAATCGTTGCCACTTTTAGAATAACCATTGACGAAAAAATAGGTGGGAGTTCTGGCAAAATACGATACGAGTTTGCGCAACGATCAATAAATCAAATCGTTGCTTATCCACAATTTGGAAAAATTTATTTTCCAAATTATCCTCGAAGATGTTGTACGAAGTGAAGAAAGATACTTGAAGTGTTTTATGACAGTGTTTTATGAGAATTATTATCTTTGTTGATAAATTTGAATCAAGAAAGAACAACGTGTTGGTTGACTTGAAGTGAAAGAAGAATAAATATTTGGAAATGAAATGAAACGTATAATAATAGATTCATATAACGTTTCAAATCATTGAAATTCAAGTGTAAATCTAAATTATTCGTTCTGAAATATTCTTTCAAATATTTCAAGGGAAATATTAAATTTCTTTCCTAACTCCAAACATGGAAGAATCGCGTGCAACAATAAATAATAAGCAAGCTGAGGAAAAGAATTGAATAAGACCAACACAACCTTCTTCCTTCCTTCGTTTCAAATATCCTAATTGCTTAACTTCTCGCTGCTGAGTTCGCATAAATGAGAACGACTTCAATTGACTTGAATCCATCCGACTCGAGATAAATTCAACCTCATCTAAACGAGCTTTTATTAACGTTCTCAAACTTCAGAAACTCGAATGTTTCTTTCCGATTTTCCGAAAAAAGAAAAAAGAAAGAGAGAGAGAGACTCGTGTTTTCGACTCGGTCTTGTGCGTCGTTTCTCAAAGCGACGATATATTCGTCGAGACAAAGCGGAGGGAGTGGACAAGTTTGAAGAAAAACACGCTTGCGCCGTTTAATGAAGTGCTACTGGAAACATTGCCCCTTTGATCGCCCATTTGCACCGGCCATGCCTTTGTGTACAAACTCTAATATCGCCCAACGAGTTAATGCACAACGAGAAGCTTTCCTCCTCTCGCGAGGATCGCCCTTCCTCCTCGCCCTTTTGTCAATCTGTCGTCTCGCTTTCCTCCTTATCCCCATCTCAATGTTTCGTTTCGACTACATTGTCTTGAAACAACGATACCAGGAACGAGAAAATGGTTTCTTGGAGCACGTTGAACGTTCAGGGTTGAAATTCCATTTAACCTGGCTTTGAGGGATAAATGTCGCGCGAGTAAAGCTCGTGGTGGCGATGACGATATAATTGAAACGTTACGGTTTTGAAAGGAGAACGTGTGTTGAGCGTAAAAGGTGTTTGTCGTGATGATGATGGGGGAATGTATATACAATGGTAATTTTCGATTGCTTCTTTGGCTGCTCGAATTGATTTAGGAATGAGGAATGCAAGGGGTGGAAAAATGGATCGAGAAGTGTGAATATGATAAACTTCCCGAAAGCTACTTTTTCGGTAGAGATAGAGAAAGATAGAGAAATATTGAGAATAATGAAAAACTCGAGTTGTGAAAAATAGAGTAACTTTCTCCCTAGAGTAAAACTTTTGAAAGTTTTACTCTCAAATATATATTAGCGTTCTTTGTTTTCGGAGAAAATTACATTAAAATGTTGAATTCGAAATTGGTGAATACTTTCCATGAAAGTGAAATGAAAGAAACACAACTGAAAAAAGGACAACTTATAGTATTTGAAGAGAAGTGAATTACGAATTCGCATATGGTAAAAAAAATGGGGAGATCTGTTTGAAATATATTTGTTCTCTGATTGATCGATAGATCAATTTGATAAAATAAAAAAAGAAATTATTGAAAAATTATTAAGTTCGGCCATACCTACAATGTATTATATATACTCTAATATTCATAGTCAACAGATATTTATTTAGTTTGAAATATGAATAAATAAATTTTATGGTTACAACATAAAGTTGACGTTTATTAGTCATCTTTATTATAAGAGAAACTATAGTATGTTTTAAACATTTTATTATACCTGAATCTATTTTAATCTTTCGAAAGATATACGTGTGTATGCACGTTTATTTTTCGTTTAATTCAAGACTGTTTTGCGAAAAGATACGAAGATATAATACAAAGTACAATATTTACATAAATACGCGTATATTACTTTTCTCGAACTTTCCAAAATATTTTCCAATACACGCGTATAATAATATCTCGTTCAATATTTGATAACGATGAATTGAAAAATAAGATAAATGACACGACAATAAACATATCCTCTCCTGACCTCGATAAATTCGTCCCTGAAGAAATTAATAACTATTACGTTTTAAAATTAGCGAATGTCTGGCGACTTACGAACAAGAATACAAATAATTTATAATTCGATGTCGATTCTTCTTCTACCATGCTGTACTGAAATTTTCTTCTTTTCAAGTTCGTATTCATAAAATAAAATCATTAGTAGCGATTCATTTATTTCGAGCGTTTAATAAAATTTTGAATAAACAAACTTCGGATCAAATTAAGTTTTACCACAGCCTCTTTCGAGTAGAACGATCAACAAATCTTAACACGCTCGTAAAAAAACGATCATAGTCGCATCTTTATTAGTTTTATCATTTAATTATCTTCAAAACTAAACAGATTACAATAAAAGTATAACTATACAGTTTACAATAAAAGTAACTTCGGTCACCCGAGTATTTCGTATTAATTTCCTAACATATTTTCACATTATTGTGCTATATCATCGTGAACTGTAGTAAGTGAACAAGCACATGCGTATCAATTTCAGTTTTTTTTTTTTGTATCTCGTTTATTCCACAACCATACTTACTGCCATAATACGTTTCTTCCCACTTAAGGCAATAATTTCTAGAGCAAAAAAGAATTCCAAGTTGTGAAATTTTATTATAATAAAATACAATTAAAAATAGAATAGTTTTCCATGTAAAATAATAGAAAACTAATAAATAAATCAAATCTCCTTCGCATACAATTATATTTCTACTTATTTCACTTTCTCAATTGAAAAAAACTTACATAAACACTCTCGCATGTGCTTGTTCTCCGCTAATTTCCTCAAAAAAATAAATAAACTTCGAGCTACTTTCCCTTTCTTCGTCGATTCGCCACAATTTTCCATCGTAAAAATATATCCAACAGGCTATCCGAATACTTTGACCATCCGATCAAATTACCAAAACCCAAACGTTTCCAAACAAATTCATAACATACCGTTCGATTACTCGTTATTTTTCCACGATTCCCGCTGTTGTACGCAGTTGACACGGGAGTATCCCTTCAAGGAAAATCACCTTCTCCGTAACCTTATATCGCACGCACACCGGGCACAGCCGTGAGGAGGACGGCCGAGGTGTCAAACGTGAACTACGCGATATACGCGTATATACACACCGCGTATCCGTGAACTCTGTAATAAATCATCCGCGTGGAAGCCAATAATACATCACCACCGGCCGACCGGCACCACGTGTCACCTGGCACACAAACACAATGCTCGATCGAATTCAATCCATCCAACTGTATTCCGATCTTCCCTCCCCTCCTCCCTCTTACGGTATATACACTCTCTACGATACCCTATATATATATATATCGTAACTGTAACACGCTAACCAACCTCGACTATATTAATCAATCAATTAATTGAATCGCACGAGTAAGCGATAGAAATAAAACTGTATAGAGAAAAAGAGAGAGAGAGAGAGAGAGAGACAATCGTGTAATCGTACATATGCACCGGCGTGTAATTAATCGCGACTATTAACGCCTCCTCTACGCTCCTATCGTACCGTCGAGCAACGAAGACCGACCGACTCGAGAACCGTCGTATAGCGCGACGATGAGGACAAGTGGCAGTAGCACGGTTGTTGCGAGGACGGTGCACGATCAACGACTGCTGAAAGGGAGAGCGCGCACCGACTGCTCGCTCCGATAGGCATTGGCACAGCGCTCAGACTCGAGCGCGAGCTTATTTTAAAACCGCTGTCCTTCCAACTCGAGCGACCTGCGGCCGCCACACGCCCAAACGTAAACCAGCCGAGGCGAGCCGCGCCGGTGTCGTGTGATCGGTGTTTCTTGGCAGACCGAGTGTCAAACGAGAACTGTCTGACAATTTCCACGGAAACTGGGTTCCTAACTGGAACGTATATGGGGGGAAGGGGGGAGAAAAGGGGTGACGTGTTAAATGGTGGTGAAGGGGGATTTCGTGAGATTTCGAGAAACGCGATGATCGGAAGATTGATCGTGGAGAGGTTTTCAATTATAGGCGAAGAATTATTTCATGTTTTATGTTTCGATGAATTTTCGTAGGATTGGGATTTTATATATTTATAGTATTCTTAATGCTTGTCGTTTTGTTTGAAGAGTGAAGCCGGAAGATGATTGATCTTATTGGATGTTATTTTCGTGATTAATATCTGATCTATCACTCGTTCCTTTTATAATTTTAATTAAATATTCGTAATAAATTATGATTATGATGTGATGTAAAAGAATAGTAAATTAAATTAAACAGAGATTTATTTTCTTTACTAAATATTATAAATAGTTTCTTCTCGTAATAATTTGTAAATATTATTTTAATGACGTTACTCTGAAATCTAGGATCAAATAATTATTTTTTTTAAAATTGAAATTACTAATTCTCTTTTTATGAAAGAATTTTTTTCCCTATCAGCGATTTAATTCGAAGGTCGAACGTTATTTTTTGCATACTACGTTATATTGTTATACAATAGTTACTTATAGATAATTTTGATGAATAAGCATTTTTGAATACGTGGAATTCTAATGTGTGTGTTAATCGTTTGTTAGATAGTAACTAAGTTAGAAACAATCATGATTCACGCTGTTCTTTTCCAAGATTTTTATTAAAAAGTTTTTAAAACGAAAAACTCCAATAACGATATACAAAAATAATAAATATTTAATACCTATCTTAAAATATTTACAGATAATCGATTTTTCATTATCCATGCTGAACAGTGACAAATAATTTTCTTTCAAAAATTCTATCTCTACCGCTAATAAAAATTCACATCAACATTTTCTTTAATTTCGAGATGAAAGAAGTTAAAAAAATCGTTCTACCTCAATGAGTCAATCACGGTATCGTACATAAAAACTATGTGTCACCTAGTATATACTCGAAACGTACGCAGTAGGCAGAAAGCGTGTTTTCTTTTTGTGCAATATACAATTGTTTTATTGATCGTTCTGAATCAATTGTTTCGACCAACGCGGTAGTTGATTGGAAATAAAATTAACGACCTACATGTTGCTCGGTAACGAGTCACTGTTCGAATCCCAGTACCGATACTGTGTCATCGAATTTCTTGGCAGGCCTCGAATTCACGCGACGAAACGTGATGATTGTCAACGTGACGATGGCCGCTTGATTCTACAAACTGAGACCGATTTTCGGGATAGTTTTATTATCGTAATGTTGCGACCAACAAAACTATTTTTCCTTTCCTTTGGAAACTTTAGAAACATTGATCCCTTTCGTGAAAGATCATCCCATTTCATGTAATTTAATGTAAATGTATTTAATTTTTAAATCATTCGTTATATTCATCAGACATAATTATTTTTATTACTTAAAAATATCAGAGAAGTGTAAATGGCGCTATTAAAATGCAACAAGTATTATGAATAATTTCAAGACGCGTAATGATTAATAATAAATATTTGTTTATCGATGAAAACGATATATAAGCCTTCGAGATTCTTATCATTCTATACGTTCTATCGTATAACGTAACGTATAAAAATAGATAGAAAATCATTCCTATCTTCCAATGCACCACGACTCAACACAAAATTATATATCTTGTAAAAGTAAATTTGATCGCAATTGATCGATATCTTTTTAAAAATTGTACAAAAAACAATTTCTCGATATCAATTCTTCAAACCTAATCATCGAATTCAACTATGAATTATAAATATATTTTACTACTTTATATTACTCCATAATATTATATCATCGTACTATTACACTCTATTATTACCAATATATCATCGTATATGCACAACTATTATATTCAAGAAACCAGATACTTTACATAATCTTCAGACCAAAGAATAAATTTTATTCTCTAAATTCTATTTCCTCATCTTTTCGATATTTTTCGAATAAAAAGAGAAATTCTTCTGCTCACATCCATCCACACGTCACGTTCCCATCATCAATCTCCAACTATCATTAACCATAAACAAGTAAATTTCACTTATCGCATTTACACGTTTTACTCGCATTTAAACGTCCATATTTAGAAACAGTCTAATTATAATGAGAATATAGAAATAGCGTTCTATAATCGTTGGTACGCCCGCTACGCGTTATCTCGTGTAAACTGGCACCACTGGTTAGCCTGTCTTCTTGGCAGACGTTGTTATGCACGACATAACACGAAGCGCGAACCGTGAACATGTCGGCGAAGGATCGAATCAGAAAATATATCATTGCTGGTAATATAAATAACGAAACGCGTGTCTAATACGCTTTGATCAAAATCGATCGTTTCTTTTTTTTATTTTTCTTCTTCTTCCTTTTCTTCTTCTTCTCTTTTCGGGAGACGGGGAAGAAGAAAAGGGAAGAGTGTCGAGTCGAGTGGCGGATAGTTAACGAGAATTTTGGCAGTAGAATTTCGGTGTAACGCGATCTTGGTCGATTTGTCGACAGACGCACGCCTAATTAAATTGAAAAATCGCACGGCTTCGCGAGGAAACGGATCGAGGTTAATCGGGGAAGTTGTCGTGGATGGTTAATTTGTTGATTTGTTGATAATTTTTGAAGAGCAAGGATGAAAGGAGTAAGGAGTATTTTGATGAATCGAAAGAGGACAGATGGACTGGATTTTGTATGTACGTGACGGACGTTTAATGTTATAAGGAATTATTAAATAAAAAAAAAGAAGTCACTAAGATTCTATTTATAATCATCATGTTTGAAAACGTAACGATTTCTCCTTTCCTAGAAGAAACGAGAAGAAAAATTCCTTAAAACTTCTAAAAATCTCCGTCTTTGTTCTTACAGAGATTTGCACAAAGAATGGTGATAATATCACAGACATAAGATTCATAAAATGAAGTTGAATTAATTCAATAATCAAAGAAGAAAAAGAAGCTGACTTGTTCCAAGAAACGAGAAGAAATCTTTCCGAAATTTATTTTCCTGAAATAAGAAAAATATTGACGAAATACCAAAATACAAAATATTTGTACATACAAATACTTAGAATCGAACGAATTAATATCCAAGTTTACGGGATACTTCAACATCCACACTTTATAAAACGGACAAATTGAGTTGAGTTACATCTTCAAAGACATCGAAATTCACGGAATCTCGCTTCTAAAATTAAGAACGCCGCCATCGTTCAACAATTCGAACGAGACACGTTCGAAAGATTGATCCCTCTCACGTTTTCTCTAAAACGTGTCTCCGCGCGATTCATTGTTCTCTCTCGTGGTGCAACAACCCTAAACCCTCTCGAAGTTTAATTCCTTTATCATGGTTCGTTCACCAGAGGTGGGCTCGGTTCGAAACGAAACCGATATATCCGTCGTACGACTCTATGATGGAGGTTGAAAGATTTCCTCGAAAATCCAAAAATTCCGACAAACGGACACGTCGAACCGGTGTTCCAGGGATTTTGAACAGGTTTATATCGGTATATTCGCACCTAACCGACCGCTTCCCCGAACAAAGAATCTGAATCAGTTCTCTTCTAGTCGCGGGAAACCGGACGAAACTCGAGAATATCTTCTCGAAACGGTGAACGTTCGTGCTAATGGCGTGCACGACGGAAAACAGAATTCGAGAATTCGTCCTGGAACGAATGAAGTTCTTTTCTTTTTTTTGCCTACTCGGAAGGTATCCTTGGGATACTATATTTTGGATACCAAGAGACACGTTAAATAGATCTTAGGAAGAGAAAGTAATACGAGTTATAATTGTAAGCCTACGAAACGAGAATCTTGTTCTGGAAAATTAAATTCGTCGTTTACTCGGAATACATGCTTGGGGATATTTTGGAAATTCTAACAATAGATTCTAAATACAGTTATGTAAATAATAAAAGTTGTGCGTTATTATATACGAATTATATTTTGGAATGTAAATTGAAAATTTAGTAGAAGGAAATTGTAAATATATGTTTTGGACTTGTATTACTTCAAATACGATTTTGACGATTATCTATCAACAAGTCCAACGTAATATTCTAGGAATCATTTCAGTTCGTTGACTCAATAAGGACAGTACGTGCCAAGAATATCTAACACTGCTTTCCACAAAAACGTTCCGACGAGTTAATCTAAAACTAACGATAACTGGAAAATCAGTATCCAAAAACTGAATAGCACAATTTCAAAATTAAAAAAAAAGAAAACAGATAAAAAAAGAAAAATGTAAAAAATATTTCATGCAAATTGTTATAAATTCTAATCCTTGTCTAATCCAAATATCCTTCTTGTTCCCTTTCTTCTCTTTGATCTTTAAGAAAGTTAAAAGTTCTCTAAAAGTTCATAAATAAAATTACAATAAAAATAAAAAAGAAGAAGAACAAGACACAAAGTAGCCGCGATAAAATATAACACTATCTTCATTGATTGGAAAGAAAAAATGCGCTTCGAGGGTCATTATCCACGGGAAAAATTGAATCGAAGGGGAAAGCGTTTAAGAGAATCTGACATTTATGCGCGTGAATCTCGTGGATCTTGAGCGATGCTAAAAACACGAAAGAAACAGAGTCGAAAAAAAGAGGAATCGCGACGAATTAATTTGACAGGACGAACGCCTGTAACGATGCAAAACAGTCACTTTACGTCCAGAGGAGAGGATCTCTAATGATCCACCGTACTTTACGCCAAAAATTTTGCGCATCGGATCGCCTCATCCTCGATTCCCTCCTCTAAATCAACAGTATTAAACGGGTGTCGCTTTTAAATCCTCCAACAAATTCGCAAACATCGGCGCAAATGTTTTACTGAGACAAACAAGCGTAATTCTTGTCCTAAGTAACAATAATAAGCGACTTGTGCGAAACGAGGAAAGAAGAGAAATGCGGGAAGTTGGTAATTCGAGATCTTAAGATTAAGTGGTTTATTTTACAATTATAAAATACGTCTTATTAAATGGCTAGAAATTTTCTTAATCTCTCTCATAAAGGGTAATATAATATAATGTAACGTAATGTAAGAATACAATAATATAATGATATAAAAATGAGAACTTAATACGAAGAATATACATATCTTCAAGAATGAATCCTAACTTTAATCAGGGGTTAAAATTCAAGAAAAAAAATTAATCAACTTCTTTATCGATTTAATAATTAGAAGTAATATTAAAATAACATCAATTTATCTACAAATTTCCTTCCTCCTTTTCCCTGGCAAAGAAAAACGTAATTCAACTATATAATTAATCCCTTTTCATAAATTCTTAACTTCGCGGCAAGGATATTCTTGTTCCGGCAATAAATTAAAAAAGAGAAACAAAACACCATCACCGTCACATTATTATCTTCGCCGAAGTAAAACAAGCTTGATCCATCCCCATAAACTCATCCAAACACAACACGCACAACACTTTCCAACCTAAATTAATCGCTTAAAATTCAACGGGTAAACGTAAAACGAGACTGGCGAACTGGAATGATAAGTAGGAGACGTCTCAGAGCGGCTTAATCGCAGCCAGTGATAAAACTATCAAGGAAGAAGGACGCGTAACGACTTTGTCAAGACTTTCCTCTGGCGAGGAAAAAGAAAAAAAGAAAAAGGGGGCGGCCTTGGCGTCCAGACTTATCTCCTCTCCCCTTAATTCTCCCCCTTTTCTGCACGACGAAGAATCCAGTTCCGTGGACCTCATCTCGCGAATTCTCTTCCCCGGTGAATCCCCCTTCGAACTCGAGCGGATTATTTTTGCCGGTGGCGCGAGTGTCGCGCGATGTCGGTCGAAAAGTCAAAACACAGGGGCCCACCCTATATCAAACGTTTAATTGGACGCTACGTAAGCCGAGCAAGAATGCGAAACGCCGTGTGTATAAATTTAATGAGACGCGGCTGTGTGCCTCTCCTGCTGCCCCCCCCTTGTAAAACTCCAGTGATTTTTAATTTAACGCAGGGATCGCGCAATTTGTTTCCGGGGCGAGAAATCCTGGTGAAGTTTTCCGATCGAAAAGAACGTGGACGATGAAACGGAAAGAAATATATAGCAGGTAGGATTTTGATTAATAGTTCGGATAAATGCTCAGATACTTTTCGTTCATCGTGTCATCGTGCAATTATGGATAAATTAGAATGGTTTTTGTACGAGCTTTTTGATTTCTGTTAAAAGGTAAAAGGTGTGTGCGTTTAGGAAATGATAAAAATAAAAGAGGGTAAAATAGGAGGGTAGAATTTAGGTCCCGAGAGAAATTATTGGAAACGACGTTTTTTATAGTAAATAAATTTCCTAGAATCGGATAGAATCGAATAGAATTAGTTTCTTATCGATTCATCTTCTATAATTATAGGCAGACTCATCTATTTTTATTTCGTTATTTTATAACTTCTTCGTCGTTTCAATTTTCACGAATAATTACAATTCGATTAATTTTAATCGAAATTACAATTTGATTAGTTTCTTAAAATTTGTCCTTCTCACAATTGCAAGATAATATGCAAAAGTTTGCAATAATAAACGGAAAGGATATTTTATTGGAAGTTTAAGTAAAATTAGAGCTCGCAATATTAGATCTTCTGGAAAAGATTTTCCAAAAGATACTTTCTGAAAAATAAAAATAATTCAATGGAATTTTAATTATGATTATCTATGTTTTTTTTTTTTAGATTTTTTTTTCGTTCAGTTACGAGATCTTTTAGAGTTGATAATATTAGAATTAATGGAAAGGGTTTTCTAGAAAGGAATAGAAATTCGTGCTAATGAATGGTAATGGGTTCGCAGCTATTTTGACGGAGTTCGTCCGCTTCCTGCTTGAGAGATGAGTAGGCGACACTCGGCCAGACCGCTATTCGTCTTGTTCCTATACGATTTTAGTTTTCCAATTGCACGGATTTCTGGAAGATGCGTCACGTCTGATTAACGACGCCCTCATACTTGGAATACGACCCTCCTATCGTACCACTGTATTCCCTCGATCCACCGTGAATCATCCCTGCGTTATGTAAGTAAATCCAATCATTAATCCAAAAAGAAGTCTTTTAATATCTCTCTGATTCTTCTTTTCCAAACACTTAACACTTTATAATTTTTATCATAGTACATCGTTCAAAAGTAAAAGAACTTTTATAGATAACTTAAGAGATGGATAGAACCCTTTCTCTAAAGAGAAATTTTCTGCGTGAATTAATTTAATTTTTTTCTATAATTCCTTTATTCTTACAAATTAGTGATAATAATAATACAAGTTCAAACTTATACTGCTCTTAATTGAATTAAAAATCTGTCAGATCTTTCTACGACAAACATCACGTAATAAATCTTGAATTTATCCATACGTTTCTCTAATTCAACAACAATCGACAAAGATCAAAGAGATCATCAAAGAGAAAGACGAGGGGGTTTAAAAATCTCAAACGGGAAACAATACACGGATTAAGTCGCAGCTCGCAGTTTCCTTTGTCACCGTGTTTCCATCTTGGTCCATCGAACTTTTTTTTTTCCTTTTTATTTTTTTTTTCCTTCTTCTTCTTTTTTCTTTTTTTACCCTTTCGTTGAGTCACGCTCGGAGAAGAGAAGAACGAAGAGCAAAAGTAGCGTAAGTTAATGTCAGTAACGCCACATCTCCCCGCGACTTGGGGTTGTCTCCACGTGCGCTGCATGCACTTTTGGTCAGGATCGTCGTTGTTTCCTTGCCTTTATCCGGCAGCAATAATTCTTTCTCCTCCTCCTCTCCCCCTTCCCTCTCTCTCCTCCCCAAGAAATTTACGGCACGGCTGTTGTCAACGATTTTTATCGGCTCTGTACGCACCGGTGTCATCCCCCTATTATTTTTTCACACCCTCCCTCCTCCTCGCCTCTCTTCGATTTCGTCTTTTCTTCGAGCTCGCGAACAGGAGCAATTTTAAGAGACCAGGAACGAAGAAATATACAGTTTGGTGATAAATTTTATTGTCATAGTGGCTGATCACCCTCTACTGCTTTTTAAAAGAACTTTATCTCTTTGGGGGTTGGAGAATGTTGAAGAATGTTTCCTTGAAATAATTCGTCGTATTATATAGTTGGATAGACTATTAAAAGAAATTATAAGGAAATAAGAGATTTTGAAATGAATGTATCAATATTTAAATAATAAGTGAATTCAATTTAATTGGATGGTAATGTTGGGGATGCATGTGTGTGTCAAACGATTTATTTTCATTTAATCTATAACTGCAACGAATTCTCTTGAAATCCATTATTTTAAACAAGCTTAACTCTCAATCCGAATTAAAAAATCCTTTTTTAATTAAAAAAAGAGAATTGTACAAACGAAATCACTTTCTTCTGAAAGTAAATATCTCGAGTGAGATCGATCTTCAAATGTTTTCACAATCGTGAAATTCAAGGAAACGGGATGATTAATCGATCGAAAAGAGGAATAAGTAGTGAACTAGGAGACTATAAAACTTCCTCTGAAACAAAAATACCATCCACTTTATTCCAATAATACGATCCTCTTCGATCGATCTTGTAAATTTCAAAAATCACACGCCTCGAAATGGATGAGATAATTAACGATCAACTTTAAGAAGATTTCGTATAAATCTCGGATCATGGTGGAGAAGGAGGAAGTTTGTCTGGGATAAAATCAGAGCCACGGGGTGGTATATCGTTAGAAATCGGTGGCCTCGAACTCGTATCCCATTGGCTGATTGTCGGTGTACGACGAACCGAAGAGTTAGTATTCGCTCGTCGACGAACAACCACGTCACGTTTCTATTCCTGGCAGCGTGGACGCAGCGATATCTTTAGAGCAACGATCAGTACAGTCCGTTTCCGAGCTTTCCTTCCTACGGGACGATACCACGGCCTGGTCAAAGAACAAACGAAGACACCGCCGAAGATGATCCATTTCCACCGATTATTCCCTACGTCCTCGTGGCGTTCGACATCCCGTAACGTCATCGAAATTTGTGTTTCCATCTCTCCTCTCATGAATTTCTCAAGTAAAATTGATTTTGAATAGATTTGTCAGTAGCTTTTTTACTTATGATATTTTTCTTTTATTGTTCGTTCATTTAATTGTTTCATCAATTTTCCTTATCTTATCCTAAGCTTGATCAAAACTTCTTAAATTATTTGTTTGATAAAAGATGAAAAGATGGTAATGATTTTAATGATTTTTTAACAAATTATATTAAATTTCTTATTCTAATCTCACACACAAATGTCGAACACAAATGATTCCCTGAAGAAAATTAATTTTTTGACCCGATGAAATTTAATTGTATTTCAAGTTCAGAATAAATTAAATTTCCTTAGATAATTCGTAGAAAAATTACAAAATAATAGTGAAACAAGATTTCTATTTCGATCGTACTGAAGAAAGAAACTGAAGTTCAACCTTTAATATCGATTCGCGGGAAATTCGTTGCGATAATTTATAGGAGAAGGTTTCCTTCGATCGGAGGAAAGCTTAAGGCGGCCTGGTGAGATTCGAATGGAATACCCTCGTGTCTCGTGGCACGAAGAGACAGCGAGGATTCCGGAAGCGGAGTGGCCGAACTTTCGTATCTTGAAATAAAGCTAACACGTCTTGTACTGTCGATTGCAGTCTAGCCTCCTCGTCGAACTATCTGTTGGTGTTGGAATCGGGCCAATAATCGTGGAAAAGAAGGGGGGAGAAAAGGACAGGAGCGAGAAGAAGATCGATGGCGCGCAAGAAATGGAATCTCGTAAAAAAAAGATCAGCAAAAATGAAAGTTAGAATGAAAATCTGTATCTCGTTGAAACGATATACCAAAAAGAAGATAATATATTCGTAATTCGTAATGTTTCTTCCTTCCTTTCTTTCTTAATTCGATATTTGATTTTTGCCAGTTTTTTAAAAAAACGTGTTTCTCTGGAAAATAATAATAATAATAACTTCTATTGAAAATGGAGCCAGGCCAAACACAATAATCATATACGGGCGGTGCCATCTTGCGTGCCACCTTTGTTCGTACGTAACGAGTGAACAGTATCGGTCCACGATTATTTATTGGGCCAAGTTTATTTGCACAACGGACGTTTCCAAATTATGATCATACGCATCACGATTTTATTGTTCCTTTCAGAGAGGGGGGGAGTTATACGACACCCAACATGGCCGTTTGTTTCGAAATCATCTCCGAAACCAAACTGAAATTATCGAACTCGAAATTATCGATAAATTACGACGAGACAATGAAAACGTGTGAACGTCGTCAAAGTTATGCCAGACACCGTCACAATTCCTAATTCCAAGTTTAACCAAAATTCTTTTCAAGGTTTGCTTCCTGCAAACCTTCGATCAGTCAACAATTCCTTTAAAATGAAATAGACACGTAAAAGAAGTAGTATGTAAAACGAAAAATATATAAAAGAAATAAAATACAATAGATATTAAAATAAAAATTCCAAAAAAGAAACTTTGAAAATGTGATTGATGAAACGTGGAAATATAAATTGGATCGTTCAACGTTCTCACAATTCTTCGAGATAAATTCTAGTATGAAATTATTATTCAATATAGAAAATGGATCGATAAAAAATCAGATTATTACACCAGAAGGAAAACGTTCAAATCGTGGATAGAAAATGATTCGAAGAAGTAGCGAAGAAGAGAGAAGAACGATACCAGTTTAATCATTTAGCAATGGATGAATCGCTGAATGATAAAAATATATACTTCTCGTCGAAATTTCGTTAGAACGAGGAAAAAGATAAAAAACGAAAGATAAATCTGCAAACACGATATCAATAAATAAAAACCTGCGCGAAAAGATAAAAAAAAAAAAAAAAAAAGATGGACCAATATCTTACAACGTACAAAAAGGATTACCCGTGGCCCGCGACGAGGATTAAACGGAAACCGACCGAGTTGGATGAATACGGTGCCTGCAAATGCCGAGATATTCCCCGTGAGATAAAACCCCTCACTTATTGCGGCGATGATTACGATTGGAGCCGCACGGGTCCCATGGGACGGCTTCTCGATCCGAAGCTGTTCCCCGCAAAGACTGGGCCGCAACCGGAAACCGATATCACGAAATTCGACCAGCCGGCCGTGTTCATGAGAAAGGTAAAGAAAAAAAAAAAAAGCGGAAAAGTAAAAAAGTAAAATGTTGTTGCAATTGCTACGTTGAAATTGAAACGATCGTTTCAGTTAGAGGAAAAATATCCTAATCTGTATGGAATTCTGCAGACAACGCCCATAGACGAAGTGATCAGGCGAGTCGATCAAGATCGGTTAAAGACCACTTATCAGTTAGATTATTCCGAGAGAGGTAAAATAATATTAATTTTCTGAAAAATAATCGAGATTTGATCTTTTTTTTTTTTTTCTTAATAAGATAGAAAAAAATCTGAAACGAGAATACAATTTTCTTTGCATTTTTATGAAATTTTTATTTCAAAAATATAACGATATATCTTTTAAGATATCTTTTCCAGTGTATACATATTCTTGAAATTAATGAATTAACGTATTATTTATTAAAGTAGATCTATGCTGTCGAAAAAAATTAATGTTTTAATATATCGTGTTAAACATTGCAGCGGCTAGAATGATGGAAGAAGCGGCAGTAGGGCCGTGCAAGGTACCCAAGGAGGAAGAGAAGGACATAGATTGTCGACCGTACGCTCGACGACCCAAGATCAAGGTGAAAAATGAGGTAGAAAAAAAGAAGAAGAAACCGAAGAAAGCGATCGAGGATGAACAGGAAACGCGATTACCTCCCTGGCGGTCGGAATATCAAGAGACGATCAACAGATTAGGCCAAATGATTATGAAACACAAAATTCACGGCAAAAGTTCGGTTGGACCGACGTGGGCGATGGCCGTCTTATAAAAATTAAATTAATTGTATCACGACTAATAAATCACCACGTTCATTCAAATAATTTATGTATCATTTATTTTTTTCTTTCCCAAATTGCGAGGAAATAAAATTTAAAAAAAAATACCTACGAACTTGAAGCTTCGTTAAATTTCCATTCAAAATAGTAATTATCGTAAAGAAACGTTATTGAAGTTATCGGTTCGAAATATACATATATTTGAAAATAGTTTGAAGAAGCTTGAAGTTGCCCGATAAGCAATAAATATATAATTCGCAGCATGGAAGATAGAGAAATTACGTAAGATTTAGAGGGATATATAGCGCGATTCAAATTCTGCGTAAAAATGCATAAAATATTATAAAATTTCTATCGACGATGCGTTCCACGGATTGAAATCTATAATGACAACCTTGTCTCCAAATCATACCCGTGGCAAATTAACCGACGAGTAAGTCCCTGTCATGATAACCTAAAAAAAAAAAGAAAACGCAACAAGATTTAAATCCAATCCGATTCGTTCACCTTTTTTTCGTTTATACGAATTACATATACGAAACGCACTTCTATCATCAGTTCCGTAAAATTTAAAGGTGGAATCGAAGACCGATGGACGATCGTCGAGAAAAATCGTCTCACACGGCAACTCTGACGGAGAATAATTGGAATAAAGAAATGTATCCCAATTCGGTACGTTACGCTAAGAGTACGAATAACTACGAGCAGGAGTATACCAACGAGCGCGATATCCAATTTCCTGAAGAGAGATCTTCCGTCGAGACTGTCACCGAGTTGGAGGAAACTGCCACTAATAAGAATAACGTATGAATAAACATCGTTTATTTTAGCATCGTTACTTAAACGTGTGCGCGCGTGTGTGTGCGAGTCGAATTGTGATGTAGGGAAGTAAGTGCCAAAAGTGATAATTTTTAGAAGCGCAAGTGGTTTTTCTCTTCTCTTTGTTTTCAAATATACAACGTAGAGAGGTAATATTCGTTGGACAACTTTTCGAGACGAGAACGAATACGAAAGTTGTAAGAAATTTCGATCGAGGCTTCGTTCGTCGTAATATATAATTAATCGAAATTAAACGTGAACTTAAATCGTAACTAAATTGATATTAGACTGGTATATAATACAAAATATTCAAAGTTCAAATGACAAAGAAGAAAGCGTCTGTTTCTTCAGACACGTTCATTAAAAATTTGATTTTAACACAAAAATCCATGTATAACGAATAAGCCTCGATTAACATTTTCGTTGCACTAACTTTTGTATTTGTTTCTCTAGAAAGATATCCTCAATTCCTTGCCTTATAAGAATATCTTTGGATTCTATGATATCGGAAGCTATTTAAAATTATATACTATTCGATCATAGCTACGAATAATAATTATCAGAAATTACAAAATTTACGAACTTACATCACACATAATCTTCGAATACGATGATATAACGTATACTTGTGATTTATTTAAAAAAAAAATCATTTAATATATTCCGAACGTACAGTTTCATCGTTATCCAGAAGAAACGACTTACGCCAAACCCTTGCCGAAACATAATACCGCTCTTCACGAGAAATATCAACGATTCAACGATTACTCGGAGTATCGGATGCCAGAGGCGCTGAGCGCGATGCAAAAATTGCAAAAGCTGAAGGAGCTGCAGATGAAACGGGACATAAGCGAGAGATACTACACCCAAGAGATCAAACGATTGATAGGGGAATATTATTTCGGCCCGAAAATTACATCCCCGTCCGTTAGATCCGCCGGAAGATTGCAAAGTTCCAGCTTCCATCCGTCTTCGGCAGATCGACTGAAACACGTATCTAATATATAATATGTATATTAAAAACATTTCGCGATAAAGTATTCAATCGATTCCATATCTTTGTCAGTCGTTCGTTTCCGATAAATATTAAAGAAAAAAGCTTGGCAAGTTTTCGGTGAATAACTTATCAGGCTTTCCTTCCAACGATCTTCGTTCGGGCGAAGAGAATTTCTTAACAATTAAAAACTGGAAGAAACGAAATTCATTTTTCCAAATTGATCAGAATCTGGAACCGTGCGGCACAATGACGACGATCACGCGGTTGGATTGCGGCTGTATCCAGGAGACGACGAGGCCAATTTTCACGACGACGAAGGGCCGCGTCCAAAGGAGGAATTGCACTCTATCCCAGGAGGAGAAGCTTCTCAAGTTGATCTCGTTGAATCCGCAGGAGCACCTGTTTCCCTCGTTGGAACAAGCGAAGGATAGATATCGCATGAAATCGAAGAAACGATTGAATCCCCGATCTCATCCGAAAATTCCTCCCGCCGGTGATCAAGAATTCGAGGTGGAGAACGAGAAAAAGGTGGAGGAGCCGGAATCAGAGATTATCGAGCACGTATCGAGAGTATCTCCCCAACGAAAATTCAGCGACACTTCGGCTACTTCTTATTAGAAACGAAAATTTATTTCCTTTTTTTTTTTTTTTTTTTTAAATCATACAAAGTGCTTGTATATATATATATATATATATATATATACATACATATATATGTATAATAATGTTCTTTAAACGATATGAAATTATCTAAGAGTATCAATAAACGAATTCAACAAAACCATTGAACAACCATTTGCGTTAAACATCAGAGCGTTAGAATCATGGAATCAGTTTCGATAAATTTCAGTTAACCGGGCAATTTATTCGATGATCAAAGGTCAAAAATAATTCTCTAAATTGCAGGATGAACGATTTAAGGCTAACTACCGATTCCGTAATCGCACACATAGGTATCACGTTTTTAAACGCTATACTCCACTATGCGCTTTATAGAGCTGTCGCAGCCACGATCATGCTGATCAAAGAGACGATATTTTGGTTGTTCCGGAAGGTAGTGAAATTTCGTAGTGCGACCACCACCAACGAATCGGCTCGATCCCCGATGTCATGTAACGTTTAACGTTTATATTTCGAGGATAAATTTTTGGTAAGAATTTGAATCGAGATCAAAAATTTCAAATTTCTCCGATGATAATTTAAAAATAATTCAATTCTCGCGAGAGGTTAACTCTTATTGCGAATATTTTTTTCCTGTCTTTTTTTTTTTTTTTTTTTTTCTTAAATAAGAAAGAATATTAATTTCGAGAAGAGAGAGAAGAGAGGAAATTTTGTTATCTCTTTTTTCCTTAGTTTCCTCTTAATTTCTTTTTAAAAAAAATGTAAAATGTAATTGCGTATTGTACACATTCGAACAAATTTTCTCCCGACAGAGGCCTATGTAAATTCTGGTTATTTTCTCCGACTCGTGGCAAAATTACCGGTTACACGATGACCAGCGCATTGGAAAATTTCATCACCACCACCCATCAGGATTTTAATTGGCCGTATCCGGTACCCCTTGTTGTAAAACCGGCCCAACCGCCGATGAACACGGGAATTCGATTATATATGCCTAGAATCGACCCTGAAGACTGTGCTTGCGACGAACATGGGCAGAAAATCGACAAAAGCAGGTAGAGATACAGTACGATGTTCAAAGAACAATCTCATAATTTATATAGAAAGAAAAGAAAAAAAATCGATATACACATCTCGATACTCTTGTTGTTACACGAAGAAAAGTTAATCTTAAAAAAAAAAAAAAAAATTGATCATCATCATTATCATCATATCATCAGATACAAATACCTTGCCGACAAGGAACGACTCTTTTTGGATCAATTGCAAAAAGTGAATCGTGAAATGGTTAATCTCACGTCAGCTATGCTAGACTATACCTGCAATTCGATAGATGAGACGATGAAGAGTGTTTATAAAACAGATTACGCGAAAAGGGGTAAGGATGATCGTATGAAGGGATACGAGTTCAGTTCAGATAATTCAATTCGATGAAATGAATTGAATTTCAGGATTGCCCATTAAAGAGTACAGACAGCTGAAAGCTGCGGTCGATTCGGCTTACTGTTCACCGTTTCCGGAGGAAATTACCGAGATAAAAGAGGGTTACAGAGATCCAACGAGATTTCGATATACAGCCATCGAGAGACCACATATCCAGCCAGCCAAAACGATCACTTTTTGCCAAGGTATCAGATATACTTTCGAACATACTTTCGTTTTCTTTTATGTATCCTCATCCATGTGAAAAATAAGGTGAAAATGTATTTATTAGTTCCGGAATTATTCTCTGTATGGGACACACCTTTCACCGGTCGTTCGGAATATATGGATACATTTAGTAAAATGGGTCTAAGCAACATGAAAAATCAACAACAATATGCAGAACCGCAACCTTCGTCGAGAAGAAGATTAGGAGATTGCAAATTATAAAGTTATTTCATTATGAAGAAAAAAATGTCTCTCTTATACAAATGTCGAAACTGTCCATTTACAGAATTAACTATATAAATATTTTGCGATTGATTCGATTGAAAAAATTTCGTATATCATCTTTTGTCCGAAATATATTCTCCTAATATCCTAATCTTTTTTAATCCATACTTTTTTTTTTTTTTAATGCATAAGAAATGATTTGACGAAGAATTTGATGCATTACGTTAAATTTTATATAAAAAAATCTGCTAATTCAATTCATAGATAAAATAATTAGTTTAGGAGATATTTAATTATCTCTGAAATGTCTGATATTTTTTTTTTTTTTTTTTTATAGAAAAATGATAGAGATAATATCGATTTATGCTTTAAAAAATATTTAAAGAAATAAAAGTTCCACAAGTTCTTTTTTTCTCGTGTCCTCCTAGAAAAAAAATAATAGCATTAAAATGTAGATTCGTTGAAATTATTCAATGATTGCTTGAAGCAATTTTTTAATATTATGAAAAATAAACGAGATATTCCAGATACAAAATTATATTAGACGCTGAATCCTAAGGACTAAGAGAATTATTGAAAAAAGATTAGAAGATAGTAACCCTTATCATAAGACGTAAGTATGCAAAAGTGAGTATCTTTAGAATTAAAAAAACTATTGAAAAAAATAAATCCAAACAAGAAATGGTTATTAATTGATATTTAACATTTTTCCATTTTTTTCATTTAATTCTAATTATTAAAAATAATATACTGTTTTATTTATTTACTTTTTTATTATTCATTATTATTTATTTTCACTTAATTATATTTTTAAGATGTTATATTCCAGAAACTGAAGAAAAAAAGAAAAAATATATATATCGTATATTATATATAAATTAAAAAAAAAAACAAAAATATATTCTATATAAATAAAATATAATTATATATATATATATATATATAATATATAATTATATAAAGCATCAAATATAGAAAAACTAATTTATATATTTAAATATATGTAGATATATGCATAGAAAAGAAATTTACATTTAATATATTCTATGACACATAAAAATATAAATATATAATAAAATATATATATATATATATGAAATAGATATTAAATAAAAAATTAACAAAATATATAAAACATAAATTTTATTAAAATTTTTAATCAATAGGTTAAATTAGAAAATAATAAAGATATAACATATATCATATAACAGAGCCATTTGAATGCGTAAATATAGACAAGGAGAGTAAATGATGAGAGAAGGACAGAGATAGTGTAAAAATATTGAAATCAGCGCCATCTTCAGAGTGCCGCAAATGAAACTCACGAAAAAAGGACAGAAGATAGTAAGAAAAGGATAGAGATAGAGTAAAAATCGTACTGCTGGCGCCATCTCTCGAGTATTTCGTAAACTTTTCTTCAAAGTTCTCTTAACACTCAAGAGATGGCGCTGAACTTCGATTCCTACTCTACTTTACCTCTACTTTATCCTATCTTTTGAAAAAGTGTCTTTTGTGTTAGAGAGATGGCGCTGATCTTCAATTCTTATTCTATCTTATCCTATTTATGAAAAAGTGTCTTTGTTATATGTAAGATGGCGTTAACGGTCAATTCTTCTATTTTTTATTCTTTTCTATTATATGTTCTCTTTATCTAAATTAGTTTCATTTATGTCACTCTGAAAACCAGTGATGATTCTCGTATTTTTATTCTATTTCTGTTAAATTTGAAACGGGATATGCATGTATTCCTATCTATTAGAAATGTATAATGTAAATTCTATAATAAAAAAATATATAAACTAAAAATTAATATTAAAGTCTTGTTTCATATATTACACATATTCAAAAACACACAAAATATGGTAGATATTTTAAATTTCTAAAATAGGTTAGGTATTTTTAATTTCTATGTAGTGAATATTCTAAAATGTGAAAAATATATGTATACATAAAAAAAATACGACATAAAAAAAACATATGATTATCTGTCATTTATTTATTTATGATTAATCAATTATTTATGATAATCAATTAAATATAAATTGGTCAAATTATATACTAGTTTAAAATATATCTCATTTTTTTTCTTTTTAATCGTATTAAAAAGTATTTGAGACAATGACTAATTTTTGTGAATTTTTTCCTACGGAATATGATCGTAGTTATAGAAAAAAGAAAATAGAACCAGCTAAAATGTAATAAAATTAAAAAATATATATATATAAATGACATTATAAATCACGAAATTTTAATATCCGAATTTTATATTTTTAGAATATATCATGAAGATTATTTCACGAATCGTATAGAAGAAGGAGAAATCGATCCTCGTATAGCATCGATTCCTAAAGAATTGGATGAAACTGCTAAACAATTGGTTTATAAACATATTCTCAATAATTTGCAATCTGTTTATCAAATCAACTATAAAAATCCTTGTAAGCTATGTTACATAAAAAAAATAGAACAAATAATTTCTTTAAAAAATTAATTCTAATTTCTTTCTAAAAAATTAATGAAGTATAGGGATTTCTCGAGATGAAATAGGAATTGAGGAAAAAGACTTGCAAAGTGAATTATTGGCATATATTCATGATTTATATTTCAAACCTCATACGGAAAAAGTCCTTGCACCTCCAGTAACAGCAAAAAGAAGTGAGTGGAAGATAGATATTTTATATATAATTTTCAAAAATTTCAAATTTTACTTAATAGTTAATGAAAAATAATAAACTTTAATATTTTTTTATATAAATGCATTTAGTGCTTGGTTACATAAGACCACAATTTTTACATGCAAATCTTTCGATGTATCAATACACGTTTAATCGTACGGGAGCAACGGTGATAATGGAACAATATGAAAAAAGAAATAAAAAAATAGAAGAATCAAAAAATGATAAAAAACTTTGTACGAGTTCAAATGAAAATTAAATAATTTAATTTTTTTTATTTATTCATATATACTTATTCGTATACATTCATATAATTTAATATATATAATATCAGCGATAATTAAATTATTGTAAATTAAATATATAATAAAAATATTTCTTACGATTTCCATAAATGAGAATCTAAAAATAATTTTAAATATGTGTTTAACATTTGCATTATTCATACAACGTTACTACATATATTTTATGTATATTTTTGCATTCTTTTTTACATGTAAAAATATAAATATAAAAATATTTAAAAATCTAAAGATTAAATAATATGTATAATTTGCATTATGTAATTTTTTTTAGATTAAGATTTCAAAAATGATTTCTCATTGTTACAATTATGCAATAAGGCAGAAGCAATTTTATTTATTTATTTTTTTAAAACATTCAATTATTAAATAACTAAATTTCAAAATAATATTTTTGTATATTTCATTCATCGTTATTTTAAAATTATCGTAATGTACAATATAATTTTTAATATATAATTGTATGTATGTCTTTATATATGTTCCATATGGTATCTACACAAATAAACTGATTTTCCTTGTGTCATGGCATAATTAATTTGTAAATATACTACGCAGTAAATATAAAAATCTAAAGATGTTACGAGATGTTTTAATACATTTAATCATAAGTTTTATCGGCGTAATTATTGCTATATCAGCATTTATCGTATTTTTTATTGTATATTACAATGTCGACGTTGGATTCTGGTCGATCTTATCAGGTTAGCATTTTTTTAATTTTAAATGATAAACTTTTATTATATAAATTATCTAATAATATTTTATAATACATATTAATACAAATTAATTATAAATTGGTAAAATTTTATAATATAAGAAATAAATAATACTTATAATTACATTAATAAGTATTATTTCTTGTAACAAATAAAAATTATCCGTTTTATGTACATTATTTGACCATTATATTTTACCTATAAAACTTTGTTTTCTTAAAAGTTATGCAATTTTTTTTTTAATATTTTTTAATAAATACATTATTATTTTCTATTTTGTTCATTTTAAACATATTATATGTGGTAAATATTATTACTATAAAAACTCTTTGTCAATGCTAAATATATACGATTTATACAATAAAAAATGTTTTTATTAAATTAATTTGAATTTAATAAAAACTTAATATTAAAATTGCATTTTTATATATTACATAGGTATATTAGCTGCAGTTTGTTTTCATTTGCATTGGGTTAAAGGAAAAGAACGTTTAGAAAGATGGCATTCTCAAATTACATTAAGAAATCTAAATATTGTTGGTTTTATAAATGCAGTGGCAGGAATTACAGCACTAATTTGGTATCTCTTTCTTACATTTTATTATAAAATACGTAAGTATATTATTTAATTTCTTAAAATGAAAACTTTATTTGCTTATTTTACATATGTATTTTTATTTTATAAATTTTCTAATCAAATAGTATAAAATAATTATTAAAAATAAATAATAATTTTTAATAAAAATAATAATAAATAATAATATATTTTTCTAATATTAAAATTGTTATATTTTTTACAGCAATTAAACCTATTGATGAAAGTACAGTAATATCAGCTGTTTGGTCTATGATTTGTGGAAAATGGGGTATTTTGTTAATGTATTATACTCACAAGTATGAATTAATTATTCGAGAAGGATCTGTACCCATATTAATAGAAAATAATGGTTAAAATTTTTTTATATAAATAAATACAAAAACTTTTATAAGAAGTAGTTTATTAAAAGTAGTTATAATATAAAAAAAATGTTTTATTAATAAATAAATATATTTTCCTAATTATGATATGAAGTTAAATATACATATAAATATATCCTCTATATTATTCTATTTCTTTCTTATAAAATAAAATTGAATTTTTAATATTATATATTATACTATATTTATATTTTTAAAAAATAATCATTATTTCATTATTTCATTATTTAAAAAATTTACAGAAAATAGATCACAATATTGTTATTTAAATATCACAGTATTGTATAATATATTGTATAATATATTAAAATACATAATTGTATAAATACCAAAATGCATAAAAAAAATATAAAAGTCCATATAAAAATATTAATTCAATTTTAATGATATATTATTTTTTTAATTTAATAATATAAAATATTTTGTAATTATATAAGCATCATATACATAAAAAATATATATATTATATAAATTATTTTTAAGCTGGTGTCAACTTATACAATGGATAAATTAATGTATAAATACTGACAATTGAAGATATCATACCAAGTATGCCAATTGTTCCAGGATTTAATTTCGTAAAACCTAATGCTGTCAATGGAATAAACATATCACAGCCATTTTTAATTGTATCTATTACAATATTTTTATGATTCTTTAGATGATATAATAATTCATATTGTCTCCATAAATTAGATGAGAATTTTGGTGTTCTCATTAATACATCTTTTCCTTCATTTTCAAAAATTTTTATGATTTCATAAATATCTCTTGTAAGATTCATAATAATATTCATTAACCAATACTTATTAGCTATTTTACTCCATTTTTTTATATTAACTCTAAGTAATCCTACACGACCAATCCAAATTATATGATCTGCTAATAAAAACAGAGCATTGGCAATTTTTGATAGAGTCAAAGTGACTCTTATGGTTACCTCTGGATATTTCATCATTTTTAAAGCAGAATATAAACTGTCCAAACATCTTCCAAGGCGTAACACTATAAAAAAATAAAAATAATATATTAATAACAATAACAATTATATTAAAATAATAAATATCAATAATATTATTTAATATTATAATATTATAATTTAAAACAAATAAAATACATTTTCTGAAAGAACTAAATGTATATTCTAAACTTCTTAAAATTTCTGCAGAATTTTGTGTACTATGACTTTTCTGAGCATAATACCAATAAGCTCTGCTTCCATATTGTAATAATCTGTAAAAATAATTATACAATATTAATTTTGTATTTATTTAGTTAATTATACAAATGATTAGAAACATTTCTAATTTTAAATATAATTAATATATATTTTTATATATTAAAAAAAAATTAATATGTAATATTTAATTATGTAATTTTATATAAAATTTTATTAAAAATATTTTTGAGTACATCATAATAAGAAAAATAAATTACAATATTCGTGAAGTATAATATTAAGTAATAGAATACAGGTTATGTAAAATAGAAAAATTTAATATTATGTTAATGAAAGACAATAAAAAACAACTTATATATTTAAAGACATTTAAAAAATAAATAAATTGTATACCTAATAATTCTGTCTCTGCCTATTGTTTGTTCATTTAATTTTATTATTATATCCATAACGCACTTTCAAATAGCGTAAAATTATACTTAAAGAATATAATTTTTTATTTAAAAGAGATTTACAAGTTCCGCACTGTAACGTTTTTATTTATAAGCACATATAAACAATTAAAATATAAATTATTAATATTATTACACACACATATGAAACTTAACCCAACAAATTAATGTGCAAAGTTCTAAACTCTAATATCTAAAGACTAATGACATAATCTTTTATATTCATAATTATGATATTGCAACGTAATTTCGAACTTTGTTTTATAATACTCATAACATACTTCAAGCAAAATTGACCAAGTTTATACACAATAAATGCATAAAATATATTCTATGTCATCAGCGCCATTGAATATTTGATTTGACAAACCCGCCATTTTCAAATACTTTAAATATGATCATCATGAAAAAATAAAATTAACGCCAATATTAAATTAAATTTCTTTAGATAAACATGTTAACTATATTACTTACATAATTACTTCTTTTATGAAAATGAATTCTGATGAAAGATGAAATTTGTTATTAATGAATGAAGAATAATGTTAAGTACATTTGGAGTATAAAAATGCATATAAAATGAAGTGCATGCAATAATAAATATTACATAAAATGATGAAAGAAAATGAAAGCATAATTTATATAACAATAATTGTACTTTTAAAAAGCTGAAAAGCTAGTTTTCCCTATTTATGAATTAATAAATTACGAATTAATTTATTGTAGATAAGTCTCACAGAGAATGAAGAAAAACACATACAAAATGATGATTATGATTGTTTATCATGAGATAAAGAATCGCGCACATATGATATAACTGACATTGCTCGTCCTTTATATCTGAATCCTGGTGTAAGTAAAAGAATATTCACTGTAACATTCCAATAAAATAAGAAAATTATTTATATATTCATTTTATAAAAAATAATCAAATAAATTATTTAAAAAACTATTACCTGTTATATAAAACAACAGCAAATTATTAATTGTGCTTCCAATCCATATACAAATAATGAGACAAGTTATTATTCCTGCATAATACTGCAGCATATAAAAATAATTTGACAAATTTATAACAGTTTATATTTTCTTTGTAAATATTTTACCTAATATTTATTATTTAAATATTAAATTCATAATTTAACTTACAACATTAGGACGATCATTTCTTGTCTTTAACATTAATTTCCATAGACTTTGTAACTGTAAAATTATGATAGATAAATTTTGGCAAATTTCATTTAATTTTTTCTCTTTCTGGCCAGTCCATTTGTTAACAGGACTTAGCAAAGATGATACAGGTGGTACAAGATAATCAACCAAAGCCAATATAAGAAGAGAGACAGATATTATTGTAAGTATTGCAGGTTCCAACATCCATATCAAACTATAAAAAATAAATATTACATATAACATATAAAAATAATTACTAACTGCCACAGTATATAAATTTTATTTTAAAATTAATATTAATTTTCATTATTTTAATATTAATCATTATTTTATATATTACAATATATTAAAAATTTCTAAAAGAAAAATAAAAAATTTAAAAACCTAGATTATAAATATGAATAATATATTTTTTATAATATTGTATTATAATATTATAAAATATATAATATATAAAATAAATAATTTATAATAAATTTAATTTATAAAAATTTATAATAATCTATAATAAAAAATATATAAATTTTTAATATTTTCACTCACAAAAATATTGTGGTTGTAATTCCAAGTATAAGACCAGGATACCAAGATCGTTCCCATAATAAAATAGAATTTAATGGAAGTATCACTTCACGCCAACATTCCATTCTACGTTTTAATTGTTTCATATGCTTTTCCTGCAATTAGAGTATATTATTTCAGAACAAAAATGAGTGTCACTGTCATTGATTTTTCTACCAGTAGGATTATATGATTTGATATGTAAGAACCTGTTTAATTAATTGTTAAGTAAAATATATTAATTATATTTTAAATATTCTGTATTTTAAAAAAACATATAAAAATCGTACCCTTTCTATTGCTGCACTATCAGCCATTCTAGCTATTAAATAAAATATTCAAATTCGCTCGGAAGAAGCAATATATCAAGACAAGAATTTAAAAATACGTCCAAGTTACAGTACAATGCAAACACAATATCCAAATTTATATTCCATTTCATTCAAATATTTACTTATTCTTTAATTTAATTATGTGATGTGTCTTTAATAAAAGTCCGAGATGCCGGATACTTTTTGCTTGAAAACACACGAAATGATGAAGAATCGACTTCTAGTTTCGAGATTATTGTAACTCGCACGCGATTGGCTATCAGTTCAAAATGTTGGTTATTGTAGGCGATACTGTGCTGATGTTGTGACGTTAAAGATTTTCTAACAGTATACCTTAAACAATCGCGTCTTAAACGCGTTTAGTTGAAATTTTATTCAAAATTTGCTAAATATGGCTGCTGTAAGTTCTGTAAGTACTTAATAATATATATTAATTTTAGTTCGCAATCTTTTAACAGCGGTACTTCTTGTTTATGTTCTGGTTAAGGAAATAGATTTTTCTGAATATATTTATCATTTAGTAATAAATTATCTATCTAATTTATTTTTTTAGATATCAAATGTTGAAAATCTATCTCCACAAATTATTCGACGTGTAGCTAAAGAAATGAGTGAATTAGCTGCACAACCACCCGAGGGTATTCGTGTAATCTTAAATGAAGAAGATGTTACTGACATTCAAGCTATCATAGAAGGACCCTGTAAGATTAAAGCTTTCACAATTATTCTTTTTATAAAATTTCAATTAATTATTACGGACTGTCTATTAAGAAGTTGTATAATTTTTGAATTATAACCTATTCAAATGTCAGATTTTATATGTATATATAAATGTCTATATTTATGTATGTACATATACATATACAGGCATAAAATTTGTCTTTATTAATTTATATCAAAGAGAATATTATTTACATAATTAATTAAAATTGTACTTACATGCAATATCAACAAAGATAATATTTTTCTTATGATATAATTTTTAATATTTTACCTAATTGTTGTTACAAGTTTTTATTTAATATTATTTAATTTACATAATTTCTATACATATATAATTATTGTTTCATCTATTAAGGTTTATGTTTATCATAATATTTATAAGTTAAAAATTTAAATTCTTCTAATACCAGCGGGAACGCCATATGCTGGCGGTTTCTTCAGAGTAAAATTAGCTCTTGGAAAAGACTTTCCTCAAGGACCACCAAAGGCATTTTTCCTTACAAAAATTTTTCATCCAAATGTTGCAAAAAATGGAGAAATTTGTGTCAATACTTTAAAAAAGGATTGGAAATCAGATCTCGGAATTAAACATATATTATTAGTAAGCTATTTATAAATAAAAATATCTGATTGTAATTAATATAACTGATATAAATTATTTAATTAATTGATTAATATAAATAGCACATCTAATTACTTCATTTACAGACTGTAAAATGTCTCTTAATAGTGCCAAATGCAGAATCTGCTTTAAATGAAGAAGCTGGTAAATTACTTTTAGAAAGGTATGATGATTATTCAGAGCGAGCAAAAATGATGACAGAAATACATGCACAGGTATATATATATATATATGTATATGTATATATATGTATGTATTATATATATATATTAATAATATATGTATCAAATTGAATTTTATATACACAATGATAGATAATAGAAAGCAAATTTATGATTTAGGGAGGTGGAAAAGGTAGCAAAGCAGGTTTGGAAAGTTGTACATCCTCTGAAGTTGGAGGACCTTTGCCTAAAAAGCATGCAGGAGATAAAAAACTATCAGCAGAAAAGAAAAAAATATTAAAAGATAAGAAGAGAACACTTAAAAGATTATAAAAAAAAAAATCAACATAATTTATCTATCTTTTATAATTTAAAACACTGGCGTGGTAACGTTGCCTCATATTGTACACAATTATTGCATAGTAAAAATTTATTATCTAAACTCGACTGATCTTATTATTAAGTATTTAGAAAATTAATAATTCTAGAAGCATTAAAAATGACTTCCTAAGATACAAACAAGTACAACTTTGTAGTGATCTACTTTACAATCAAGAGTGGAAAATAACATATACCACTCATGGTATCTATTAGTGAATATTTTTACATATGTACAAAATGATACCTCGTGTGACTATTTAAATTAAATAAAAAATGTTCTTCAAAAAAAATTTGTTTTTTTTTTAATATCCATAATTATCAAGTTTGCATATTAAATATAGTCAATATAATTTTATATATTTAAAATGAAAATTGTCTTTAAGAAAGATAAAATATAAATCTTTGATTAGATGGGAAATAAAAATTATTTCATTCTCAAGAACATTGTTCTTTATTAGATAATAACTTGTCAAACTTTCTTTGCTTCAGTCTTGTACCACTGCATTGCCATTCATACGCTGCATGAATAAAACCATGTACATTGTCTTACAAGTCCATTACTGCACAGTAAAATGTTTTATTAGTAGATGACTAGAGGATAACGATGTCACAGCCTTATTCCACTAGAAGCTATTAGCTACACATAGTGGTACTTTATATTATTCATAATAAAAAACAATTCATTAAAATTTACATAAATCTGATGCTACTAAACATAGTAATACACATACACATGTTATAAGGTGTTCAATGTATAAACTATGTTCAAAGATGGGTTTCTAAATATTTAATAATTAATTATTCATAAAAACTAATTAGATTGAGGGCTAGAAGCACTTCTGTAGTTTGATAAACAACAACTTTTAAAGATGAATTTTACTGTATTTTTCATCTGATAACCACACACGCACGATAGTACATACAAATCCATACAGTCTTTACATCATTAACTTTTTATTATCTTTTTTTGTTTTTGTTACGGTATCATAAAAAAATCTATGAACTCCTACAAATCATTTTTCTTAAATGTCTGTAAAAATTGTATGCCAATTTTCAAAGAAACCGTCAAAAATAAAAGAGCCATTTATAAGAGAAATTTTTTATAACATTTTTCTAATGATATAGTTATACTTATTTTTATATATTCTCATGAAAATTAGGGAAACACATTGTATCGTGTTAAGTCAGATCAAAACAAAATGTTAAAAATGTGAAGGTTTGTGACGTTGTTACTTTACTTCTTTCACATAAGCTTCCAGTTCTGCATCTAATTCTTCGGCGGTAGGAGTTTTTGTCGCTTGTCGACTGCCCCCTCTGCCACCACGTCGGCCAGTTCCACGACCTATAAAAAGAAGAAAAAAATCTATTAATATTTTTTGATAAATTATTTATCTTTTTTAATATAAATTAACTACATACCTCTGATGGATCCTGCTCCACGGTTACCCCTAAAGCGGGACTGAGGTCTCTGTGTATAATTACTGCCGCTAAGTCTCGGGCCTCCACGGATAGATGTGACTGGTATTTCAGAGGTAGCAACTTGTATGTTCATTTCACGACCTGCCGATGTATACCACATATTGCAATAATAGATGTGAATAGTTGTGCAAATCATAATTCACAATAACTTCTTTGAAATTTGTTTTTCTTTAATGTCATCCCATGTTGGAGTATTTATGGAAGGATAAAAGAGAAAATGCTCAAACTGTATGTTGCTAGGTATAAACTGGAGACCAGATTAATAAGTGATACTGAAACCCTAAATATAGGCGGAATTTCATAATTAAAAAGAGACATTCAAAGCAAAACTTATAGTCCAGACATAAATTTAACTACACACCATCTAAGGGTACGCCATTATATTGTTTCATTGCTTTAATAGCATCTGCTCTTCTTTCAAATATAACATCTGCAGAGCCTAATGATCGACCTGACCTATCGTAATGCACTGCTGCTGACTTTAAGGGGCCAAATTCACTAAATAATTCCTAAAGAAACACACAAATATACAACATTATTATAAAAATATTTATATTATATTTAATAATTAAAATATATATTACATAAATAATATTAAATAATTATACAATATTTAATTACTAAATTAAATTATACAATGAAATTTTAATTTCATTTTTTTTTAAAATTTAAATTTTTAAAAATACAAAATTTATATTTCTTGTAAACTTTAAATTGAAATTTATATTTATATTAATTTAATATATTTATATTTATATTAATTTAATTAATATTGAGATAATATATTAATAAAAAAAATTTAACAATTTTATATAAGATACCTGAATATCTGAATCTGATACTCCAAAGTCAAGATTTGATACAAGAAGCTTGGTTGTTCCTGCGCTACCTATTGCACTTCGGCCAACCTTTTTTACTCCATCAAACATGTCGTGTTTCCATGCACTGTTTACATCACCCTATAAATGAGATTATATAAAAAGATATATTTCTTATAATATAAATATTCAAATACACAATATTAGTTTCATGTGCATTTTGATAAACTAAAATTTAAATTAACAAAAAATATTTTACATACTATTTATTAAAAATTTTGCATTATTTTTGATCTAGTAAGTTAAAATATTCTATGTTTTTATATTAATATTCAAAAAGATAAACAATCAAATGTATGAAAAAGTAATACACATGAACGTCCTTAAAATCATTAAACGATTCTATTATAAAAACGCATAGTTCAATAATTTTTTCAAGAATTTAAACTGAATAATCTCTTACAATAAATAAAGTATCAATATAATAGAACAAAAATTATATCAATCATATTCTTATTTCATAAAATATTGTTTGATTTTAAAATATGATCGTTAATCTATCTACAGATTAAACTATTTCGTACATAAGATAAAAATAATATGATAGTTTTTGATATATGATACACGTGACAAAGTAAATATAATGTAAATAGCAACAAGAAAAAGAAATAATTTCTTACCCTTGTGTATGGAAGAGAATTTCTTGTAATGCCACCACGATTGCGTCCCCGCATGACGCCACCAACTCTTTGCGTTCTGCGTGCTCCTCTACGAGGTGAATTACCGGCACCTCTTCCCCGTCTGCCAGTGCCGCCACGTGGTCTACTTCCTTTATTTTGCTTGATAATATCATCAAGACTCATGTCTATTTTATCAACCATCTTCATTTGTGCTGATTTTCGAGTAATGACACGGCCACGCGAAAATGAATAAAACCAACCTCTTTCGTCTTCGTAATGATGGCGGCGAACGAAGACGAAACAAGCGCGCACAGAAACCTGGGAATAAAGACCGTAGATCATAGAATGATTCCTTAGAAACACCAACTATATATATTATAACTGTATCCTTTATCGATTAGAGCGCTCTCTAGTAATAAGTTATCAAAACAAAATAATAATAATTTTTTGAAATTATTAAATAAATATTACATTTTTTATTAATGAATTATATTCATTTTTTTATTAAATTAGGTTATAGTAATATTTATTTAATTTAATTATGTACATGAATATATTTCTTTATTATAATTTTATATTATTATATATCAGTGTATATGTTTATATTTATTTTTAATTTAATATCAAACAAAATTAAATTATTTTTTTAGAAAAATGAACTTATATTTCAAATTTATTAATATTTATTTAAATATTTTTTTGTACTTTATTTCTTTCTTAAACATATTACATTATCCATTTTATTAGATTAAAATAATATATTTAATTTTTAATCTTTTGAATATCAAAAATATATATATATATATATATGCAGATACAAATGTATCATTTTTTCCTATACAATTATTATAGTTCATCATTTTCTTCATTTATGTCATTTTTTTCAATATTATCCTGATTAATATTTGTAGAATTGCATAAATTTGCAATATTTGTGCATAACTGTTCATTAATATCATTTTTTTTATGAATAAATAATGAAATTATAGAGTCTTCAAATTCTTCTACTATTCCTTCACACTAAAATAAAAAATAAAAAATATTAATTTATATAATATTTTAAATCATTTATTACATTTCTAAATAAAATCAAAATACTTACATAATATTTTAAACTTTTATTTAAATCATCATCTTGAATAATATCAACTTTACTCATTTCAGGATTCATAGCACCAGATGGACTTATTAAATTTAAGATTGTTAATTCACCATTTGATTTATATGTTGCTCTTACATAGTCTGACATTTTTTCACAAATATTATCCAAAATATCTGATACATATACTTCAGATTGTGCAAGAGGAATCTTTAAATTATTTAAATATTTATTTGAAGCATGTTTTGATTATAATATAAAATTAAAGAAAAAAAAAATTATCTCTTATTACCTTTTTATGAATAATATTTCCTTGTGCATCTAATCTGTAATTACCTATTTCAATTTCTCTTGCAGGATCAATTTTTGCTAATTCTCCTTCAATTTCTTTCATTGTTGATCTACAAACTATATATTGTAAATATTAATTTATTATAATAGTTTGTTATACTTAAAATAAATAATTATAATTTATAATAATTTAATATTAATTATTTAATTAATTAATTAACACTTATGATTTTGCTTACCTAAACATTTTAAAAGCTTATTATCAATTTCTTTTGTTTCGACAAAAATATGTATAAATAAAAGAGAAAATATTGTTAAAATTTTCATCTACAATAAAAATATCATTAATAGATAATTATATTAAAAATAATATCCAAAAAAATAAAATTAGAGAATTTAATTTATACTTACATTATATTTAATCAACATGTTAAATGATATTTAATTAATTTATAAAATAAAATATTCAATTTTTTTGATAATTGAAAAAGACACGTGTGTGATATTTATAAGAGTATATATATGTATATATTATCTGTCATTGCATGTAGTCTATAACATTAAATTCGGCAAAACACGAATGAGCTATCATCACGTGTAATTTCGAGAAATACCAAAATAAAAATATAAAAACACTATCAAACTAAAAAAATAACTTAATATTATTCATAAATATATAATAAAATTTTTTAAATATTTTATAATTAAATAAATTTTATATTATTTATACAAATACATATCATATATAGAAATACAAAATTTTATTGTTTTTTTATTATCTTATATCAATCTTAAATAATTTAATCTTAAAAAATTGGAATTTTATTATTTAAATATAATATTAAAAAAAATTTTTTTTTTTCTTTCTTATTTTTTATTTCTTAAAAAATTTTATATATAGAAATATATAATATGTATATATACATTCTTCATAGACTGAAGTTCATGGATCATTCCATTTGTTACTGTGATGTAAACACGTGCCATCCTTTTAAGTGGGAAGTCCATGTTGCTTTTTAAATTGAACTATCATATTTTAATGTTTTATATAAAATTACATTCACTTATACATTTTGAAATATTTATATATAAATAGTGATTATAATTTTATTCTCTTGAAATTTATATTTGTAGTATAACTTTTAATATAATAGATAAAATAATTATGCAAAAATATTACAAATATAATGAAGATATTAATAAAAAAAGTGTATAAATATTTATAAAGTTTTATTAATAAAAATTATTTATATGTACTACTTATTTTATTCAGCGATTTGTATTTAAAAATACGCATTAAAAACTTATTTTTGCTAATTACTATGCTAAATTTAATGTTTATTGTGATTGATTTTTCCAATTTAAAAGTTGTTTAAAAAAATAAAGCTATGATATCGTGTGATTTAAGTACAAATTAAGATAATATTGTGCTTTAGTTTTTTATATTAAATATGACTTAAATTATAATATAATTTTCAAAATGGAAATGTGGTGGTTTTCTCGAGTAATAGCTCATCATCCTTATACCATTCTAATGATAATACTTATTTTTTCTTCAACATGTTTAATTGTTCCCTTAGCTATTAAAAAATTTCCAGACTTCTCAGATCCTCAGTTAGTAAGTATATATAATTAAAATATAAAAATAATATATATAAAATAATATTTTCTTTATAGTTACTCTATAATATTTATTAATATTAATAATAATATTTTCTCTAATTTATATTTTTTTATAATGTTAAAGGGATTTGAAGCAAGAGGTACAATATTAGCACAAAGACTTATTGCTTGGCAAAATTTATTAGAATCAAATAAACCAAGAGGACAATTAGTTGATAATCCTTTAGAATATTATCATTATGTGCAACAATTAAATCAACAGGTATTTTTATTAAAAATTATTAATATTGTAATATTATAATATTAATTTATATACTTAATTTATAATAATAATTTTATTATAAGTATCAGATTATCAATATCGATTATTAATAATCTAATATTATAATCTAATATATTTTAGAATTTACAGAATTCTATTATACAAAATTATAGTTGGATTGAAAAAAAACCTAAAAATAAGAAAAAAGGAGGAAAGAAATATCAAAAACAAATTAATAAAGAAGAAATAGATAAAATTGAAATTAAAGATAAATGGGAAGAATTAATAGAGTTAAAAAACAAAAATAAATTAGATATGACAAAGGATTATAAAAGTCAAGATTATATTGATAATGAAAATTTTTTTTGTAATTTGCCATCTTCTGCTTATGCACGTGTTGTTATTGGCAGAAACTCTAAAGATTCAAATTTATGGTCAATGGAAGGTGTATTAGCACAATGTTATATTGATACAGAGCTTAGATCAAATTCACATTTTTCTTCTTTATGTCAAATGTCAATAGAATATAACAATTCAAGGCAAAAATGTTGTAGAAGTTGGTCTCCAGCAAATTATGTTGCACTTCTATCTAATCGAAGTTCTTGTTTGGGTGTAACAGAAAATGATCTCAGTCGTGTTGAAACTCTTTTAAAAAGATGTATTTATTATTATCAAAATCGTCGTTTAACATCAAATTGTGCAGAAGATTTAAATTGTCAAAAACATGTTCCAATTGAATGCTATATGCATAATGCAGCATATCATTTGTTGCATTACTTATTGGATACTGATTTTATTTTGGATCGAGTAAGAGAATTAATTTCTATATATTTCTGTATATTCTGTACAATATAATTTATTATGAATATCAAGAATAATTATTTATATTTTTTTCAGGAGCAAGATCCTCAAAATAAGTTAAATTCGACATTAAAATATGCAATGTTATTTTTACCAATTGCTGCAAGCTCAGCTACTTTAGATTTTTATAAAGGATTAAATGATGTTGATTTATCTTATGGAAAATTTTGTGTAAAGGGAATGCATTTGGGTTTAAAAAGTATATTGTTTGATCGACTGTTAGTGTCAGATTCTATTTTATTACTTACTGGTTTTACCTTTGTAACAATTTGTATATGGGCATATACTGGTTCTTTTTTATTAACTATCACAACCATTATTGCAGTAATTTTTAGTCTTGGCATTTCATATGCATTTTATACTTTATTTTTGCATATCAAATTCTTTCCATTTATGAATCTCTTGGCAATTGTTGTTGCTGTAGGTAAGAAAGTATATATGATAATTAAATTTTCAATTTTAAAAAATCAAATCATTTAACATGCAATTTTATTTTTTTTAAGGAATAGGTGCAGATGATGCATTTATATATTGCAAAATTTGGGAAAGAGGTAAAGAACAAAAAATATCAAATAATGGATTGGTCAGACTGGTACAAGAAACAATGAAACATGCTGTTCCATCTATGTTTGTTACATCTTTAACTACTGCAGTAGCATTTTTTGCATCAGTTGTTAGTAATGTTACTGCTATAAATTGCTTCAGGTATATATATTTAAAAATAACTATTTGACTAATATTAAAATATTTAAAGAAAAATAAATAAATTTGAATATTACTAATACAAATCTTTAGTTTATTTTCAGGAATGACTGTTATTGCAAACTTTTTTTTAATGATTACTTGGTTACCAGCATGTGTCGTAGTATCAGAACGATTTAAACTTGGTATTTTATCTCCCGCGAATTTTATAACACGAAAAATTGTTAGACCTTTACGATTATTTGGAGATAAAATAACGATAGGTTTTAATTCTTTTCTTATAAAGATAGTTATTAATTTTCGATGGTGCTGGTTATTCAGTTTGGGTATTGTAGCAATAATATGTTGTATTATTGTTTTTCAATATCCTGGTTTACAATTGCCAGATACTGCTGATTTCCAATTATTTGATAGTTCTCATCCATTTGAAAAATATGACTTGATATATGCTCGAAAATTTTGGTTTGAGAAACATGAAACAGTATGTAAAAAAAATATAATATTTCTTAAGATATGTCTTTTTGAAAGATTTTAAAATAATTAACAATTACAGATTGATAATGGAGATATGTTGCCACTAAGATTTGTATGGGGCGTTAAACCAATCGATAACGGTAATTATTTAGATCCTGGTTTAATTGGTACACCAGAATGGGATGAATCTTTTGATGTATCTCATCCAGAATCACAATTATGGCTTGAAAAATTTTGCCATGATTTACGAGCACAACCTTTTTATCGTAATACATTAGGACCTTTACTTCCTAATTGTTTTATTGAATCATTACGTAAATGGATGCAAAGACGTTGTGAAGACCCCATTGATCCACATATTAATTATATGCCATGTTGTGAAGAAAGTAAATTTCCATATAATTCAACCACTTTACAACGATGTGCAGCTGAAGCTAATGCAGGATTATATCGTACTCCTTCATATTTATGGGTTCGCAATGGTGTTTTTGCTGGTTTAAAATTTTTAAGAGAACCGAATTCAACACAATTACAAATATCAAATGAAACAAATTCAATAATAATGCCAACACTTAAAATTAAAGCTTTAATTGTTGAATATGATAGCATATATAATTACAGTCTTTCTTTTTCAAATATGGATCAATTTTTTCATCAGGTATGTATGTGTGTATATATGTGTGTATATATATGTGCATATATATATGAAATACATTGTATTTTTTGTTGTGTTGTAAATAATTATAATATAATTAATGAAATCTAAAATAATATTTTGTAGGTTGAAACATGGATGCAAAATCAATTAAAAAATGCTCCATTAGGAATGCGTGGTGGTTGGTTTGTTAGTAGATTAGAATTTTATGAATTACAACGAACATTGTATGAAGGTACTCTTTGGGCAATGGGAGTTTCATTGATTCTAGCTCTCATAGTATTGGCTTTTGTGACATTTAATCCTCTTATCAGTTTATATGCAATTATAACAATTGGTGCAGCAATTATAGTAACAATTGCTGGTTTGATTCTTCTTGGGTGGAAATTAAATGTTTTAGAAAGTATTACAATATCTACAGCAATAGGTATTTTTTGATATAATTAATAATTTTAATATATTTATTTATTTATTTATTTATTTATATATTAAATATTAATTATTAATATATACATATATAATATATATATTATTTTTAGGTTTAACTGTAGATTTTAGTTTACACTATGTAGTAAGTTATAGAGCATGTACTTCTAAAGAGAGAGAGGATAGAGTAAAAACAGCTCTTACACAAATGGGTGGTCCAACTTTAATGGCTTGTCTTACAACTGGTGCTGCTGGTGCTCTCATGCTACCTTCATGTGTATTAGCATATATTCAAATTGGTATATTTTTATTACTTGTAATGGGAATAAGTTGGATATATGCTACATTTTTTTTGTGTCCAATATTAGCAGTTATAGGTCCATCATCTCATTTTGCTCAATTTCAATATCCTAGGTAAATATATTATTGTAAGTATTTTAATTTTTTTTTTTTTCATTAATTGGATGTTGAAATTATTACAGATTAAATTTATTATGGAATTATCTTCGTAAAAACAAGTCTGGAAATGTGCCTGATTCAAGTACAGATAATAATAGAGCTAGAAGAAAGATTAAAGGAAGAGGAATGTGGTCAGAATCTACTTTAAGTACATCTAGTACAGTATGTCAATTTCATTGTAATGAAATAGAAACTTTTACTAGACCACCGCCATCACCATCATTACCTCCATCTCCATCATCAGCATTACTTCAATAAGATAAAGGTTAAATAATAAGATGGGTATATATTTAAAAAAAAAAGAAAAAATTCTAATTATGATATTCCATAAACTCTTTCAAATTTTTAACAATGAATTTATTATTCATGTGTAACTTATGTCACATATAATCTATGATCATGTGTCACTAATGTGTCATTGGCTGTGTTCAAAATAGTTTTAAGATAATTATTTATATCTATTATTAATTCATTGGGCTTCCTATATCAGTTACGCAAATATATGCATATATTATATTATATCCATTGTGATATAAATCAGGCTTTAAATGCCAAATATATCGCAGGCTGTTTTATATTTTATGATTTATTTTAAATCTCAATTTTTAATAAATTGAAACTGTATTTTATGTTTATATATCTAAGGTAACTGATAATATTGATAAAATGTTATACTATAGACTTGCATTTACATATCTATGAATGCATTTTAATTTTTTTTTTTTATTAAAATTTGTATAAAATATATTTGTAATTTCGTTTTATGTAAATATAAATTTTTTTATATGCGAATATTAATAAATTTAATTATTTCTAATTTAATTTAAAATAAATTGATATATATAATTTAATATGCTTTATTAATAATTGTATTATATAACTTTATATTTATTATATATTATTAAGAAAAATTAAATATATTATTTGAATAAGTTTATCAAATTGATAATTCAAAGATTACATACAGAGACTGTTTAATTTCTAAATGAAATATTATAATAAATTTAATAGAGTGAATGAATTTGTTATATATTTAGAAATAAGAGAATATTGAATTAGTTGTTTTATTAAATAATGCTTTCAACTTTATAGAAAGATGTATGTGTGTATGTTTGCAATTAAATTTAAGAAAAAATAACGGAATGTGTTATTATACATGATTTTATTTCAAAATTATTTATATTTATAAACTAGTTATAAAAAAAAGACTGACAAATTTATATAATTTTCATAGATGATATTGAATATGCAAAGAAAGTTTAAAATAATTTTTTTTTCTTAAAATTTTAATTGTTTTTTAAATATTTTATTTAAAAAGTTTTAGTTTTATTTAAATAAATGTTCATTATTCATTAATTTCTGATATTTAAGATAGTTTTTATATGTATGAACATTATATCAAGTTTTTATTTTTATCAAGTTTGAAATATTAAATATTATTGTACATAATACAACAAATAAAAACTTATTTTTTACACACATTTCGTTATAAAAAGAAAAAGGTACAAATCAACAATTTATGTAATACTATATCATGCTTTGAAAAAGTTATATATTTATGCTGTTAAAGAAAATCCATTTTTATAATTACTGTAATATGTGTTTATCAATTATTTAAATATTTATAACTATCATATATTAAGAATATTAATATAATCTAGAATGCATTGGCAATCTTTAATATATCTGTGTGTGTGTGTGTGTGTGTGTGTGTGTGTGTGTGTGTGTGTGTGTGTATGTGTGTTATAATATATTATAGTAATGTATGTTATATATTTCATGTTAATGCGCATCTTTGTTAAAACAAATATTATTCAGCATAAACTATGTTAAATATGTGAGAATACTATAAAAAATGACTAACTTTCACAATAATCACATATTCTCGATAAAAATATTTAGTAAACTATTTTAAATAACGATCATTTAGTATCTACAGATACGAATATATTTTGAAAAATTATTGTTTTATAAAACGTTACTTTCAAAGATTAAAAATATATTTCGATGAAATTGCCTTTATTGACAAAATTTATAGAGAATCAAAAAGTATATGGATGTGTATCTATATGTGTAAATATATTAAAACATACATATTAATATGATTAAACTGAAAATTTAAATTTAATTTAATATATTTATTAATTTAAGTTACTTTATAAATGTATCTACCTGCGAAACAGGGCGTGAAAAAAAAAACATTGATTTAAAAGATTCGATTACTAAAGTATAATGCTTCTTAATTATATTTTAAGTATTTATACACGACGACGACGTTTCAATAATATTGGACTTATAGGATCAGTTAATGGTCGTTTTTCGACTTTAGGTAATTCTATTTTATATCTTCGAATCGGTTGAGCTTTATGAACAATTTGTTTTCGTAGCTGTGCGATTTCTTCTTCCTCTTGTTTCTTTTTAGCAGCAATTTCCTATTATTTCCATTTTATTATTATATGCATTATAATCTTGAAAATAGAATATATTATTAACGAATAATAATATTATAGAACACTTTACCATTTGTTTCTGTAAGTCTTTTTGTCTTTGTTTTTCTTTTATAATCTCATCAAAGCGTTTTCTTTCTATTGCTCGAATTTCTGAGTGTAAAGGTCCTATTTTTGGTGGTTCTAACTTCTTCTTTGATAAACATGGTGTAAACGGCGGTTTTTTCCAAAGCTAGATTATTTAATAAAATTAAAAATATTTCATTAAATTATTTAATAAAAATATATTTATTATTTATATAATGTATAATATATGAATTAATTAATAATATTATATAATAAGTATTAAAATTAATAATTAATTAAAACATACATATAATTGATTTCAAATAAAATTTGTTTAATTATATACCTCGGTATTCTTTTTAATTTGCTTATTGAGAACATTAACTTTTTGATTTTTTTCGTTTTTGTTGTTACTTATTGGTTCAATTTTAATTCGATTTTTTATAAACTTTGGAATGGGATTTGCATGAAATATTTTTATTTTTTTCTCTTCTTCCGATATCTAAAAGTAATGAAAAAAATCACAATTTTTTAATATCTTAATATATTTATAACAAAAATTTGTATACCTTTTTAATGTGTTTTTGTTTTTGTTCTTCTTTTTGTTTCTGCATATTTTTTGATCGTAAATCAAAAGAAAATGGATGTATCTTAACATTCTGCGATTTTTGTACTTTATTACAAATCTCAGTTTTAACGTTAGATTCCTAAAATGTTAATCTCAATTTAATCAATTTAAATAATATTATTTATACATTATCAACATTACACACCTGTTTAATGCTAACATTATGTACTACGTATTCTTCTTTTTCTTCTTTTTCTTTCTCTTGTTGATTGACATATAATGGGTTTTCATATACTTGGTTAATGCTAACATCATGTACTACGTATTCTTCTTTTTCTTTCTCCTTTTGATTAACATATAATGGGTTTTCGTATACTGTTTCATTTTGTGTTTCAGACAAAGAGAAATTTTTTAAAGATCTACGAAAGAATTAAATGATATCGTTTTTCTTATTATTGGATAGAAAAAGAAGATAAAAAAATATATTATGTTTGGAAATTCACAGTTGTAATTCTTACGTGATCAATGAATCGTCTTCTGTAACTATATTCGGAAGTTTTTCGTTTGCAAGATTTGGATTTGGTGTACTTACAACTACAGTTACTCTATCTATACATGATCAAAGAATCGATCAATTTTATTAATCAAAATTGAATAAAACGAAATAGAAAAATTTTGAAAATTTTTAAACTTCTATTCTTTAAAGATATCGTTCATTACTTACTAAAAAACGAATCTCCAATATCGGGTAAATTTGAAAAATCGACAAATTGCGGTGATTGGATTGCATCCCATTTCTCATCTTTTTTCGAATTTTTATTCTTGTGCCAATCATCATCTTGACATTCCGGTTTGACATTCTCCTTCTGCCACAATTTTCGAGGTGGTACTTTCATAGTATTCTTGGAGTATGTTACCGGTGTTATAGCTTGTCCATATTTTATATTCATCAATTTTGTGGGTGCGTGCATTATCTAAGATTCCAGAATCTTATCAATTTTGTTATGAAACAAATATAGAATTGATTATATTTTTCACAAAATTTAAAAAAAAAACAATTTTTACTCTCTCATTACTTTTAATAATAACTTAAAAATCATCCAATGCTTTATTTCGAAATTGACTAAATACTTTACAACTGTGATTCGTATGTTTATTATTACGAATAGGTCAAGTTGAACTTAATTTCTGGAGGAAACGAAACACATGAGAATAACAATGAATAGTGATTATAAATATTGTTCTATGAAAAAAAAATAGTCGTAAAAAAATTATCATATGTTAATAAAAAAATATATCGAATTCAGATTTATTCGTTTCTTATATATAATTCATTAAAATTGTACGACATTTTATAAATATTATAAAATTAATATGTAAAAATAATTATATTTTACGTATTGTAACGTAACATTGTAGTAAATATAACGAGTTGCGCGCGATCATTGATATTATGTACACGTGAATATTTCTATGGATACAAATGTTCACAACAAAGCAGGGGCCACATCGTTGAATCGTTTTCTCTAAGTAAATTTGTTAAATATGATTAATCTTTCTTCTATTCGACAATCGCAATACTCATTTGCTTTTGTTTCAAAAAGGAATTATTTTAAAAATCTCAACATCCTTGTGATGACATCTTTTAAAAAGAGAATTCAACGATGAATTCTAATATTGAAAATAATATTTCGACTTAAAGAAAAACTATGAATATGCATGGCTTACGGTAAGAAAAAAAATTAATTTCTCCTTCAATTTCTTTATTGTTTAAAATTAATCTAATCATTCGATTTTAAAATGCAAAATATATAGATTTTGAAACGTTTTATAAATCTAATTTTTATTATCTATAATTTTCAGAGGTGAACACAATATTAGCAGCTTAGGTACGAGTCGCTGGTTAGAGGCTCTTTGGGAACCAGCTGCCAAATTGCACACTTTACCAAATGGATTAGATATGCTCGATGTAAGCGGCGATGGAGATGCCAGGCTTGTCTGTGCTGATTTGGGAGCTCTCGACGTCAATTCGCCTAAAGTGAGATACAATTTTTAATAATTAAAAAAGATCATTGATATCGTACATCTTTCCCAAATATATACGTTCTACAAAATATAATCTCTAATTAATATTACACACGTTTATACAAATCATTTTCAGATACGAGTTTACAAAGGAGGCGATCAGATAACCGAGCACAACATGGTAGATCTACCTTGTGGGGTGGTCGGTTTTTACACGCAAAATGGAGAACCTCGATCCTCCGTAGTGGCAGTGGGTGTTGGCCCTAGCGTCTACATCTTTAAAAATATGAGACCTTATTTTAAATACTGTTTGCCGCACATCGAGGCACATCCAAAAGAACGAGAGGTACAGAAAATTCTTCTTTCTCTAAATTTAAAGACAAATACTTTTTCGATTTACAAAATTGAAGGAAAAAATCTATTGATAGATTTGGCACAAGGCTGGATTGGACGAGGAATTGAACGTGCTCACATTAGCCGACGAATTGGATCTTTTGTTAAACGAACTTGGAGCTGGATTTATTTCACCGAGAACGTTGAAATTCTTATGCATGGATAAGAATTTGAGAGCTAGTTTCGCAGAACAGTACAGAAGGATTCCACTCGTTAAAAGTAACGCCTTAACTGCGATTTCTGTGATTCGAAGAGATTCGTGGAACGATCCGGCAAGTAGTTGTCTCGTGCTGGGTACGGAATTTGGAGAAATACTTATATTGGATCCTCGGTATTTCATTCATTTTTATTCAATTATATATTTTTTTTTGTATAATTAAAAAATAATTAAGTAAATTACGAAATGTCTATTTGTTTTAGAACGTTCTCCATTATGGATAAACATTTATTGCAATGGCCACCAGTTGCTTTTGCGTGTATAGGTTTGTGGACAGGTGATGGAAGAGTATTAATTATCGGAAGGGATGGTAGAATTGGCATGATAAGGAGGGGAAGTTCTGTCAAACTTTGGGAAAAATTATCGTCACCTGCTGTAGCCATTTCAGCCCTTAATAACGAGGGCATCGCGGTTACCACGATGGATGGCACTTTGATCGGTTTCTCCAGAAAGGTATACGAAGTATTTTTTTTTTATTTCGAATATAAATCATAGCCGATGAATTAATCCATAAACAGGGAATTAAACTTTGGCACGTTCGCGTTCCGGGAGCAATTTTGGATTCGATAAGCTTACCAGTTCCTCAAATTGGACTCTCTTTGCTTGCTGTGAGTACAGCTGGATATGGTATCCGTGTATACGATGGAAAGCATCACGTAGACACGTTGAAGATTATGGAACCAGTTTCAGCTATGAAGGTATACCTCATACATCTAGGAGAAAAATTATTTTTTAAGCTAAATACTAATGATTGATGAATTGTATTCTTCTTTTTTTTTTTTCTTTTTCTTTAAAATAGTACGGTAAAATGGGTCAAGAAGAACGAACAATGGCGATGGTCACCGTAGGAGGTGGCCTCTGCGTGAAGATTTTGAAACGCACCGCCGATTTCAGTATTCACAATCCAATGTCCGATCTATCGATCAACGACGGTTCTAAATTTCTGATACCGAAGAAAACGCGACTGTTTGTCGAGCAAACGATACGCGAAAGATCAGAAGCGAAGAAGATACACACTACTTTTCAGCAAGGTCTGCTTCGATTGAGATTAATGGTAGCCAAGAAGGTAGTCGAATCTTTGAACGACAGTCAAGACGCTGGATCGCACTCTCTTACCGTGGAAGCTACAGTTTTAGGATTGGGACCGCATTATCAAATTCGCATTTTGCTGACGAATATATCCGACGAATTCTCCGACACGGATCTGTACATCGTTTGCAGGAGTGAGAACATAGAAGTGAAACCACGTATGATGGACGTACCTCTTTTACCGAGCGGTGTTCCGATTCCATTTATCGTTAACGCGATTTTGAACGGTAGAATATCGGGAAGAATGGAGATTTTGGTCTGTAAGAAGTCGAAAACGAAACCAGTTACCGTAACGACAGTGATTTTACCTGCTCCTGAAGAAGATATCGAAGTTTAATGTATTATAACAAAGTTATCTAAGTCTTGGAACCTGTAGAAATCTGTGAGAGAACATTTCCCATGTATTTAAATGTTGATACATTTTTAAAAACGTTTATGAATATATATATATAATTATATAAATATTGATAAATTATAAAATTAATTTTTGAATTAATATTTTGTTTATTTTTCATTAAAATTATATGATATTAAGTTTTTGTTGACTCTATTAAATTTTAAGATACATTGTTTTCGAAAAAAAAAAATAATAAAAATATTTTTCGATTTATATCGCGCGCTAGAATTAAGTAGAATGTGCTAGACAAGGAGAAACTATGCGAGAAGGACAGAGATAGTGTAAAAATGTTGAAATCAGCGCCATCTTCAGAGTGCCGCAAATTAAACACAAATAAAAAGGATAGAAGATAATGAGAAAAGGATAGAGAATAAGAATTGACCGTCAGCGCCATCTCTCGGACACCAAAGACACTTTTTCGAAAGATAGGATAAAGTAGAAGTAAAAGAAGGATAAAGTAGAGTAGGAATCGAAGTTTAGCGCCATCTTTTGAGTGTTAAGAGAACTTTGAAGAAAAGTTTACGAAATACTCGAGAGATGGCGCCAGCAGTTCGATTTTTACTCTATCTCTATCCTTTTCTTACTATCTTCTGTCCTTTTTTCGTGAGTTTCATTTGCGGCACTCTGAAGATGGCGCTGATTTCAATATTTTTACACTATCTCTGTCCTTCTCTCATCATTTACTTTCCTTGTCTACATTCACTCTACAAATTCATGCGTTCAAGAGACGGAATCGATACTATCTGAATTAACTTTATTGCCTTCTTTACTTCTAATCGAATTGATTGGGGAAGTTTTAAGAATTTATTCAATATATTCTATATATATATATCTATTTTCATATATTTATGTACATATATCATATATATATTTTTAACCTGTTTTCTATTACTAAATAAAACATTTAGAAAAATATACCATCAACTAGACATTTAATTCTTATTTTCATATTTTCTTATAACTAATTTAAATAATATAAATAAATATAAATTTTCTCTATTCCATCTTTCGAAACTACGTAAAATATATGATATATTACAATTTTATACTACACAAAGCGTTCGATATTAAACAGAATACTTTAAAAAAAAAAAGATTATAATGTATTCAATATAAATAAATATCCTTATAACATAAAAATTTGTCAATCTCAACAAAATAAATGCTAATAGTGATTTTCTAATATTTCAGATAACTGTCGTTCTACCTAATATCAGAACCAGGAAGAAATCGGCGGAAGAGGAAGATCTATCGAGAAGATCGCGGTAGATCGGTTTTCACGCCACTTGGAACAACAACCATTGGCATCCGCGAAACGAGCGTTTGATCGAATTCTCCGATACCGGCGGCCATACGATTTACTGTCATTCGCGCGTGCGAACACCGGCCTCTAGATAGAGAGAAGATCCTCCCCCCCTCTGAATCGTAGTACCTCTATCGGTGCACGATTGCGTTATGTTGCCGCTAATTTGGATTTATGTTCGCATTCGCACGTCGCCCGATGGCTCGCGCCGCCACCGACAGAATCTCTTTGATCGAATCCCCCCTTCCCCCTCTTTTTCTCCCCTTATCTCGTTCACAGAAAATTCTGCGAATTCGTTGTACGAACAGAGTGGAGGGGAATCGAGGTGGGAATTTTTTTTTTTTTTTGGAAGGTGATGAAACATTTTCCTTATAAAATTATTGAGAGAAAATTAATTTTAAAAAAAATTTTACATTTATCGATAAGTGTTTATTTTTTTTCAAATTTGAACATAAAACAAAAATAGTCGAAAAAACTTTCTTTCCCGAATATGAAATATATCGCAAATTTTCTCTTTGAATTCTCAACGTTTCTCAACGGAAGAACACAACAAGCTCAATTAAGAAGAATACATCTACGTAGATATCTCATATTTCACGCATCTCTCTCGAAGATCTATCGTGTTGAAAGAAAAGAAAAGAAAAGAAAAGAAAAGAAAAGAAAAGAAAAAAATTAAGAAACAAGTTGTATCGCTAAACGAGGGGGTGGTAGGATTCAGCGCGAAAACGCGCGTTAAGTCGATGACGAGGACAAATGGTAACCTTATATCGGAACGATGAGGCTCGAACGACGACAAAAGGGGTGGGTAACTCCGTAAACGAAAATTGCTCGTCCATCGACGACAGAACGGAGGAGGGGGAGGGGAGGGGAGAGCGGGGGCGGGCGCGAAAAAATGGCAAAATCTGATCCGGACAGGGACGTGGTAGCGAAGGGTACAGGCCGTGGATCGTCATTACCCGTCATTATCGTGGCTCGGCCAACCACTGTAATCCGTATTTCATTTTCTGCCGGTTTTTTATCCTCCTCCCCCTCCCTACCTCCCTTCAACAGTCTTATCCAAGAGAGCAAGTGGTTACGGCCCTAGATTACAGGCGTCGTTGGACGACGACCTGATAGTTTCCGCGATAGAGCTTCTCTCCCCTTCTCCCCTCCCTCTTTCTCTCGAATGTACTCCACGATTTGCACCCTTCAAGGTCTCTGCCCCTTTTTTTTCACCGCTCGTTCATCGCGACCATCAACCAGGGTTAACGGGATGATTTTCATTAAGAAGTTTCTTGGGGGTGGGGGAAGAAGGAGGGGTGAATACGAAGTTGAGTTTGGGGTGGATTCGTTCGGTTTGGATTTCTTTTGGATCTTTCGATTGAAGTTTCTTTGCGTTTAGATCTTTTTTTTTTCTTTTTTCTTTTGAAAATGGTAATGGAAACTAATTGGTTACGTTCGATTTGGATTTTTATTTGGAGAGTCTCTATGCTTGAGATCTTTTATGGATTTTTTAGGTTCGTTTGAGTCTCTATAAAAATGCAAATTTATGTTTGAAATGATTACGAAGTTTGAGATGTGTGTTTTATAGATGAATATAATTCAGAATTATAATAGAATTTGGATTTTTAAAATGATGCAAGTTATTGGATAATGAAAATAGAGGTAGCAGAAATTATTAAGAACGAAATTATTGATATCTAATTTTGACTGAATGCTCGATTAAGATTAAAACTAGAAGAAGAAATAGTATATACACAAAGTGTGTAGTAAAATTGGATCTATATTCGATTAATCTCTTAATAAATGAATCATAAAATCAGTGATCTATTATATACGAAAAAATATATTTTGTATCCGAAAAATATACGAATCATTAAGAACTAGTCTATTGAATAATTAACAATAAACATCCTCGTTTACTATCGATATATGTTTCGTTTCAATTCTTCCCTCTAACTATATATATATTCCATGAATTGGAAAAGGAGGAGGTCGAAGGTTAAGTCGAATAAAAATGTAGGAACTAATTGCCTCACGGTACGCAATTTACTCGAGGCAACGATTTGAATAAAGTAAAAGATAAAGCACGTTTCCTTTCCTCGAGAAGGAAGCATATATTCTTTATTTCGAATACGGGCTCGTATTTTATATTCATTTCTCATCGTTAAAAGATTCAATTTGGAACGGGATCGATTTAGAAATGGAAAAAAAAAAAAAAAAAATAGCAAAAAAATCGGTAAACGATCGTTCGTCTCGAAAACAGGTAAGGAAATTTTAACGAATCTAGATTTATTTTTTTTTCTCTCTGTTTTCATTTCATCGGTATTTATTACCTCATTAAGGATTTTTAATCGTATCGCGTTTATTTTTGCTCGTCCTATACTTTCTGTTGCAATAATTGGTATAATAAGGACATAACCTTGATTTTTATAAACGCAAGATGAAAAAGTAGATAAGAAATATACACGGTATTTAAGGCAAGAATATTCACATTCGAGTCTAATCGAGTAACTTGTTAAAATTTTCAAAATATGAAAAATAAGAAATCGTACTAACATCTAACATTGATCCTCCACAATTGTATTACGATCGTTGTGGATGAAATATTTTTTTAATAAAATTCTCAATCTTTATATCTTTCTTGAGCATCTTTCGATCGCAAAGTGATTCAACGATTCGATAATATCTTGAGTTATTTCCATCGTAAGATAAGGTTAATTATTATAATTAGATTCCTTTAGTTGATCGTTATTCCCTAACTTTTTCACAGGAAATATATATTGAAATTCGATATATCGAATTATTTCAACTTGTACAATTTCATACACACACACACGTATATATATTTATATAGATATAAAAATTCATATAATATAAAACAAATATTTTATTATATTAAATTACATCTTATTGATAAATTATTAATCTAATGAAACAATCTACCGACATTTCTCCTCTTTTTTATATTCTACGCAATAGTCGCATCGATTCATAATTATGCGAGTTACATTTGAAATGCTGTGAACGTCAACTTTTATGCTAATATTATTTTTAAAGATGGCGTATCGATTACAGTAGCCGGTCGATCTGCATTTCTAATTCGATGCTTTTGCTAATTTGTGTAAAAGGTGCCTCGAGAAACCAGGTATTATAGTTGTAAATCTCGTTTTCGCGATAAGGAAACGATTTTTTTCAGACCTTCAAATGGAAAAACGTGTTATTTTTTTTCTTAATGTATCTATTTATCCCTCTTTTAATATTCGAAACAATTTGCATCGCGTGTGTTTAATTTGTTATTATATGCATACAGGTATATTTCCTTTAAATCAATCGACGTAATATTGAAAATTTGAAAGATCAATTGATTTTATTAATTTTCGAAAATTGTAATGCAATTTTTTTTTCCCTTAAATAAATACTTGACAAATTTTAAAGATGTTACTCTAGGATTCTGTAATTGTTATTAATCTACAAAATTTTTTAACTAATATAAGTATACTCAGAACATAAAAGCATAACAATTCATAAAACTATTTTCGTTCTAAAATAAATTTATATTTTTTTCGCGAGAATTTCACGGAGGAAATTTTCTCTAAAAATTAATCCTAAATTAACTCCACAACTATATTATATTATTCACATTTTTGCACAAAAACATTCTCCATTCACAATATCTTAATCAAACTTAATCCTTTTCCTTAAATTTTTCGATATATCGAAATAAATGAATAGATCATCGAACATATATATATAAATAATTCTACTTTATTAGAACCGTTGAAAAGCCAATACGATAACGATTAAAGCGCCGATCAAAGAGGAACGAGATTGAATTAACATCCCATCGAGCCTTTAATTAAACGGCTCCAAGTATAAACTTGGCCATTTTTATTTATCCCGCACGTCACTTGTGCACACACCTATGAAATATTACGCCGCGAGCAATTAGCTCTATCTTTCTTAACCCCTTTAACCTATCGACCCCTTTCCTCTTCGGTTCCGCCGCATCCTTGGAACCGATTACATTCTTGCGGGACAAGGTTGTTAGAAAAGGCAACGTGAAAGAAGGCAACGTGAAAGACCGGTGAACGTGTCTATGGCCGGGTAATAAGGTGCAAAAGGAAAAATACGAAAACACTGAATAAACTATGAAACTATTCGCACAAGTTGCCGCGGAAGAAGAAGACTGAGAATTGTCCGCGAAAATATACTTGTGAATACCTCGAATTTTTCTTTTTTTTTTAGAATTTATCATGGTACAAGTGTCGTTTGAAATTAATGTTGCGACGCTCTTAGGTTAAGATGAACGACCTCGTGTCTCGAATCGGGAAGATTAATTGCTTGCTAATGTGTTTTACTATTAACCAAGAGAATACTTTTCTCCGAGTTTTTAATTAAAATTTTAATTAATCGAAACGATGTACCCTTATGAATTGATAATTATCAATTGAATACGTAATGAATTGTTGTTATTCGATGATGTATGTACTCGCTACAACAGATAATTCAAAATTTCATTACACAAAAAATTATAAGCGTTTGTAAATAATTTTATGAATCAATTTCGATTATATCTGCAAAGTGTGCGCAACGATATGCTCAAAATATTCAAAATATAATAATACAAAATATAATAATACATCTACGATATTGGAGGAATAAAGAAAATTTCACTTTATTCATTTCTTCTTAGTTCTTTTTTAATTTTGCATAAAAATCCAGCGAAGTTGTTATTATCGCGAAAAATAAGGGGGGGGAAGAGAGAAGAAAGTTGCGATATCTATACGCGAGTAGAGAATTAACCAGAAGGTTAAAGGGTTAAAAAGATAAGTGGAAGGGGGAGTAACCTTCTTTCGATGGAAAGATGAGATACAGAGGATCGCGAGACGGATAAAGATGAAGGAGATTAATCGTCTCGGATGGCTTTGCAATCGGCAGCTATCAAACGCGCGAGGTTACCTTCTGTCTTGAATAAATATGAACGAACGCACGATTTAACACGCCCCTCCCTCCCCTTCTATCTGTCGTTCTATCAACCATCTGGCCAATAATTACGATTATCGATAATCGTTTCGAAAGCAAAAACCCGTTTCGTTACATTATGAAACGAGTCAACAATATTTAATACCTTGTAGTCGATAATCCACGTTAATTCTTCAATAATTGCTCAATCAATGTTTTAGCAATGTTGGTGGCCGCCATTGATATTTCCATGTTTATCATTTTCGTGGGAAATTACTCGCTTCGAACAATTTTTTTCCAAACATTCGAATAATATTTATTATAATCAGTCAGATTCTTCAAGTTTCACGAATCTGATAATAAAATAATTATTTTTCTTTTTTTACAAAGTTATTTATTTTAAATAATATATATTTAGAATAGGATTGAAAAATATCAGTGAAATATATAATAACTATTTTAATTTTGAATCGTACAAAATTTCTGAAAGAAAATTCACTTATCCAATTTACTCATTTCTGAAAAGTTCAACAAGATAAATGCTGCTCCTTATTTCTTAGTTTATCTTGTAACATGTAAAATGTACATTGCACCGGAGAGATAATCTCTCTCTACCGTGGGGAGATTTATAAATCGGTTTATCGAAACTTAAAAGGAAAACCCCTCTCGAAACATGAAAACGGGGCGGCCAACCAACCAAGAACCAACCATTTCCATCCTCTCTCTCTCTCTCTCTCTCTTTCGAAAACGATTTCGCATTATAATTACACATTCTACCGAACGAACAATCTCTCTGTGAATAATTTTTAATCCCGTTACCGCAATCTGGCCGGCTACAGAGTTGTAATGCAAAAACCTGTTCAAAGGCAGCGTCGGTGGATTAATAAGCACCGTCGACTAGCGGGACAATTATTCACGATGAACCGAACAAAACGAGACCAGAGGATCGTTGAACATGATCCTCGAACACCGTCGTTTCGAACCGCAAGGTCGAACTCACAAATTGAACCGTTCTTTTTTTTTTCTTTTCCCCCCTTCTTCTTTGCACCATCTTGAATCCCTTTTCTCCCCTCCCCCTTTTGGATTCGAGCACGAATTAAACGCGAGTAACACGCGTATTTCTCGCGAGATCGATTTACGAGCGGGAGAAGGAACGATATTAAAATGGCGGCGGCCGGATTTCCGAGGTCGTACATCGAGATAAAACGCACGGGACACGGAGGGATCGTTCTCGAGTTCGATAATTGAATGTTCCTCGCAGGAGAACCTCTCTGTCCCTGGATAAATCGAATATATCTCTTCTTTTCACCAGTGGGGGACATTGTCGCGGATAAATCAGGCACACGCGTGTATTTGCGAGCGACATAAGTGAAAATCGTGGTTTCGATGGATCGGGTATCGTTGAGAGTGCGCGGGTAAAAAGTATTGGGAAGATCGATTAAATGTTGTTGAGGATTGATCAAGGATCTTCTGAAGGGGAGGATGGAGTTTATGTCGCGACGTAATGCGATGGGATCGAGTGCTCCAAGTTTTTGAATTTTTTTGTTAATGTTTACGAGAAAGTAGTATGGAAAATGAAAGTATTGGAAAGATCGTTCAATCGTTGAGAACTTTTTTCTTTTTTTTTTTTTTTTTAGGAATGATGAGAGAGACGTTGATATTATCTCGATGGAATTTTTGTCTTTATCTGCAGGAAGAATGATATGTTGTTATTAGATAAAAAAAGAAATGTTTTTAAGAATTTATCCTTATGAGTCTGTTAATTAGTTGATAGGAGAAAAAAAGTTGAAATCAAACCTTGAAAACTTGTTTAAAAGAGATCTCCTTTAAAATTGTATCATCTGCGGCAAAAAAATATTTTAATTGGTTCATTAATAACGAAAATAATTAGAATGGTCACGATAGGTGGTCCAGCACGATGACTTTTTTTTTTTTAAATTATTTTCAAACTTATTTGAAGCCAGTATTTCAAAATTACACACTGTAAATTATGAGTTGCCAAATTTATTTCACATAATAAAGCTACGAAAAAAAATGGATATACAAATGTTATAATTATAAAGATTAATATTTCGACTCATCTCACAATGTTGCTCGTAAGATTATAATTTATTAACCACCGTTTCAACAGTCAAGTAAATTGCGCGTGTACGCGTTTGTAAAGAGCGCAACACGTCTCAAGGCCGATGGATAATCCAAAGAAAGGCGATAATTGTGGGGTCGGAGTTACACGGAGGTCCTTTCTCTTTCACCGGTTAACTTTAAAGGCTGTACAAACGTGCAAATTGTATTCAACTTCAATTTTTTCCTTCGTTATGTATCGTTATGCAACTCAACAATTTTTTAACTTATCCATCATTCAAACAATCAAAATATATTAACTCATTCTTCACATCAATTTAACAGCCAATTAATACCAAATCTTTTACTTTTAACAATTTTTCAAATCCATTATTCTATATTTTTTCTTAAAGATATAGAATAATCAACAACACAAAGTGACAAAGTGTAATTTTTCCTTAGAAATGATATAATTTTGTTAATCTTATCGATATTTTAAATTATTTTTAATCATTTCGATGAAATTTTAATAAATCATTTTTCTTTTTTTTATACGTTTCCTATTTCAAATTGTAATATTCTTACTTTTGTTTATTTATGCGATCAGATTACTTCAAAATAAATAATAATAAAAAAATAATAGCGATATCCGATGATCGTCCGTGCATTTACTTACCAAGCCATGATCGATCTCCGAATCGGCGCGACAATGCTTGTTGGCCGTAATGAATCTTGGTTGTCGCATAATGAGAGCATAAATTATGCGCTCTCGTACGAGTATGTCTCTTTCTCTCTGTTACTCCCCAACGGGGTCCAGCCCGGTCCTCAGCAATAAATTCTATGCCATACAGATATATACATACTTCTCCTATGCCTCTCTCTTTCCTCCCCACCTTGTTTCGTTCGCTCTTTGTTCCCTCCGTCTCTGTCCCTCTGCTCGCTTCTTCTATCTTTCTCTCTCAGTTTTTCCGTACACATTTACCTGATCCGTGCTTCCTCTTCTTTTTATCTTATCTTATTTGTTAATGATACGAGTTGTTGAAAACTTTCTTAACTTTAATTAATCAGATAGGTAGCTCGTTTCTTCGAAAAATATAAACGAGCAAGTTGTTTTATTATTAATTTTCTTTCTTGAATCCTTTTCTTTTTCTTTTTTTTTAAAGTTTAATACGTAATACACGCGAGCAAAAATTGGTAATATTTTAAAAAGAATACATATTGTATTATTTATTTGGATTTTGCACTTGGATAATTGTTCGCAATTTTATTCATTTTTCTTCGCGATATCACTTTTCTTTGCTGCACATTTATAATTTTGTGTATTATTATTTTATACTTCTCGCCATATTTTTCTATCCGTTCCATTTTTCTTTTTTACGATATATTTAATTTCGTAATTATCTTTTTCCATTTTGTCTTTGCCCCTTAAACATCGTTACACCGCTCTTTCTTTCATTCGTCTTTCGTGGTGGTCCCATAATTCACCTCTCACTTTTTCTCCTTATTAATTTTTACCACTCTTATCATTTTTTTCTTACCTCTTGTATCAATATTTCGCTTTTGACGTTCGATTTCTCCTCTCGTTCGTCTCTTCCGAAAACTCCTTTTCTTATTTTCGACCACCTTTCTTACATATATATATATAATCTCTATAATCATTCAACTTCCCAAAAATATTCACCCTCATAAGACACACCTCCTTTTACCTCCTTCTATTTCCATATTTCCCTACTAACCTTTTCCCAATCAACATTTTTCTTGGTTCACATTCCCTTTTGCCAACAACAAATTTACCTTCCCCCTTCCTATCTTCCCAATATCCTTTCCGCCCTCCCTCCCGATCCTCCCTCCAAAATCTTCGTCAATCACCTTCGTCAAATCCATCCTTCAGCTCTCATCAATTCTTTTATTTTTATTTTTTTTTTCAAAACCAACTATTCTCCTCTCGAAAGACTATCCACCGAATACCTTTTCCTCGTTTTCCCTCTCGCCTCCTATCTTGCCGAGCATCTCATTGTTCGTCCACGCTCCTCTCGTTTAGTAAGTCTCCCAAGCCCCGTGAAGGTGTATCGGCGCGTGTTCGGCCGCGCTCGACCGGGCTCGTCGCTCGTATATACTTACCTGGCAATTAGTTTTGCGGAGAATGTTGTTGTCCTTGGTCGTACGGACACACGCGCGATCCGCTCGTTTGCGGGGGTGTCTCCGTGCACACCGGCAGTCTCTATATCGGCGGGGAACAACGCCGTGGACGGCTCCTACTCGCGCGGCCCCCCTTCGAGGAGGCGCAAAAGAGGGCCCGCAGGTGCACCTATGCTCGGTTCCACGGTTATACGTGGCTGGAATTTTCGCCGATTCGTATCCGTTACTCGACACTACTTGTGCCTCTGTCCACGGCTCTGTCCCATTATCGGGTATACGGTTCGCTTTTCAACCGTTCGGCTTCAGCGGTCGGCTTCTAGCAGCGGGAGTAGTCGATCCGGAAGGAAGGATTTGATATTGCACAGAGATTAAGTTATTTGGATGTATTTTATTTGTTAATATCGGGATTAAAGGAGGATTCGATGATTGTTATTGGGTGTTAATAACTTGGTTGGGTTGTTTACGATTACGAACGTTTCCTTTCGTCGAATTTTATGTTTTATTGTTTAAATCGTTGATATTTGTATTTGTATTTATAAATTGTATTGATAAATTTTCTTATTACAATAGTAAGTAACAAGGTGAATTAAATTTTATAAATGAGAATTAATTTTTTCTTGCTTGAAGTACAATTGTATGATAAACTTTATAATTTGTTTCTTGGTAATTATAATTATAATTCGTTTGAATTGTTATGAACAATTCTCTCATTGGAAGAAAATTCAATTTTCATGTTTTCTTTTTGTGATAAAGTAAAAAAAAAATACCACGTTAATTTATCGTGGACGCGTATCAACGTGTATCGAGAGTACACATTATACCTCGAATGATATCTGTGCCTAATCATTTTTAGTGTTCGCTCCTCGTATCGACTCGTTATCTCGAGGGAGCGTTAAAACAGGCACGATACCGATTTTTCCCGATCCGAAGCGAAACACATCCACGTTTAAATTACATCTGCTTAAGAGTGTCGGCCACGGGACCTCTCTCAGATCGCAAAACAATGGCGGGCTGATAAAATAACTGGAAGATTCATTTATTCCACGTAACTATACGTGCCTACACACTTGTAAAAAATAGCTGGTATTAGGATCAGTGATGCGCAATCATTTGCGATCTGTATTAATCTTTCGATATTTACTTCTTTGAATTTGGAAGATAATTTTCAATATTTGTAGATTTTCGTGGTGATTTTTTTTTTAATAATATATGATAATCTTAGTTTAATTTCTAATAGATTTAAGGTTTGAGATTTTCACATCTTTCATCATTTATTTAAATGAAATCACTTAATAATATTTTTTAATTGGAAGTGATAGAATAAAGATATTTGGAAATGTTTACGCAGCATGAGTTACACATTATATCTTAATTTAATTAATTTTTTATATCAAAGATATATCGAACTATTAATTTCGTATTTCAATGGTTCTGGAATTCATGATGAATGTTAATCGATGTTTGTTATCTCTCAAATTAACTCGATCACCTTGGATAATTCTCAAATATACAAAAAATATATTGAAACTGTAAACTGCCGCTTTAATAAACGAGCAATCCTTTTCTTTAGATATTATTTCCTTACCTTAATATTTAATAATCGAAACCTATGAAATCGTAATTATACTTAATATAATTTAAATAAATTAATTAAATATAATTTCAAGGATAAATAGAATTCTTTACTCACTCATTTCCAAAGAATGGTAACAAATTAAATAACAAAAAAAAAAAAAAAAAAAAAAAAAAAGAAACGGGAAAACTTGAACTTGAATCTCATCTTCACCGCCATTAAAAATGAATTTTGCGCACCACTGCGCCATCCATAGCCGCAAAAATCCTTCTCTATCTCTTTTCCTCCCTCCCCCTCCCGACCACCGCACGTCTATTTCCTCTCTTCATCTCCGTACACCCTTGCTCCGATCGCTTTGGCCAGTTACTCAGCCTTTAACGCCGCGGTACACCTTTTCTGCCAGCGATTCGACCACGATAGATCGAAATAAATAAAGAAAGAAAGAAAGAAAGAAAGAAAGAAAGAAAGGAAAGAAGAAGAGCCACAGCTCCTCTTCTTCGATCCGTTCCACTCCTCTCTCTACCCTTTTCTTCCTGCCTTTCTTCCTTCCTGAAGCAGACGGCCGCGATTTTTCCCCCTGGAATCGTGAAGAGTCGGCGGAGGTAACGGAGATACGCGGTACGAGGTGTTGTTGCAACAAGGTGTTAGATTAATTGTACGATTAAATCGTCGTAAATCTCGAAAAGGGACGCCCACTGCCCTCGTGCCCGCCCCCTTCGCTCCTCGCGCGGGGATGATCGAGGAAGAGGGACGAGGAAGATGGACGGGTGAAAGGGAGAGGAGGGATGCAGGGAGAAGAGGAGCAGCTCGACGTTTCCAGAGCGATACGAATCTTTATGGCGGAGAGATTCTCGCCATACTAGCCGAGAGTTCCAACCCTTTTGCTCTTGCTCGCCCGTTGCAGCGCTCGCTTCTTAGCCCGGCCTCTTCCTCTTCGTTTGTTCGGCCGAGTTCGTTGTTCCGCGCGTCGATTCTACGCTACGTGTAAATTGGAATGCTTGGCTTTGAAGTGGATCATCACCGATTTTTTTCAACCTTTGGATTAAACCGATTCGATTGCTCTTATTTGTTGTACGAGTTTTATTTATTTTGTTTCTCGAGACGTGAATGAAAATATGAAAATTATACAAGCTAGAAATTTAAGTTGGATGAATTAATGCACTTTTATCGTGAGTCGTTGAGGGATTCGGATTCGTTTTGGTTGTTAGAAAAAAAGAATAACAAAATATTAACTAATTATTTTAATTAAAGTAAAGAAGATACTATATAGAAGTGAATTTAGAGAATTAGTTGTTGAATGTGTTAACTCTATTCTATTAGGATAGAAAAGAATTTTATTAATCATCATGTTACTATGTCTGACTTCAAACATCTATATTTACTTAGCATGTATTTAAGAATCATAATTACTCGATATATTATAGAATAAAACATTCGTTAATGTGTTTTTTAAAAATGGAATTATGTATTTGGTGTTTAAAAATATGCTAATGCTTGGATAATATTTTTTAATTAACATGTTACAATCACATATCAGTAATTCTTTTTTCTATTTTAATAAAAACAGATTTTACTTTAATACATGAAAATATCAATCATATTTATCATATATTTTATTACAAATGATAAATACCTGTTTATATTTCTCCACTTTAAAAAAAAAATTCCATTAGGCCATAAATCCTGATCGTTGGTATAAAAATTCTCGCTCCAGTTGTGTATCTTCCCGTTAATCGGCGTAATTGCTCCGATGTAGCAAAGGCTAATTAAAACACTGAAATTGTTAGACTGTGGTGCCATTAAAGCGACACATTATTCCCTTATTTGTTACCGTTCTTTTTAGAATACTATTTTAACGGGGAATCCATTGAATTCATGTTTAATTGATTCGAGAACAAATGCCGATTTCCATTGTAAATATATCGAAATAAGTGTAAATTCTTGAATAAATTTACTCGAAAATTATCTTCTATCTAATCTTCGATTAATTTTTTTTCCGAAAACTTATATATTCCAAGATTTCATCTTTTTTTTTTATTTTCTACTATATTATGATTTCAAAAAAATTTCAAAAAATTAATTTTCTATTTAAAGATCGTAATGTTTTAGTAATATTCTAGTTTCGAAGAATCTGGGGTAAGCGATTTATTTTATTTCTCAAGAAATAATATTCAAGAAGTTACATTTATAAAGAATCATTATATACGTGTATAATAATTTTTAATACACGCTTTTACTTTTTTTCTGTAGCTGATATAAAATTTTTTCGAGATGTAAACTCGACTTCAATACCGATATCCTTTTTCAATGGAAATTTAATCGAGATGAGTCATTTGAATTTATCATCCATTAGACTCGCATAATTTCAAGACTTTCACTCGCCCACAATCGTGGATTGCTTTCGCTTCTTTTATTGGTTTTTAGCTATGAAAATAAGTAGGACTTGAAATTTCGATCGTTCTTACTAGAATATTTTTACGATCTTCGAGATTAATAATAACTAGAATCGTTAAATTTGCGTTGAAAAAAACCTTTTACTGTTATGCTAAAAAAGACTAAAATTATGCGCTTCATTGAATTCGTTGATTCATTTATTTTTAATTTATTCTCTTTCCTCGTCTTCCTTTACTTTTATTTTTTCCTTTATACGATGAACACATGAGAGATAAAACATTTTAAATTATCAAAAATTTTAATTTTCTCTTTCTTTTTCTTTGCAATACTCAATTCTATCTCATTATTTTCAACTTATCATCAAATTAAAAGAATTCAGACTCGATTTTAAGATAAAGAGAATTATTTAATTGCCATACCATTGGATAAATATGCCCTGGCAATTGTATTATCGTCATTGTTATCTTCCTATATATTCATTTCAAATGTTAGTCACGGTATCGTCGATCTCAACGAAATCTCATGCTGTGCAGCTGCGACTGAAAAGCGGTTTGCTCTCGCCCCGACCGCAAACGACTACCTGCATTCTTTACTCTAATCTCAAGAAATAATTCAACCATTTTTTCCCACTTTGCTATGTCGCCAGTGACAATAGATTATTTGCAACGTAATAACCGGCCATTATGATGCCCGCCATTTTTCTATTATTATTCTCGGATATTCCATTCTCTTTCCCGCTACAATTTTACCTTTTATCTCTTAATGAATATCATTACGAACTTTTCAATTTTTTTAATAAATCGTACTCTTATTATGTTCGTATTTCTTCCACATTTCTTTCATATTTATCTTATATTCATTCTTATATTAAAATAATTTTTTTGTTCCGGTAACACAAAGATTTTTTTGAAGAAGAACTTAAGGTTGAAGTTAATTTAAGTTCTATAGAAAATCGATTTCTTTTCAAACTACAGCGAAGTAATCTCGAATTTTTCGAAATAAATATTATTGCATAATATTTATTATTTTACTTTTTAATTATAATTTATCTAATACATACTTTAACATCTATCATAAATTAATATAATTTAATAAATATCATCTTCGATCAATATTTTTTTTTATCCTTTAATTTGCTCTCTAGAATGGATCTTCCAAACCGCTGAATATATTAACACCCTGTACAAGAACAACTTGTCGAATGGTCGTTCGTATAATATGTGTAAATGTGTCTGGACCACGAACGTACAGCGTGTACGTACTTTGGATCTCGGTATATCTTATTGCTTGACGGAAGTGGCGACTACCATTAAAGCAACAAAGTTTACCGCACAGTGGGTTATCGTAAATTCCGCGAGGGAACGACCGTGTTGGCCAACCGGTGCACGATTTCTGTAAAGCCTTCTATGAGATTTCTTCGCCCGGAACGATCGATTTGCGAGCGTCACGAGAGGATCGACGTGTTATGGGACGTGTTTAAGAAACTATGAAGATCGAAAACATCGAATTGTTGTTGTTCGGTGAGTTGTGGGTTCGATGGTTAATCAGGGCAACGTGTTGGCGGAGATTATGAAATAAGAGAGGATATTCGATGGGGCTCGATGGAAAAGTGGTGTAAAAACATTTTTTTTTTCTGAGAAACGGATAAAGCAGTTCTTAGTATGGATAGATTCGGTGAGGTACTTTATCTAAGATTTCTTGATCATATATAAATCTATGAAAGAAAATCCAGAACACGAGGAAAGATTGTAAAAACTATTTGGATTAATTAATGTAATTATAGAACAGAAGATTTTTAATAGTCAAAATTCAATTTTCCAATAATTTTTTTTCCAATTTATAGATAAGTAACATTTATGTACAAGATTGGAAATTTTCAACATATAAATTAATTTAAAGAAATTATTACCTATGAAAAGTTTGTTTAATAATAAAATTGATTCGATGGATCAAGTATGTGGATCAAATATTTGTAAACATACATCGATTGCAGGAGAGGATCAAATTTAGAATATCGAAGTGAGAGAATTTTGAAGAAAAATATTCTGCCATCTCGAAAGTAAGAAAATCTCGCGCGAAAGATGACTAAAAACTGAATCGAATCTCGAACGGACAAGATTATCCTCTTAAACGAGACAAAGTACACCGTACACGATCCGAGGGTTTATTTTAAAATCGTGGTGGAATAAAAGCAAAAAACGGTATGCAAATCTTTCAGGTTGAACGATTACCACCGCGCCTTTATCGTTTTTACATCATAACAAACGTCAACTTAAAACATACCGACTACTCCAATAAACCTTTCATTTACAAGGACCATCTCTCTACAGAAATCCTTGAAAACCAGCGTGCAAACCGCAAACTGACTATCTTTCATTTGAACGGTTCGATTTCTCGGCTCGAATATAATTTGCATTCTGTTCTTTCGCTAAAAGGGGGTGGAGATAAATCTCGTAAGTCGTTCGAAATCACGCAAATTGCCAAACTGAATCTGATAATCCTGCGTGGTTTACGGTTACGATCGATTTTTACACGAGCCGAGGAATATTTATTTATTTATTCTTTTTTTCTTAACATTATCCTTTCCCCTCTTCGACCAATCGAATATTTATTTTTATTTAACTTTATCTTTTTCTCTTTCTCTCTTTTTCTGTCTTCGTTCGAGAGAGGGGGGGATTATCTTCGAACCATGTGGGACAGGTATTTTCAGAAGATAATTCTGATAAGAAACCAAGTTCTTGCTGTGCTCGTCACCTTTAAGATTTTAATAAAAACCGAGTTTATGGAAACTATTATTAAATAAAAGCAGATTGGTGGCACGATTTCGTTCGTTTCATTCGCGATATTTTTTTTTTTTTTACAAGGCAAGCACGACAAGTGGACGTTATTATATCCCTGTTTTTTCGAAATCGAAACCGTGGCCGAACTTATATTTCAATTTGGGCAAAGCTCTGTTTAAAGAGGAGAAACATTCTTTATTTACTTAAAGAGAGATCATAAGTGTTCTCGAAACGATTGGGAATATCGAGGTGATTAAAATGTTACCTGTTTATCCTGTTTTTTTTTATTCAGAAATTCAGAAAAATTCGTTTAAGACAAATTATAAAATTGTTGGGATCGAATGTAGGAATGTGGTCGGGGAAAAAGTTGATAAGTTTTCATTAAGAGCCGAATATTCTTGATGTTAATTCTAGTCATTTATTGAAATTTACTATATTTGATATGGAATTTATTTTATTTGCAGGTTTTCTCCAGATAAACTTTGTCGGCACATTCTGCGAATTTAAAGGGAAGAATAGTACATAAATTATTTGAAGTTTTTATTAAAAAACAGATATTGTTTGAATAAAATGTAATTGGAAGCATAATATTCTAGCTTTTAAGATTGCCCAATTATCATTAATTTTGAAAAGAAGAAAAATACATGTACACATAAAAAGTATAAATATACTTGTATCGACAATATTTAGATAAAAGATATCGGAAGAAAAGAATTTCTTAAATAAAAGAAACTATAATATTGCTTTTGCTTTTAATTTATTGGTAACTGAAATTTTGAAACAAATGATTGAAACGTGGACGATGAGTATTTTAACTTTTATGAACGGATATAATTACAATTTCAATCGTACTTGCAATTCTCGTAATTCGAGCCGATTAAAACTCAATGTTATGCTTTCTGGAAAATTCACGATATAAATAATATATCATACTCGTGTACGAATAAAAATTGCTCCGTCCGTGTAATTATTTATACTAGAACGAGGGTCTCCATTTCGACGAGCCCCGCTTTCATTTTCGAATTGCAAGCGCGCGCAATTTAAAACGAAGATACGTATCTCACTCTTTCTCTCTCTCTCATTCTCTCCCTCTCTCTCTCTCTCTCTTTTTCCCTTTCTATCCGATTTCGAGAACATAATCGAGCTCGTCGTCATGTTCTTTGGCTTAACGATCTACATATTTCGAGAATATTCTCTCAAGATTCCGATATTTGGCGATAATTGCACATCCAATAAAGAAGGAAAATGGTCCCTTTTCCTTCGATCAGGCGATGATCTTAGCAAAACAAAAAAAAAAAAAGAAAATGTTTTTTTTTTCTTCTTTCGTTGTATTAAATCGAAACAATATTAACTCTCGTTGCTTCTTTATCGTTCAATTTAACATGCTACACGGAGACAGAGCCGAATCGCGAAATTGAAACCAGTCCCACGGCATGCCACTGCCACGACGACCTCGACGTCTTACGTAGAACAACTTTCTAACAATGTAACGTACGTATATAAAATATATTAATACGATTACTCGAACGAGAACTCAGTTAAATAAATAATTATTAAAAAAAATATAATATAATATAATATAATAATAATAATAATAATAATAATAATTAATAATTAATAATTAATAATAATAATAAAACGAACGTACAAAATGATTACACGTCGAGAGTATTTTTTTTTTTTTTTATGTACAACCGATATCGGTGAGTATCGAAAGGATTGGGATGTTAGTAGACCACTATTAGTGGATTCTTAAATAATTATAGAATAATTAACGGCATTAAATAAACGTTATATCGAGAGGAATTCGAATTCGTTCACACGATCTTCGATTTAAATAATAAGAAAGTAATAAATATTGAATACGAATAAATTGTTTCTTTTTTTTAAACTTTAGAATTGCTGCAAAGAAGAATTGTGCAATACTTAATTGACTTATTTAGCTTCTATGATTTTTGTACTATTTAAAATTCTTATTTAAATTCTATCGACTTATTTAAAATTAAAATTTTATTTATAAAAAATAATAAAATGGATATTTAGCTATTATAAATTTATATAATTTTTATACGTGGTATAATATTTGTTATTCCAACTTTTAAGTGGAACGTCGATACGATTCTTTCCTAAAAATAAGAAAAATAGAGAAGAACGGATTTTATTGAATTTTATTTTATTGAACGGATGAATATGATCGAAGTTCGATGATCGTCACGAATTCCATAAGTATTTCAAAGAATGTTTAAATAAATCTTAATAAAAAAAAGTAAGGTTAACGAATGATTAGCTCGATGATTAATGAAATTCATTAAATCATCGTATGAAAGAAAAGGTTAGAAAAAAAAAAAAAAAAGGGGAAGAGAATGGAGGAGAGGAAAAAATACAGGGGAATCTCTTCGAGTAACTTAATGGACGGCTCACGTGAGCCGCCATTATACTTATATCATCTAAAGTGAAACTTACATGCTAGATCGTTCATGGAACATACAACGTTTAATATATCATAGATATATGGGACCAAAATCACCAGAACCAGCCACGTAAATGTTCCAGCCTCGAGCCATCCACGATTGCCATTTTTCTATCTTACGTTCCTTTTTTTTTCCTTTTTCTTTTTTTAAACTTTTTACCTTTTTCTTTTCCTTTCTTTTTTTCTTTTCCTTTTTCGAAGAGACTTTATTGCCTTTCCTATCGAGAAAAGGAAGAGCCTGATCGCTTATCCTAGGACGAATCGATCGTGCGTCGATCGTTTCACGCCGCGCGAGCAAAATTTTCCGCTCCGCTCGCCGCGCAATGTTGTACGCATCCTCAAAAGGGCGCATATCAGATTGGCGGGGTTTTTAAATCGAGCACCGGACGATTGTCGGATTTACTAATATCAAAGAAGGCACTTTTAAATGATTTTGAATACCTAAAGTTATTTAGAAGAATATTTTGTATACGTTTAGTATCAAAAATATCTATCTGTTGATGTATATATATATATGTATATATAATTTTAAAAATATTTAATATATATAAAATAGACGATCATTCTCTTTTTATGTATAAATAGTAAAGTTTGTTTTCATATAAAATAGTATTGCTTTATGAATATTATAAATATTACAGCACCAGACATAAATATTTTTTCTAAAAAGAGAAAAATTTTAAATTAATAAAAATTAATTTAGAATAATCCACGAAAAATTATAAATACACACAAAGATAATCTGACTAAATAAATAAATATTCTCAAGAACCTTACACAAACGATATATTATCTATACTCTACAATTTCCTCCATTTGGATTTCTATAAAAATATATACCAAAGTATTCAAGGATCTCTCTGATTCTCTCCACACGATCTTCTTCGAAAAATAAAGGAAAAAATAAAAAAAAAAGGGAAAAGAAGATGAAAATGGCGGGACGAGTCAAGCAGCAACGAATAGTTCCGCGCGCTGGATCGTCCATCTATCGCGGATCGGATGCAGCTCGAGGCTTTGGCGACCGGCGCTGGTAAGCAATCGTGAGAATAGAGAGGAAAGAGTAGTTTCTTCCCTTTTCTCCAACGAAATCTCCGCTGACTCGCTTCTTCCTCGTTGTTATTCCGTCCTCGAACAACAATAACGTCGGTACCATAACGTTTGCACGCTCGAAACTCGCAGGACGTACCTCCAAACGAGATCTCGAGCGCGTCGATCGTTCCATCTTTCGATCGTCGCTTCGAAAAGAGAAAAAACAAAAAATATATATATATATATGTATACATATAAATGTATACATATATATATATACACATCGCGTGTAAACGTAATGACACGTTTACGTGCATCGATAACGCGCTGATGACAGTACAACGGTATATAATACCGATTTAATACCGACACTAGCACGTTAAAACGTTTTATAACATTACGGTTAGTGGATCGTTAACAACATTGCAGTAATATTACTGATATCATGGGGAAATATAGTAATAATACTAACAGCATTATCGTACTCATATCGTTATCATTACGTTAGTAGAATATTAAGTGTTAGTACGTGCCATAATATACTTTATGGTGGTGATGGTTAATCGGTGTCTATACGTTGACGCACGATTATTTTCCATTAAAAAAAAAAAAGAAGAGAAAAATCAATCTTCGTGTGTAAAAAAAAAAAGAAGAAGAAGAAACTCTCTAAGTAGAGAATTAAAAAAAAAATGAAATAAAGCGTGACGATCGAAAGACGCGAAAATCGACCGGGCAAACGTTCCAACATGCGCAATGATAATCGGGGATGAATCGTGGATTACGAAACGTGGAGGAGTCACTTAATTTTTACCGGGTAATCGTTTATGTTACAACAACAAGAAATAGTTTATCGGGATAGAAATTAGTGAAAAAAAAGGCGTGTAAAAGATGGGGGAGAGGGAAGAAAATTGGGGGAGGAAGGAAGGAGGGGATTCGCCCAAAACGGGCGTACTTAGTGGTACCCACCTGTGTCGCGATTATGTATTATCCTTTCATGAGATAATACAGTGGACACGGTGGATCGTTATTTTTTTTCTTTTTTCTTTTTTTTTTTTTTTTTT